>NW_028143014.1:0-545000 GCF_977018435.1 Lepisma saccharinum | reverse complement strand
AATGAATAATACCCTTAATACTAACAAATTCGTATGTTTATACGATGTAAAAAACAATAATATATACTATTATAGGACTAGAAATCACAAACGTTCGTGTCGTTAAGTGATAAAACTCTTAATGTATCACATGTGCGTGTACGTAATGGGTATTATGTATAATCGCTCATCAATCTGCTCCTAGTCAAGAGTCTGTGCTGTCTCGCCACGCGGTAACGACTCTGTGTGTTCCGTGAAGCAAGCGGTTGGAGCGTCGTGCAAGATGGAACGGAATTCACAATGTTTATGTATAGTTCCACTTGATATAGACTCTTCAAACAAATAAAAAACCCTTAAAAAGGTGCACAAGTAAGTACACGTAAGTAAGCATGTAAAACATTGTCACATCTCACTGTTTTGTCCGTGTGAAAACCTGATCATATCAAAGTGCGTATGTATTACGAACTACGTAGCTACTGCAAACATCGTTGAATATATGAACTTGCATGGCTGTGTTGCACATTCCAATGTATTATTATACAATATTCAATGCATATAGTGAGTTACACTGAAAACTGTCGCTGGTAAAACTTAATTATAGCGTTCCATTTTCTTTTCTACGTTAATCTGTACACTGTATACATATATATGGCTTGGTGAATACCTTTGTATGTCTGCACACACAAAAAAAAATAATCTTGCAGTATTTTACCAACTGTCTACTCTGATTGAAAATATCAGAAAATGTGCAATATTGGTGAAACACAATTAACTGTTTGGAAAAAACATTTGCATAAAACTAAAGCATACTGTCTGCAATGTTTGAAAATACTGTAGCTATGCTTGTTATAGCTTGCATGTGCAATTGGATATCCATTGTAAAAACTTCTTCTTAAAACAAAAATATGCACTAATTGATGCACTGATGCTTGTCGCTTCCTTGCAGTATAATGTAAACTTAAATGCATATAAAACTGGTTCTCATGCATGACACAAAACTGAAAATGTATATAAGGACTATGGAAAAGTACTGTTTCCCATAATGCATGTCAAATGACCAAATAGATACACATGATAAAAGCTCACATGTGTATGTGTAGAAACACTGTAGCACAATTCTGTAATTATTGTTTGTGACCAGAACTGCTGGTTGTAGAATGTATGTTTTCTCTGCTTCCTCTTCTTTCTGGATTGCTTGTCGTCTTGACTGCATTGGGGCAATGTAAAAATGTAATAAATTACCCGTAGAACTTGGGAGATGGGGAAAAGTTGTTGTTTTAACTGCAAAACAGTGTGGAGGGAAATTTTATCTAGCTCCATCACTAGGTGTTGTTGATAATGTATAGTCCGCTATACTGGGAAATGTATGGTTGACTACATCCTTCCTGTAAAAGGTAGTCTCCGTGCAGTAATAAGTAGAAATCTCTGCATGTCTCCCTCAAATTGGTGGTGACGAGTCTCTTCTTGAAATAGTACTTAAAATGTCTGCATGTCTCCCTCGTAGAATGATACTCAGTCTTTCTGCCTGGTAATAGTAGATTGCCTGCGGATGTCCGTAATGAAAAATGCCCATGGATGGTGTAGGCATTGCTTGTCCATGGCGTTCCGTATAGACAGGTTAGGTTAAAAGGGAAAAATTATGACAAAGAAAGGAAATTGCAATAGGATGGGTATATATAATTCAAGTACGCATGTACACAAAACCAACTAATTTCCACTGCCTTTTCTTTTAAAATTAAATTAAATTGTCTCATCAAAAATAAAATATGATTAAAATAAATTGATAAAATAATTGCCATAACTCTTTGAAAATAAATAAGGAAAATTTAAATAAAATATTCAACCGTAATTAAAAATATTAATGTCCATGATTAATGTGTTGCCTTAACCTATTAATTATTACTGCGCTGCTCTGAATGAATTTGTTTAGAAAGCTGATAGTGTTTATACAAATAATATCCTAGGGTTGCGGTTAATAAAACATTCCAAATAACAAAAACTAATATCGACATGGGCAAAGGGTTTAAAACTAATTCTTGAAATGAAATGTTCTTACTAATTGATTGATTAAGTTGTTTTAAAGCAAGTTCAAGCGGAGTCCATTGGGGAATAGTGAAATCAGATAAATTCTTGGGAATATTAGGTAGTAACTCAATTTCCTTCATTTTTACTTGTTCGAAAGCTAACATTCTTGTGTGTAAAATTTGTTGATCCACAATAATTTGCGAAAAATCCTGATAATTAAAAAATAAAGATTGGCCTTCGGTAAGCTGAACTGATCTATGCGTGTTCAAATTATTATTCAAATTCTGAATGACAATAAATTGACCTGAACCTGATATTAAAATACCATTGCGTGTTCTAATAAACTGAAATAATTTATTGTTAGTAATAGATTTCACTTCAAAATTACAAAATGTAAAATTAATAAACAAAAATAAGTGTTGCAAGCATGTTCTAAATGCTACTTCTGAGTTTCGTTGAAACTCCAGGTGGTAACAAATATAGCATCAGGGAATTAAAAAGGTGAAATTCAAATTTCAAACACAATAAAATTAATGAAAAACTTTCTCAATTTCAAATTTCCTTTAAACAAAAGAAATTTAACCACTCAAAACTTCTTGAGTCCGCCGTATACCTCAAATCACTTGGTCGTGTAAACAGACCCGCCGCGGAAAGGTATACTTGACCCATATAAGAATAGTGTGTCAATTCCTTAGGTATGTTTAAACAAAATAAATAGAGAATAGTTATGCTATATATTACAATATAAATACAAATTAATAGTTATTACCTACTGTACTAACATTAACATGAAGTTAATCAGTAAGAAGTAATGAATTTATTGCTGCATTGTCGAATAAGGTGCAAATTGGGTAAGTGAGCTAAATTTCCTAATAATAATTATTAATAATAATAATAAATTCTCAAGTTCTAACATTTGTGGTAAACCACACTGTTTAAATTTGGACAGGCTAACGATGCCGTGGCGACTTTTGCTGCACATGCCTGTGCCAATCACCGAGGCTTAGCCTGGCATGTTGCTAATAATCTTGATTACTCTAAGTGCATAAAGTGCTAAAATTGCCCTTTTGTAGAAATTTCCCTGATTTTATCAAAATTTCGTTTATCTTTATCCTGATTTAAACCAAATGCACGTCGATTTCCCAAAAAATTTACTTACTATAAATATCTCTTATGAAAAACGGGAAAATTTTGCGAAAAAAAAAACGCAAAAAAAAAATTCGTCTTGTTGTTCCTTTGGAAAATTATTGGTCGTGATTAGTCTGAAGTGCATAAATGCGACGTTTTATGGCAAAATTTACCTATGTAAGACAAAATATCCCTAACATTGTTGACATGAACTTCTATCGTGAAAATCAAATTCTGATGGCTATATGCTTAGCTAAACTGAGCCCATAAAATTTTAATGGACGACCGCCCCTGGCTGATGTAATCTCAATGCTAAGTGTTTTCTAAGCTTCTAGCGTGTTCAAAGTACTCGGAAGAGAGCTTGAGTGCAGAAAAGGAATTCGCTGATACCAGACATTCTAAATTGTGCAAGGTTGCATTTGTGGTCGCTGGACGTAACTGAAAATTTCTCTATGGCGACAACGAAAGCTCTGGCAAGTTCGCTGCCGTGATCGGCGACTTCGGGGAAGTTCGGGTTCCGTTCGGGAGGTGGAGGGGAAAAGGTCGCTGTTTCGAGCAGCAAGCAAAGGAACGGAGAGAGAAAATGCAAGGCGATGGTTCGCTGATACATTGAATGACGCGTAACTGTTTACAAAACTTTAACTTACTACGAACAAAGTGTAGTAAGCGCTGCGGGAGTTCGAAATAAAGTCAAGGTCTTTGAAATGACGTAATAAATGGGATGGAAAGAGAGAAAACTTCGTTGTGCTTGCGACAGCGTGTTACTAGAACACTTCCGCGCTCGTAAAATAACAACAGTTGGGAAGCTGTTAGCAAACTAAATGACTAATAAACCTTGCATAAAGTACAATGAAACATAAAAAAATGAATAAATTATACTTAAAATTTAAATCGTAATTAATATAAAATTCTAGGTGAACATGAAGTCGTAAAAAATATGGTCTGTAAACGATACAACAGGTTCGGGAACCTGAAAATTTGGCTTACTTTCTGCTTTTAAAGTAACACTTGAAACTTTCTCGACTTTTACTGGTGACTGATTCGCAAATGACTCTTTAATTTGTACAACTGGCTGAACACAGTGTGAAATAGGCAATTCACTTTCCATTTTGCGACTGTTTGGAACAAAATTAGGACCCTTGCTTACGGCAAATTTCTGAACTCTATCTTTAATGGATAAAATATTCTTCGGCAAATCAATACTGTCGTCTTTAGTGACTAAACTATTTCTGGATGCATCCTGAACTTCTTCTTGTACCCTAGGTTGAATAATAATGGACTGAGGCAAGAGTGGAGGGGGAATTGGCGGGTGACTCGTTTTTAATGGTACCACTTCAACAATCGGTGCAATATCGTCGTAAATCTGCTCAATGGGCGGTGAATCATTAAGTTTGCTTAACGGTAATTCGTTGGTACACTCATGGTCATAAGTAATAGATTTCTTGCGGTGACATTGAAAATAACAGATTATGAAAATTATAAAAATACTAATAATAAATGTTGTTAATAATAAAATTGTAATTATATTATAAGGATAGTCAAAGGACTTGTTCAACAGATAAATAAAATTAGAAGCTTTTACGTGTGGAAGTAATCAGTTTAAAATAACTAAAATCTCAATGATTTTCATGTTGCTTAGGCAATCAAAACAAACAGTTCTTCAAAGCTAACACGTACTTTAAGCCTGCCTAGTCTAAGTAGTCGATATTTTAACTCAACTTTTAATTATTTCTGACTCTAGGCTCAATTTATCTGCGTAATGTATTTATTTAATATAATTTATTTATTCTCTAAATTTATTAGCACTGTTTAACTTATGTTATTTTAAATTTTACTGCAAACTTATCTTAATTTCAGGTGTGAACTTTATGTTTAAAAACTTTGAAATCAATCGAACTGTACTGAGGTACAAGGTAAGGAAAAAAATTAAGACTGATTTACTCCTGACTACCTGAAATAAAATAATAACTATTATTTATGCGATCTTTAAATGCATTAAAATACTAACATCACTAAAACTTGAAGAATCTTTAATTCTCTCTACTCATTCTAAAATATGCTTAGCATATTATTGTGGCAAAGCTTTAAACTAAAACCGTTGTGGTTTACTCATAATCATTCTGCGATGGCAGAATGGATTTCCAGGATTATCGGTAGCTATCCAATATCCGAAGGAAAATACTTGTTAGTGGAGCGCAAAAAAATCTTGACGT
Source organism: Lepisma saccharinum (assembly GCF_977018435.1). Taxonomy (NCBI): domain Eukaryota; kingdom Metazoa; phylum Arthropoda; class Insecta; order Zygentoma; family Lepismatidae; genus Lepisma; species Lepisma saccharinum. The sequence continues at coordinate 539,655 of NW_028143014.1, read as the reverse complement.
CGACGTCTACATATTCATATAATATAAATATTCTCATAACTGGCGCTTAAAAATAAACTTTGCTAATATAATCATATACCTTCGTCTGAAGAGTAACTATAAAATTCTAGTGATGTATTCGCTGAGCTAGTATTATTACATACTGCAAAAACTTTTGTGCCTAAAGCACATTATTAAATAATAAGTCTGCTTTTAATTATTAATATTATTAGTGCTATTTTATTATAAATTATTATTATGTCACGCAAGTGAATTTAAAATGTTAAATCTGTTACTTATATAAATTTTCAATTTTAGTGACCATTGTCCGTGCGTGAGTCCGCGTTGTCTTCTTGATGATCTTCATCTTCACCTGCCAAATTTTCTTCGCCTTCACCGTCATCTGGCGCATAATATTTTTTGAGTCTCTGGACGGCAATAGAGTCCACTACTGTCTTTCCGCGCTTGTTTTGGAATTCCACCAGGTATGTATTGGGATTCTCTTCTTGAATAACTGTGGCTGGGCCTTTATAAATCCCTGAAAAGCACCGTGCGGTTCCAATTTTCTGGGTGCTGTCAAAAATTAATACTTGATCGCCTGGTTGAAACTTGATCTGTTTCCTCTTCTGATCATAATATTTCTTCACTTCAACATGTCGTTTTGCTAAGTTATCCGTAGCATTGGTTCTTGCTTTCTCCAATACTCGGAACCGTACATCATTCTCCACATTTTCGCAGCTTGGTGTGTGTAATGCAAGCTCCCAGGGCAAAGTAGGTTGGAATCCATGTACTAAAAAGAATGGGCTATACCGCAAATTCTGATTCCTGGTAGTATTGTAACTAAATACACTTGGCTGTAAATATTGGACCCAATCAGTGTGTTTTGAGTTGACATAACACTTCATTATACTCTGTAAGACCCCGTGGTTACGTTCCGAAAGACCTATAGAGTTATGAAGACCGACTGGTGAAAACTTAATGGTGATTCCCAATTTAGTGCCAAGTTCCTGGAAAAGCTTAGATTTAAATGCAGATCCGCGATCCGTGTAGATATCCTGTGGGACTCCGTAGCGTAACACTATCTCTTCGTACACAAATTCTGCTGCTGTACTGGCCGTGCAATCTGCAACTGGTTTGGCTATTAAATAGCGCGTCCCAAAATCTGTGGCAGCGATTATGTATCGATGACGAAGATTGGATGAAGGAGGATATGGGCCTGAAAAGTCTAGACAAATCCGCTGAAATGGCTTCTGTGCGGGAAAAGTGCACAGTTCCCCTGCTGGTAGACCTGGACGGCGTTTATTCTGCTGGCATGTTATACATTCCCTAATTTTCCTCTGTATAAATAACTTCATATTTGGAAAATAAATTCTTGGTAAGGCCACATTGTAACACTTGGTAAACCCAAGATGAGAACCTCCTATGGGTGAAGCATGGAGTGTCTCAATGACAGAATCACGTAACGTCATGGGAATGCATAATAATTTCTTGGTAGTAGCTCCTAATTTCTGCTGTCTATACAATAATCCATCTTCCAACACATGATGATAGACCTGCCTTTGGATGTGTAAAGGTAATGTTCCATCGTCCCTGTCTGGGTCCTCCAAAACTTTAATAATTGGGCCAAAAAATGAATCCTGTCTCTGATGTTCTGCGACATCTGTGCTTGCATCAAATAAAGTAAGTGTCCTGGGTTCGGGAATGTCCTCTTCAGTGTTGCCATCCTCTACATTTTCTCCACATTCTCTGCTGAGGGGATCGGCGATATTCTCCGTAGTTTTAACATGGATCGGTGTAAATGAAAAATCCTCCAAAAGGTTGCTCCATCGAAGAAGCTTTGAGCTCAAATTACGGGATGTCCTAATGTACGTAATTGCTTTGTTGTCTGTGTATAAATCAAAATGGCGGCCAACAAGATAAAATCTAAATGATTTGAAAGCATATAAAATTGCTGTTAATTCTTGCTCAATAACACTCAATCTTTTTTCAGTGTCGGTCAACGTTCTACTACAGTACGCACATGGCAAGTACTCTCCTCCTGCATTGGGCTGCATTAATACGCCACTGACCGCATGAGATGAAGCATCGGTGAAAACCTTGGTGTTCTTCGCTGGATCGTATGGTAACAAAACAGGTGCAGTAATTAAAGCTTCCTTTAATTTCTCAAATGCCGATTGTTGTTCAGGACCCCATGTAAATTTCTTGCCCTTACGAATTAAACCCTGTAATGGTGATGCAATATCAGAAAAATTCTTGACATATTTCCTCACGTAGCTGCAAAGACCTAAAAACATTTTAACCTTCTTTGTGGTGGTAGGAACCTTATAATTCTTAATGGATGACAGTATTCTATCACTTATACGATAGCCATATTTGCCCACATTGTGGCCCAAGGCAATTGTCTCATAGTATCCAAATGAACATTTAGGTACAGCCAATTTCAATCCGGCAGATCGTAAACATTGAAACATTTTCTCTAAATTGACCAACATATCCTTAAATGTATTGGCAAAAACAAACATGTCATCGATATAGAAGGCAAAATTATTGTCGTTCATCCCCGCTGTAGCGAGCTGAACACATCGGGTCATTGCCGCAGGAGAAGTCACATGTCCCATAGGTGTAAAGTTCATCGCAAATTGTCCACTGGCTGGTATAGTAAAGGCAGTGTACTTTTTCGATTGTTCTTCTAATGGTATTTGAAAAAATCCCTGTTTCAAGTCAGCACTACAGTAGTAGCTCTTACCGGCCATATTGTGCAATATCTCTGAGATGTTTCCAATTGAAACTGCATCAAAAACAGACCTAGCATTAAGTAATCGGAAATCCTGTACCATGCGATAAGCTCCTGATTTCTTCTTGACAAGAAAAACTGGTGAATTGTACGGTGATGTCGTAGGACTGATGACCCCTGCTTCTAGCAAGTTGTCAATTTGTTGGTTAATTTCCTTACGCAGGTGAACTGGTATAGGGTAGGCTGGGACGTGAAATTCCGAATCGTCCTTTAACTTTATACGATGCGTATAATTAGTGGCACAACCAATGTCTTGCTCAGACCAAGAAAATACATCTACATACTTCTCTAATAATTGCCTAAGTTGCAATTTCTGATCGGGTTCTAATGCTGGATTTATGTCAAATTTAGTAATGTCGTGCACTGGTTTTGTCACGGTGCCAGTCTCCTTGGTCACCATAACGTTAGGTCCTTCGTCGTCTGCAATATGACGCGAAGCTGGTACTGGATTTTGCCATGCCTCTGCGGTACCTAAGCGTGCCCCTTTCCTAATTTTAACTTTGTAAGAATTTGGATTAGTAATCCAAATTAAAAATGACTCCGGATTTACAATGGCTCGAGGCACCATTAAGCCTGTGTCCATTTGAAACTGTAAATCTGGCTCCAAATAAGTTAAATTTTGATTACTAGAATTTGTCAATTTGACAGGAATGCACAAATGAGATCTAGGTTTGATTCTAATTTGTCTGGAAGTTACAAATTCCGGCACATATAAATCCCTGATCAGACTAGCAACTTTTATGGAAACGTCAAAGGTCTTTCGGTGTTCCGTCCTTAACTGGTTTCGCGGAGGAGTACCAAATCTCCTCAATGTGAGTCGATTTTGATCAAAATCCAAATTTGCCTTATGAGCTCTTAAGAAGTCGTTTCCCAGGATTGTCCCATGTTCAAAATTTGGAATCATCCGAAAAGGATGGGTAAAATTGCGGCCGTTTATTGCAAAAGTTAATAGGACAATCTCTTTAATTTCAATCTGTTCTTTGGCAACTCCCCTTATGGCCGTATGAATTTTGAAACGTTTGGCGGTTGTAGGAATGCCTCGATCACTGGTGACGGATACTTGGCTTCCGGAATCCACGAGAAACCTCTGACGTTGTCCCCCTAATACTGCGTTAATATAAATTAATTCCTCATAGGGGAAAGTAGAGACTGATATCTGTTTGCCAACGAAATCTGCGCATACGTCTCTTCTATGGGCAGTCATTGTTCGTTTAAAGCCTCCGTGTTCTGAAAACAAGTGGCTGCTGTGTGATTAGGGTAATTACAAATTGAGCAGCGTGGTCTCCCCCGTTGCTCTTCCCTGTTTTCCTGGTCTCGCCCTGCTGAAGACGAGGAACCCCGCGAGTTCTGTCCGCGGAAGTTTCCACGTCCTCGCCATTGTTGGGTATTTCCATATCGCCTATTGCGATCTGAGTTGTTACCATTATTATTACGTCCATTCCTGTACCCCCTGTTGTATTGTCGTCTATTATTATTACCCCGATAGGAGCCTCTATAGTTATTACTTGACTGATGATTATCCTTATAAAAAGGTTCTCTAAACTGTTGTGGAGTAGATGAGTCGGTGCCAGGGTTCTGTTTTTGATCCTCCATGCTGTTCAATCTCAAAGTGAGACTGGCTAATCTCGCTTCCAGACCAGTTTCCTGAGCCTGGACTTGAGCTTTGGTATTGTGAGGATTGTTAAATAACTTAAGTTGCTCAACCTCCTTTTGCAATGCTTTAAATTTTGCCTCAATGTCTGAAGTGGGTCGCGCTTGCGCTGACTCAGCAGTAGCCAGATTGTTACTCTGCAGTAAAATCTGCTGCTGTTGCGATAGTGCTGGTGTATTATGCAAAGGAGAGAATAAACTCTCTCTTTGCTCTTCGTACCTCAATTCCTTCAGCTTGCGCTGTCTCATCAAAAATTGGAGTTTCTCAAAGGATTTTAAATCCTTAAGCAACCCATGCACGGACTCATACTCTTTATGGTGGATATCTTTCATGTAATCCACCTGTAAGCCTAATATGATCTGCTTGATCTGTTGTTGAATACTCATTTTGGGGTCTGCCTTGAGTAGAAGTAATTGTTTGTCCCGAACATAATTCGTAACTGGCTCAGTTTCTTTGTGTAATCTATATCGAATTTGCTCCTCGATCTGGAGTTGATCCAAGGACCCTGTAAATTCGTCTTTAAATTTTTTCTGTATCTCCTCGTAAGTAACTTCCTGATTGTCTGTACCATCTTTCCAGGATTGGTACCATCGTAATGCTGGCCCGGCCAGAAGGGCTGGGAATAATTCCAGTTTACGGGCATTATTCCATCCATTTAATATGGCAAGGCTATCTACTTTATCTAAAAATTTTGAAACGTCCTCCCCATCTATCCCCTGAAATGGGATACCCTCTAAAATAGTTGGGGGAACAAACTGCGACTGAGCCATTGTTGCGAATTGTGTTTGGTCTAAATCTCTAAAATCCTGATCCTGTTGCTCTAATTGTGGTTCACATCTCTGTTTTTCCAATAATTCTCGCTGAAGGCGTCTAGTTAAAATTGGGCTACGTTTAAATTTGGGGGTGGAACTTGCAGCTGGGCCGCTGACATCTAAATTAAAACTTGTAGTCCCTCGTGCTATATCTAGTAATTGATCTAATGTTTCGTCGAGTTCATCAGCAAGGTGAAAGCTCGACATCTATCATGGCACAAGTAAATTCTTCTCCCCCCATTAATTTTAAAACCTTTAAGCCCTATGTATTTTCAAAAATAAAATATGGCAAGGACATACTAAAGAAACTAAATAAATGAGCAAAATTGTGGGGTGGGTAATGAACTAGCACTCCATTACGTGTCAAAATTTAGGGTGGGAAATAATTCTAAACTGGTTAACTTTAACTGAAATTCTTTTCATTTCCGAAAAAATGAAAAGGCCTCAAGCACTCCACCACGTGTCATTCTATAGAATGAAGGGATCTGAACCAGTTTACTGATGGGGTGATGTAAACTACTCATCATTCATCCTCTTGATGAGACCACTCGTCATTGACATGACGAGTTATTGCTTGGCATGCGAAAGGTACAAATTACACAAAGGAATTACACTACTGAAAAGACAATGGCAACTCGTTGGATTTTGTGAACCGTTGAACCTGTATCATGGCTGGGTGTAGGATAATTACCTGTCTAACTGAAGTCTCTGAGCTGAATCGAAAATAGCGAAGTCCTCTGTGAGCTTCTCTCTAAGTGTTGACCAAAGCGAGCTTCCACTATCGACCTCCTGTCTTGCTGACCTCCTCTCTCTACCAACTCAATTCCCAAAGTCCAGTCCCTTCCCAGCTTGTCTCACCTCTATCTTCCCTGGCCATCGAGCTCTTCCTCGATGCCGAATCGCCGAATCGTGTTTATTATCATAATTGCTACCATGCAAACCGCTGACATCAAACCCAGAAGTGTTACCTATTTCCTGAATGCTCAGGAGGTTTGCATGGCACAACACAATGCATTGTAAACATGCCTAAGAGGCTTGAGACAGCTGAGAGAAAAACAAGTGAATGCCCTGGTCAACATGAAGCGTTCAGAGAGACTTAATAAAATAAACATACAATCCTATGGATTGATACGGTATGTCGTTTTTGACCTTATCTGGAACCTCCCATCTGAAAATTTGAAAATTCTTAAAAAATTCGTCGAAAATCTTGATGTCTCCAATCTCTTGTTTTGTACGTTTTTTCCACGTGTCTTGACATCCAATGTATCCCTGCAATCTTTGGTGAAGATCTGAGTATGTAGTTTTTGACCTTATCTGGAACCTCCTATCTGAAAATTTGAAAATTCTTAAAAAATTCGTCCAAAATCTTGATGTCTCCAATCTCTTGTTTTGTACGTTTTTTCCACGTGTCTTGACATCCAATGTATCCCTGCAAAGTTTGGTGAAGATCTGAGTATGTCGTTTTTGACCTTATCTGGAACATCCTTTCTGAAAATTTGAAAATTCTTAAAAAATTCGTCCAAAATCTTGATGTCTCCAATCTCTTGTTTTGTACGTTTTTTCCACGTGTCTTGACATCCAATGTATCCCTGCAAAGTTTGGTGAAGATCTGAGTATGTCGTTTTTGACCTTATCTGGAACATCCTTTCTGAAAATTTGAAAATTCTTAAAAAATTCGTCCAAAATCTTGACGTCTCCAATCTCTTGTTTTGTACGTTTTTTCCACGTGTCTTGACATCCAATGTATCCCTGCAAAGTTTGGTGAAGATCTGAGTATGTAGTTTTTGACCTTATCTGGAACCTCCCATCTGAAAATTTGAAAATTCTTAAAAAATTCGTCCAAAATCTTGATGTCTCCAATCTCTTGTTTTGTACGTTTTTTCCACGTGTCTTGACATCCAATGTATCCCTGCAATCTTTGGTGAAGATCTGAGTATGTAGTTTTTGACCTTATATGGAACCTCCTATCTGAAAATTTGAAAATTCTTAAAAAATTTGACCAAAATCTTGATGTCCCCAATCCTATGTTTTGTATGTTTTTCCCACGTGTCTTGACATCCAATGTATCCCTGCAAAGTTTGGTGAAGATCTGAGTATGTAGTTTTTGACCTTATCTGGAACCTCCTATCTGAAAATTTGAAAATTCTTAAAAAATTCGTCCAAAATCTTGATGTCTCCAATCTCTTGTTTTGTACGTTTTTACAAGTGTCTTGACATCCAATGTATCCCTGCAATGTTTGTTGAAGATCTGAGTATGTAGTTTTTGACCTTATATGGAACCTCCTATCTGAAAATTTGAAAATTCTTAAAAAATTTGACCAAAATCTTGATGTCCCCAATCCTATGTTTTGTATGTTCTTTCCACGTGTCTTGACATCCAATGTATCCCTGCAAAGTTTGGTGAAGATCTGAGTATGTCGTTTTTGACCTTATCTGGAACATCCTTTCTGAAAATTTGAAAATTCTTAAAAAATTCGTCCAAAATCTTGATGTCTCCAATCTCTTGTTTTGTACGTTTTTTTTCACGTGTCTTCACATCCAATGTATCCCTGCAAAGTTTGGTGAAGATCTGAGTATGTAGTTTTTGACCTTATCTGGAAACTCTCATCTGAAAATTTGAAAATTCCTAAAAAATTCTTCCAAAATCTTGATGACACCAATCTCTTGTTTTGTACGTTTTTTCCACGTTTCTTGACATCCAATGTATCCCTGCAATGTTTGGTGAAGATCTGAGTATGTAGTTTTTGACCTTATATGGAACCACCTATCTGAAAATTTGAAAATTCTTAAAAAATTTGACCAAAATCTTGATATCGCCAATCCTATGTTTTGTATGTTTTTTCCACGTGTCTTGACATCCAATGTATCCCTGCAAAGTTTGGTGAAGATCTGAGTATGTAGTTTTTGACCTTATCTGGAACCTCCTATCCGAAAATTTGAAAATTTTTAAAAAATTCGTCCAAAATCTTGATGTCTTCAATCTCTTGTTTTGTACGTTTTTTCCACGTGTCTTGACCTCCAATGTATCCCTGCAAAGTTTGGTGAAGATCTGAGTATGTCGTTTTTGACCTTATCTGGAACATCCTTTCTGAAAATTTGAAAATTCTTAAAATTTCGTCCAAAATCATGATGTCCCCAATCTCTTGTTTTGTACGTTTTTTCCACGTGTCTTGACATCCAATGTATCCCTGCAAAGTTTGGTGAAGATCTGAGCATGTCGTTTTTGACCTTATCTGGAACCTCCCATCTGAAAATTTGAAAATTCTTAAAAAATTCGTCGAAAATCTTGATGTCTCCAATCTCTTGTTTTGTACGTTTTTTCCACGTGTCTTGACATGCAAAGTATCGCTGCAACGTTTGGTGAAGATCTGAGTATGTAGTTTTTGACCTTATCTGGAACCTCCTATCTGAAAATTTGAAAATTCTTCAAAAATTCGTCCAAAATCTTGATGTCTCCAATCTCTTGTTTTGTACGTTTTTTCCACGTGTCTTGACATCCAATGTATCCCTGCAAAGTTTGGTGAAGATCTGAGTATGTAGTTTTTGACCTTATCTGGAACCTCCCATCTGAAAATTTGAAAATTCTTAAAAAATTCGTCCAAAATCTTGATGTCTCCAATCTTCTGTTTTGTACGTTTTTTCCACGTGTCTTGACATCCAATGTATCCCTGCAAAGTTTGGTGAAGATCTGAGTATGTAGTTTTTGACCTTATATGGAACCTCCTTTCTGAAAATTTGAAAATTCTTAAAAAATTCGTCCAAAATCTTGATGTCTCCAATCTCTTGTTTTGTACGTTTTTTTCACGTGTCTTCACATCCAATGTATCCCTGCAAACTTTGGTGAAGATCTGAGTATGTAGTTTTTGACCTTATATGGTACCTCCTTTCTGAAAATTTGAAAATTCTTAAAAAATTCGTCCAAAATCTTCATGTCACCAATCCTATGTTTTGTATGTTTTTTCCACGTGTCTTGACATCCAATGTATCCAAGCAAAGTTTGGTGAAGATCTGAGTATGTCGTTTTTGACCTTATCTGGAACCTCCCATCTGAAAATTTCAAAATTCTTAAAAAATTCGTCGAAAATCTTGATGTCTCCAATCTCTTGTTTTGTACGTTTTTTCCACGTGTCTTGACATGCAAAGTATCCCTGCAAAGTTTGGTGAAGATCTGAGTATGTAGTTTTTGACCTTATCTGAAACCTCCCATCTGAAAATTTGAAAATTTTTAAAAAATTCGTCCAAAATCTTGATGTCTCCAATCTCTTGTTTTGTACGTTTTTTCCACGTGTCCTGACATGCAATGTATCCCTGCAAAGTTTGGAGAAGATCTGAGTATGTAGTTTTTAACCTTATCTGGAACCTCATTTCTGAAAATTTGAAAATTCTTCAAAAATTCGTCCAAAATCTTGATGTCTCCAATCTCTTGTTTTGTACGTTTTTTCCACGTGTCTTGACATCCAATGTATCCCTGCAAAGTTTGGTAAAGATCTGAGTATGTAGTTCTTGACCTTATATTTAACCTCCTATCTGAAAATTTGAAAATTCTTAAAAAATTTGACCAAAACCTTGATGTCCCCAATCCTATGTTTTGTATGTTTTTTCCCCGTGTCTTGACATCCAATGTATCCCTGCAGAGTTTGGTGAAGATCTGAGTATGTCGTTTTTGACCTTATCTGGAACATCCTTTCTGAAAATTTGAAAATTCTTAAAAAATTCGTCCAAAATCTTGACGTCTCCAATCTCTTGTTTTATACGTTTTTTCCACGTGTCTTGATATCCAATGTATCCCTGCAAAGTTTGGTGAAGATCTGAGTATGTAGTTTTTGACCTTATCTGGAACCTCCCATCTGAAAATTTGAAAATTCCTAACAAATCCGTTCAAAATCTTGATGACCCCAATCTCTTGTTTTGTACGTTTTTTCCACGTGTTTTGACATCCAATGTATCCATGCAAAGTTTGGTGAAGATCTGAGTATGTAGTTTTTGACCTTATCTGGAACCTCCTATCTGAAAATTTGAAAATTCTTAAAAAATTCGTCCAAAATCTTGATGTCTCCAATCTCTTGTTTTGTACGTTTTTCCCACGTGTCTTGACATTCAATGTATCCCTGCAATGTTTGGTGAAGATCTGAGTATGTAGTTTTTGACCTTATCTGGAACCTCCTATCTGAAAATTTGAAAATTCTTAAAAAATTCGTCCAAAATCTTAATGTCTCCAATCTCTTGTTTTGTACGTTTTTCCCACGTGTCTTGACATCCAATGTATCCCTGAAAAGTTTGGTGAAGATCTGAGTATGTAGTTTTTGACCTTAACTGGAACCTCATTTCTGAAAATTTGAAAATTCCTCAAAAATTCGTCCAAAATCTTGATGTCTCCAATCTCTTGTTTTGTACGTTTTTTCCACGTGTCTTGACATCCAATGTATCCCTGCAAAGTTTGGTGAAGATCTGAGTATGTCGTTTTTGACCTTATCTGGAACCTCCTTTCTGAAAATTTGAAAATTCTTCAAAAATTCGTCCAAAATCTTGATGTCTCCAATCTCTTGTTTTGTACGTTTTTCCACGTGTCTTGACATCCAATGTATCCCTGCAATGTTTGTTGAAGATCTGAATATGTAGTTTTTGACCTTATATGGAACCTCCTATCTGAAAATTTGAAAATTCTTAAAAAATTTGACCAAAATCTTGATGTCCCCAATCCTATGTTTTGTATGTTTTTCCCACGTGTCTTGACATCCAATGTATCCCTGCAAAGTTTGGTGAAGATCTGAGTATGTAGTTTTTGACCTTATCTGGAACCTCCTTTCTGAAAATTTGAAAATTCTTAAAAAATTCGTCCAAAATCTTGATGTCTCCAATCTCTTGTTTTGTACGTTTTTCCACGTGTCTTGACATCCAATGTATCCCTGCAATGTTTGTTGAAGATCTGAGTATGTAGTTTTTGACCTTATATGGAACCTCCTATCTGAAAATTTGAAAATTCTTAAAAAATTTGACCAAAATCTTGATGTCCCCAATCCTATGTTTTGTATGTTCTTTCCACGTGTCTTGACATCCAATGTATCCCTGCAAAGTTTGGTGAAGATCTGAGTATGTCGTTTTTGACCTTATCTGGAACATCCTTTCTGAAAATTTGAAAATTCTTAAAAAATTCGTCCAAAATCTTGATGTCTCCAATCTCTTGTTTTGTACGTTTTTTTCACGTGTCTTCACATCCAATGTATCCCTGCAAAGTTTGGTGAAGATCTGAGTATGTAGTTTTTGACCTTATCTCTAACCTCTCATCTGAAAATTTGAAAATTCCTAAAAAATCCTTCCAAAATCTTGATGACACCAATCTCTTGTTTTGTACGTTTTTTCCACGTGTCTTGACATCCAATGTATCCCTGCAAAGTTTGGTGAAGATCTGAGTATGTAGTTTTTGACCTTATCTGGAACCTCCTTTCTGAAAATTTGAAAATTCTTAAAAAATTCGTCCAAAATCTTGACGTCTCCAATCTCTTGTTTTATACGTTTTTTCCACGTGTCTTGATATCCAATGTATCCCTGCAAAGTTTGGTGAAGATCTGAGTATGTAGTTTTTGACCTTATCTGGAACCTCCCATCTGAAAATTTGAAAATTCCTAACAAATCCGTTCAAAATCTTGATGACCCCAATCTCTTGTTTTGTACGTTTTTTCCACGTGTTTTGACATCCAATGTATCCCTGCAAAGTTTGGTGAAGATCTGAGTATGTAGTTTTTGACCTTATCTGGAACCTCCTATCTGAAAATTTGAAAATTCTTCAAAAATTCGTCCAAAATCTGGATGTCTCCAATCTCTTGTTTTGTACGTTTTTTCCACGTGTCTTGACATCCAATGTATCCCTGCAAAGTTTGGTGAAGATCTGAGTATGTAGTTTTTGACCTTATCTGGAACCTCCTATCTGAAAATTTGAAAATTCTTAAAAAATTCGTCCAAAATCTTGATGTCTCCAATCTCTTGTTTTGTACGTTTTTTCCACGTGTCTTGACATCCAATGTATCCCTGCAAAGTTTGGTGAAGATCTGAGTATGTCGTTTTTGACCTTATCTGGAACCTCCTTTCTGAAAATTTGAAAATTCTTCAAAAATTCGTCCAAAATCTTGATGTCTCCAATCTCTTGTTTTGTACGTTTTTCCACGTGTCTTGACATCCAATGTATCCCTGCAATGTTTGTTGAAGATCTGAATATGTAGTTTTTGACCTTTAATGGAACCTCCTATCTGAAAATTTGAAAATTCTTAAAAAATTTGACCAAAATCTTGATGTCCCCAATCCTATGTTTTGTATGTTTTTCCCACGTGTCTTGACATCCAATGTATCCCTGCAAAGTTTGGTGAAGATCTGAGTATGTCGTTTTTGACCTTATCTGGAACATCCTTTCTGAAAATTTGAAAATTCTTAAAAAATTCGTCCAAAATCTTGATGTCTCCAATCTCTTGTTTTGTACATTTTTTTCACGTGTCTTCACATCCAATGTATCCTTGCAAAGTTTGGTGAAGATCTGAGTATGTAGTTTTTGACCTTATCTGGAACCTCTCATCTGAAAATTTGAAAATTCCTAAAAAATCCTTCCAAAATCTTGATGACACCAATCTCTTGTTTTGTACGTTTTTTCCACGTGTCTTGACATCCAATGTATCCCTGCAAAGTTTGGTGAAGATCTGAGTATGTAGTTTTTGACCTTATCTGGAACCTCCTTTGTGAAAATTTGAAAATTCTTCAAAAATTCGTCCAAAATCTTGATGTCTCCACTCTCTTGTTTTGTACGTTTTTTCCACGTGTCTTGACATCCAATGTATCCCTGCAAAGTTTGGTGAAGATCTGAGTATGAAGTTTTTGACTTTATATGGAGCCTCCTTTCTGAAAATTTGAAAATTCTTAAAAAATTCATCCAAAATCTTGATGTCTCCAATCTCTTGTTTTGTACGTTTTTTCCACGTTTCTTGACATCCAATGTATCCCTGCTAAGTTTGGTGAAGATCTGAGTATGTAGTTTTTGACCTTATATGGAACCTCCTTTCAGAAAATTTGAAAATTCTTAAAAAATTCGTCCAAAATCTTGATGTCCCCAATCCTATGTTTTGTATGTTTTTTCCACGTGTCTTGACATCCAATGTATCCATGCAAAGTTTGGTGAAGATCTGAGTATGTCGTTTTTGACCTTATCTGGAACCTCCCATCTGAAAATTTGAAAATTCTTAAAAAATTCGTCGAAAATCTTGATGTCTCCAATCTCTTGTTTTGTACGTTTTTTCCACGTGTCTTAACATGCAAAGTATCCCTGCAACGTTTGGTGAATATCTGAGTATGTAGTTTTTGACCTTATCTGGAACGTCCTATCTGAAAATTTGAAAATTCTTCAAAAATTCGTCCAAAATCTTGATGTCTCCAATCTCTTGTTTTGTACGTTTTTTCCACGTTTCTTGACATCCAATGTATCCCTGCAATGTTTGGTGAAGATCTGAGTATGTAGTTTTTGACCTTATATGGAACCACCTATCTGAAAATTTGAAAATTCTTAAAAAATTTGACCAAAATCTTGATATCCCCAATCCTATGTTTTGTGTTTTTTCCACGTGTCTTGACATCCAATGTATCCCTGCAAAGTTTGGTGAAGATCTGAGTATGTAGTTTTTGACCTTATCTGGAACCTCCTATCTGAAAATTTGAAAATTTTTAAAAAATTCGTCCAAAATCTTGATGTCTCCAATCTCTTGTTTTGTACGTTTTTCCCACGTGTCTTGACCTCCAATGTATCCCTGCAATGTTTGGTGAAGATCTGAGTATGTCGTTTTTGACCTTATCTGGAACATCCTTTCTGAAAATTTGAAAATTCTTAAAAAATTCGTCGAAAATCTTGATGTCTCCAATCTCTTGTTTTGTACGTTTTTTCCACGTGTCTTGACATCCAATGTATCCCTGCAAAGTTTGGTGAAGATCTGAGTATGTAGTTTTTGACCTTATATGGAACCTCCTTTCTGAAAATTTGAAAATTCTTAAAAAATTCGTCCAAAATCTTGATGTCCCCAATCCTATGTTTTGTACGTTTTTTCCACGTGTCTTGACATCCTATGTATCCCTGCAAAGTTTGGTGAAGATCTGAGTATGTCGTTTTTGACCTTATCTGGAACCTCCCATCTGAAAATTTGAAAATTCTTAAAAAATTCGTCGAAAATCTTGGTCTCCAATCTCTTGTTTTGTACGTTTTTCCACATGTCTTGACATCCAATGTATCCCTGCAATGTTTGTTGAAGATCTGAGTATGTAGTTTTTGACCTTATATGGAACCTCCTATCTGAAAATTTGAAAATTCTTAAAAAATTTGACCAAAATCTTGATGTCCCCAATCCTATGTTTTGTATGTTCTTTCCACGTGTCTTGACATCCAAAGTATCCCTGCAAAGTTTGGTGAAGATCTGAGTATGTCGTTTTTGACCTTATCTGGAACATCCTTTCTGAAAATTTGAAAATTCTTAAAAAATTCGTCCAAAATCTTGATGTCTCCAATCTCTTGTTTTGTACGTTTTTTTCACGTGTCTTCACATCCAATGTATCCCTGCAAAGTTTGGTGAAGATCTGAGTATGTAGTTTTTGACCTTATCTGGAACCTCTCATCTGAAAATTTGAAAATTCCTAAAAAATCCGTCCAAAATCTTGATGACCTCAATCTCTTGTTTTGTACGTTTTTTCCACGTGTCTTGACATCCAATGTATCCCTGCAAAGTTTGGTGAAGATCTGAGTATGTAGTTTTTGACCTTATATGGAACCTCCTTTCTGAAAATTTGAAAATTCTTAAAAAATTCGTCCAAAATCTTGATGTCTCCAATCTCTTGTTTTGTACGTTTTTTCCACGTGTCTTCACATCCAATGTATCCCTGCAAAGTTTGGTGAAGATCTGAGTATGTAGTTTTTGACCTTATATGGTACCTCCTTTCTGAAAATTTGAAAATTCTTAAAAAATTCGTCCAAAATCTTCATGTCACCAATCCTATGTTTTGTATGTTTTTTCCACGTGTCTTGACATCCAATGTATCCATGCAAAGTTTGGTGAAGATCTGAGTATGTCGTTTTTGACCTTATCTGGAACCTCCCATCTGAAAATTTGAAAATTCTTAAAAAATTCGTCGAAAATCTTGATGTCTCCAATCTCTTGTTTTGTACGTTTTTTCCACGTGTCTTGACATGCAAAGTATCCCTGCAAAGTTTGGTGAAGATCTGAGTATGTAGTTTTTGACCTTATCTGGAACCTCCTATCTGAAAATTTGAAAATTCTTAAAAAAATCGTCCAAAATCTTGATGTCTCCAATCTCTTGTTTTGTACGTTTTTTCCACGTGTCCTGACATCCAATGTATCCCTGCAAGGTTTGGTGAAGATCTAAGTATGTAGTTTTTGACCTTATCTGGAACCTCATTTCTGAAAATTTTAAAATTCCTCAAAAATTCGTCCAAAATCTTGATGTCTCCAATCTCTTGTTTTGTACGTTTTTTCCACGTGTCTTGAGATCCAATGTATCCCTGCAAAGTTTGGTGAAGATCTGAGTATGTAGTTCTTGACCTTATATGGAACCCCCTATCTGAAAATTTGAAAATTCTTAAAAAATTTGACCAAAATCTTGATGTCCCCAATCCTATGTTTTGTATGTTTTTCCCCGTGTCTTGACATCCAATGTATCCCTGCAGAGTTTGGTGAAGATCTGAGTATGTCGTTTTTGACCTTATCTGGAACATCCTTTCTGAAAATTTGAAAATTCTTAAAAAATTCGTCCAAAATCTTGACGTCTCCAATCTCTTGTTTTGTACGTTTTTTCCACGTGTTTTGACATCCAATGTATCCCTGCAAAGTTTGGTGAAGATCTGAGTATGTAGTTTTTGACCTTATCTGGAACCTCCTATCTGAAAATTTGAAAATTCTTAAAAAATTCGTCCAAAATCTTGATGTCTCCAATCTCTTGTTTTGTACGTTTTTCCCACGTGTCTTGACATCCAATGTATCCCTGCAATGTTTGGTGAAGATCTGAGTATGTAGTTTTTGACCTTATCTGGAACCTCCTATCTGAAAATTTGAAAATTCTTAAAAAATTCGTCCAAAATCTTGATGTCTCCAATCTCTTGTTGTGTACGTTTTTTCCACGTGTCTTGACATCCAATGTATCCCTGCAAAGTTTGGTGAAGATCTGAGTATGTCGTTTTTGACCTTATCTGGAACATCCTTTCTGAAAATTTGAAAATTCTTAAAAAATTCGTCCAAAATCTTGATGTCCCCAATCCTATGTTTTGTATGTTTTTCCCACGTGTCTTGACATCCAATGTATCCCTGCAAAGTTTGGTGAAGATCTGAGTATGTAGTTTTTGACCTTATCTGGAACCTCCTATCTGAAAATTTGAAAATTCTTAAAAAATTCGTCCAAAATCTTGATGTCTCCAATCTCTTGTTTTGTACGTTTTTCCACGTGTCTTGACATCCAATGTATCCCTGCAATGTTTGTTGAAGATCTGAGTATGTAGTTTTTGACCTTATATGGAACCTCCTATCTGAAAATTTGAAAATTCTTAAAAAATTTGACCAAAATCTTGATGTCCCCAATCCTATGTTTTGTATGTTCTTTCCACGTGTCTTGACATCCAATGTATCCCTGCAAAGTTTGGTGAAGATCTGAGTATGTCGTTTTTGACCTTATCTGGAACATCCTTTCTGAAAATTTGAAAATTCTTAAAAAATTCGTCCAAAATCTTGATGTCTCCAATCTCTTGTTTTGTACGTTTTTTTCACGTGTCTTCACATCCAATGTATCCCTGCAAAGTTTGGTGAAGATCTGAGTATGTCGTTTTTGGCCTTATCTGGAACCTCTCATCTGAAAATTTGAAAATTCCTAAAAAATCCGTCCAAAATCTTGATGACCTCAATCTCTTGTTTTGTACGTTTTTTCCACGTGTCTTGACATCCAATGTATCCCTGCAAAGTTTCGTGAAGATCTGAGTATGTAGTTTTTGACCTTATATGGAACCTCCTTTCTGAAAATTTGAAAATTCTTAAAAAAATCATCCAAAATCTTGATGTCTCCAATCTCTTGTTTTGTACGTTTTTTCCACGTTTCTTGACATCCAATGTATCCCTGCAAAGTTTGGTGAAGATCTGAGTATGTAGTTTTTGACCTTATATGGAACCTCCTTTCTGAAAATTTGAAAATTCTTAAAAAATTCGTCTAAAATCTTGATGTCCCCAATCCTATGTTTTGTATGTTTTTTCCACGTGTCTTGACATCCAATGTATCCATGCAAAGTTTGGTTAAGATCTGAGTATGTCGTTTTTGACCTTATCTGGAACCTCCCATCTGAAAATTTGAAAATTCTTAAAAAATTCGTCCAAAATCTTGATGTCTCCAATCTCTTGTTTTGTACGTTTTTTCCACGTGTCTTGACATCCAATGTATCCCTGCAAAGTTTGGTGAAGATCTGAGTATGTAGTTTTTGACCTTATATGGAACCTCCTTTCTGAAAATTTGAAAATTCTTAAAAAATTCGTCCAAAATCTTGATGTCCCCAATATCTTGTTTTGTACGTTTTTTCCACGTGTCTTGACATCCAATGTATCCCTGCAAAGTTTGGTGAAGATCTGAGTATGTCGTTTTTGACCTTATCTGGAACCTCCCATCTTAAAATTTGAAAATTCTTAAAAAATTCGTCGAAAATCTTGATGTCTCCAATCTCTTGTTTTGTACGTTTTTTCCACGTGTCTTGACATGCAAAGTATCCCTGCAACGTTTGGTGAAGATCTGAGTATGTAGTTTTTGACCTTATCGGGAACCTCCTATCTGAAAATTTGAAAATTCTTCAAAAATTCGTCCAAAATCTTGATGTCTCCAATCCTATGTTTTGTATGTTTTTCCACGTTTCTTGACATCCAATGTATCCCTGCAATGTTTGGTGAAGATCTGAGTATGTAGTTTTTGACCTTATATGGAACCACCTATCGAAAATTTGAAAATTCTTAAAAAAATTGACCAAAATCTTGATATCCCCAATCCTATGTTTTGTATGTTTTTTCCACGTGTCTTGACATCCAATGTATCCCTGCAAAGTGTGGTGAAGATCTGAGTATGTAGTTTTTGACCTTATCTGGAACCTCCTATCTGAAAATTTGAAAATTTTTAAAAAATTCGTCCAAAATCTTGATGTCTTCCACATCTTGTTTTGTACGTTTTTTCCACGTGTCTTGACCTCCAATGTATCCCTGCAAAGTTTGGTGAAGATCTGAGTATGTAGTTTTTGACCTTATATGGAACCTCCTTTCTGAAAATTTGAAAATTCTTAAAAAATTCGTCCAAAATCTTGATGTCCCCAATCCTATGTTTTGTATGTTTTTTCCACGTGTCTTGACATCCAATGTATCCATGCAAAGTTTGGTGAAGATCTGAGTATGTCGTTTTTGACCTTATCTGGAACCTCCCATCTGAAAATTTGAAAATTCTTAAAAAAATCGTCGAAAATCTTGATGTCTCCAATCTCTTGTTTTGTACGTTTTTTCCACGTGTCTTGACATGCAAAGTATCCCTGCAACGTTTGGTGAATATCTGAGTATGTAGTTTTTGACCTTATCTGGAACGTCCTATCTGAAAATTTGAAAATTCTTCAAAAATTCGTCCAAAATCTTGATGTCTCCAATCTCTTGTTTTGTACGTTTTTTCCACGTTTCTTGACATCCAATGTATCCCTGCAATGTTTGGTGAAGATCTGAGTATGTAGTTTTTGACCTTATATGGAACCACCTATCTGAAAATTTGAAAATTCTTAAAAAATTTGACCAAAATCTTGATATCCCCAATCCTATGTTTTGTATGTTTTTTCCACGTGTCTTGACATCCAATGTATCCCTGCAAAGTTTGGTGAAGATCTGAGTATGTAGTTTTTGACCTTATCTGGAACCTCCTATCTGAAAATTTGAAAATTTTTAAAAAATTCGTCCAAAATCTTGATGTCTTCAATCTCTTGTTTTGTACGTTTTTTCCACGTGTCTTGACCTCCAATGTATCCCTGCAAAGTTTGGTGAAGATCTGAGTATGTCGTTTTTGACCTTATCTGGAACATCCTTTCTGAAAATTTGAAAATTCTTAAAAAATTCGTCGAAAATCTTGATGTCTCCAATCTCTTGTTTTGTACGTTTTTTCCACGTGTCTTGACATCCAATGTATCCCTGCAAAGTTTGGTGAAGATCTGAGTATGTAGTTTTTGACCTTATATGGAACCTCCTTTCTGAAAATTTGAAAATTCTTAAAAAATTCGTCCAAAATCTTGATGTCCCCAATCTCTTGTTTTGTACGTTTTTTCCACGTGTCTTGACATCCTATGTATCCCTGCAAAGTTTGGTGAAGATCTGAGTATGTCGTTTTTGATCTTATCTGGAACCTCCCATCTGAAAATTTGAAAATTCTTAAAAAATTCGTCGAAAATCTTGATGTCTCCAATCTCTTGTTTTGTACGTTTTTTCCACGTGTCTTGACATGCAAAGTATCCCTGCAACGTTTGGGGAAGATCTGAGTATGTAGTTTTTGACTTTGTCTGGAACCTCCTATCTGAAAATTTGAAAATTCTTCAAAAATTCGTCCAAAATCTTGATGTCTCCAATCTCTTGTTTTGTACGTTTTTTCCACGTGTCTTGACATGCAAAGTATCCCTGCAACGTTTGGTGAATTTCTGAGTATGTAGTTTTTGACCTTATCTGGAACGTCCTATCTGAAAATTTGAAAATTCTTCAAAAATTCGTCCAAAATCTTGATGTCTCCAATCTCTTGTTTTGTACGTTTTTTCCACGTTTCTTGACATCCAATGTATCCCTGCAATGTTTGGTGAAGATCTGAGTATGTAGTTTTTGACCTTATATGGAACCACCTATCTTAAAATTTGAAAATTCTTAAAAAATTTGACCAAAATCTTGATATCCCCAATCCTATGTTTTGTATGTTTTTTCCACGTGTCTTGACATCCAATGTATCCCTGCAAAGTTTGGTGAAGATCTGAGTATGTAGTTTTTGACCTTATCTGGAACCTCCTATCTGAAAATTTGAAAATTTTTAAAAAATTCGTCCAAAATCTTGATGTCTTCAATCTCTTGTTTTGTACGTTTTTTCCACGTGTCTTGACCTCCAATGTATCCCTGCAAAGTTTGGTGAAGATCTGAGTATGTCGTTTTTGACCTTATCTGGAACCTCCTTTCTGAAAATTTGAAAATTCTTAAAAAATTCGTCGAAAATCTTGATGTCTCCAATCTCTTGTTTTGTACGTTTTTTCCACGTGTCTTGACATCCAATGTATCCCTGCAAAGTTTGGTGAAGATCTGAGTATGTAGTTTTTGACCTTATATGGAACCTCCTTTCTGAAAATTTGAAAATTCTTAAAAAATTCGTCCAAAATCTTGATGTCCCCAATCTCTTGTTTTGTACGTTTTTTCCACGTGTCTTGACATCCTATGTATCCCTGCAAAGTTTGGTGAAGATCTGAGTATGTCGTTTTTGACCTTATCTGGAACCTCCCATCTGAAAATTTGAAAATTCTTAAAAAATTCGTCGAAAATCTTGATGTCTCCAATCTCTTGTTTTGTACGTTTTTTCCACGTGTCTTGACATGCAAAGTATCCCTGCAACGTTTGGTGAAGATCTGAGTATGTAGTTTTTGACTTTGTCTGGAACCTCCTATCTGAAAATTTGAAAATTCTTCAAAAATTCGTCCAAAATCTTGATGTCTCCAATCTCTTGTTTTGTACGTTTTTTCCACGTGTCTTGACATCCAATGTATCCCTGCAAAGTTTGGTGAAGATCTGAGTATGTCGTTTTTGACCTTATCTGGAACATCCTTTCTGAAAATTTGAAAATTCTTAAAAAATTCGTCCAAAATCTTGATGTCTCCAATCTCTTGTTTTGTACGTTTTTTCCACGTGTCTTGACATCCAATGTATCCCTGCAAAGTTTGGTGAAGATCTGAGTATGTCGTTTTTGACCTTATCTGGAACATCCTTTCTGAAAATTTGAAAATTCTTAAAAAATTCGTCCAAAATCTTGACGTCTCCAATCTCTTGTTTTGTACGTTTTTTCCACGTGTCTTGACATCCAATGTATCCCTGCAAAGTTTGGTGAAGATCTGAGTATGTAGTTTTTGACCTTATCTGGAACCTCCCATCTGAAAATTTGAAAATTCTTAAAAAATTCGTCCAAAATCTTGATGTCTCCAATCTCTTGTTTTGTACGTTTTTTCCACGTGTCTTGACATCCAATGTATCCCTGCAATCTTTGGTGAAGATCTGAGTATGTAGTTTTTGACCTTATATGGAACCTCCTATCTGAAAATTTGAAAATTCTTAAAAAATTTGACCAAAATCTTGATGTCCCCAATCCTATGTTTTGTATGTTTTTCCCACGTGTCTTGACATCCAATGTATCCCTGCAAAGTTTGGTGAAGATCTGAGTATGTAGTTTTTGACCTTATCTGGAACCTCCTATCTGAAAATTTGAAAATTCTTAAAAAATTCGTCCAAAATCTTGATGTCTCCAATCTCTTGTTTTGTACGTTTTTACAAGTGTCTTGACATCCAATGTATCCCTGCAATGTTTGTTGAAGATCTGAGTATGTAGTTTTTGACCTTATATGGAACCTCCTATCTGAAAATTTGAAAATTCTTAAAAAATTTGACCAAAATCTTGATGTCCCCAATCCTATGTTTTGTATGTTCTTTCCACGTGTCTTGACATCCAATGTATCCCTGCAAAGTTTGGTGAAGATCTGAGTATGTAGTTTTTGACCTTATCTGGAACCTCCTATCTGAAAATTTGAAAATTCTTAAAAAATTCGTCCAAAATCTTGATGTCTCCAATCTCTTGTTTTGTACGTTTTTACAAGTGTCTTGACATCCAATGTATCCCTGCAATGTTTGTTGAAGATCTGAGTATGTAGTTTTTGACCTTATATGGAACCTCCTATCTGAAAATTTGAAAATTCTTAAAAAATTTGACCAAAATCTTGATGTCCCCAATCCTATGTTTTGTATGTTCTTTCCACGTGTCTTGACATCCAATGTATCCCTGCAAAGTTTGGTGAAGATCTGAGTATGTCGTTTTTGACCTTATCTGGAACATCCTTTCTGAAAATTTGAAAATTCTTAAAAAATTCGTCCAAAATCTTGATGTCTCCAATCTCTTGTTTTGTACGTTTTTTTTCACGTGTCTTCACATCCAATGTATCCCTGCAAAGTTTGGTGAAGATCTGAGTATGTAGTTTTTGACCTTATCTGGAAACTCTCATCTGAAAATTTGAAAATTCCTAAAAAATTCTTCCAAAATCTTGATGACACCAATCTCTTGTTTTGTACGTTTTTTCCACGTTTCTTGACATCCAATGTATCCCTGCAATGTTTGGTGAAGATCTGAGTATGTAGTTTTTGACCTTATATGGAACCACCTATCTGAAAATTTGAAAATTCTTAAAAAATTTGACCAAAACCTTGATATCGCCAATCCTATGTTTTGTATGTTTTTTCCACGTGTCTTGACATCCAATGTATCCCTGCAAAGTTTGGTGAAGATCTGAGTATGTAGTTTTTGACCTTATCTGGAACCTCCTATCCGAAAATTTGAAAATTTTTAAAAAATTCGTCCAAAATCTTGATGTCTTCAATCTCTTGTTTTGTACGTTTTTTCCACGTGTCTTGACCTCCAATGTATCCCTGCAAAGTTTGGTGAAGATCTGAGTATGTCGTTTTTGACCTTATCTGGAACATCCTTTCTGAAAATTTGAAAATTCTTAAAAAATTCGTCCAAAATCTTGATGTCCCCAATCTCTTGTTTTGTACGTTTTTTCCACGTGTCTTGACATCCAATGTATCCCTGCAAAGTTTGGTGAAGATCTGAGTATGTCGTTTTTGACCTTATCTGGAACCTCCCATCTGAAAATTTGAAAATTCTTAAAAAATTCGTCGAAAATCTTGATGTCTCCAATCTCTTGTTTTGTACGTTTTTTCCACGTGTCTTGACATGCAAAGTATCCCTGCAACGTTTGGTGAAGATCTGAGTATGTAGTTTTTGACCTTATCTGGAACCTCCTATCTGAAAATTTGAAAATTCTTCAAAAATTCGTCCAAAATCTTGATGTCTCCAATCTCTTGTTTTGTACGTTTTTTCCACGTGTCTTGACATCCAATGTATCCCTGCAAAGTTTGGTGAAGATCTGAGTATGTAGTTTTTGACCTTATCTGGAACCTCCCATCTGAAAATTTGAAAATTCTTAAAAAATTCGTCCAAAATCTTGATGTCTCCAATCTTCTGTTTTGTACGTTTTTTCCACGTGTCTTGACATCCAATGTATCCCTGCAAAGTTTGGTGAAGATCTGAGTATGTAGTTTTTGACCTTATATGGAACCTCCTTTCTGAAAATTTGAAAATTCTTAAAAAATTCGTCCACAATCTTGATGTCTCCAATCTCTTGTTTTGTACGTTTTTTCCACGTGTCTTCACATCCAATGTATCCCTGCAAAGTTTGGTGAAGATCTGAGTATGTTGTTTTTGACCTTATATGGTACCTCCTTTCTGAAAATTTGAAAATTCTTAAAAAATTCGTCCAAAATCTTCATGTCACCAATCCTATGTTTTGTATGTTTTTTCCACGTGTCTTGACATCCAATGTATCCATGCAAAGTTTGGTGAAGATCTGAGTATGTCGTTTTTGACCTTATCTGGAACCTCCCATCTGAAAATTTGAAAATTCTTAAAAAATTCTTCGAAAATCTTGATGTCTCCAATCTCTTGTTTTGTACGTTTTTTCCACGTGTCTTGACATCCAATGTATCCCTGCAAAGTTTGGTAAAGATCTGAGTATGTAGTTCTTGACCTTATATGGAACCTCCTATCTGAAAATTTGAAAATTCTTAAAAAATTTGACCAAAACCTTGATGTCCCCAATCCTATGTTTTGTATGTTTTTTCCCCGTGTCTTGACATCCAATGTATCCCTGCAGAGTTTGGTGAAGATCTGAGTATGTCGTTTTTGACCTTATCTGGAACATCCTTTCTGAAAATTTGAAAATTCTTAAAAAATTCGTCCAAAATCTTGACGTCTCCAATCTCTTGTTTTATACGTTTTTTCCACGTGTCTTGATATCCAATGTATCCCTGCAAAGTTTGGTGAAGATCTGAGTATGTAGTTTTTGACCTTATCTGGAACCTCCCATCTGAAAATTTGAAAATTCCTAACAAATACGTTCAAAATCTTGATGACCCCAATCTCTTGTTTTGTACGTTTTTTCCACGTGTTTTGACATCCAATGTATCCCTGCAAATTTTGGTGAAGATCTGAGTATGTAGTTTTTGACCTTATCTGGAACCTCCTATCTGAAAATTTGAAAATTCTTAAAAAATTCGTCCAAAATCTTGATGTCTCCAATCTCTTGTTTTGTACGTTTTTCCCACGTGTCTTGACATCCAATGTATCCCTGCAATGTTTGGTGAAGATCTGAGTATGTAGTTTTTGACCTTATCTGGAACCTCCTATCTGAAAATTTGAAAATTCCTCAAAAATTCGTCCAAAATCTGGATGTCTCCAATCTCTTGTTTTGTACGTTTTTTCCACGTGTCTTGACATCCAATGTATCCCTGCAAAGTTTGGTGAAGATCTGAGTATGTAGTTTTTGACCTTATCTGGAACCTCCTATCTGAAAATTTGAAAATTCTTAAAAAATTCGTCCAAAATCTTGATGTCTCCAATCTTTTGTTTTGTACGTTTTTTCCACGTGTCTTGACATCCAATGTATCCCTGCAAAGTTTGGTGAAGATCTGAGTATGTCGTTTTTGACCTTATCTGGAACCTCCTTTCTGAAAATTTGAAAATTCTTCAAAAATTCGTCCAAAATCTTGATGTCTCCAATCTCTTGTTTTGTACGTTTTTCCACGTGTCTTGACATCCAATGTATCCCTGCAATGTTTGTTGAAGATCTGAATATGTAGTTTTTGACCTTATATGGAACCTCCTATCTGAAAATTTGAAAATTCTTAAAAAATTTGACCAAAATCTTGATGTCCCCAATCCTATGTTTTGTATGTTTTTCCCACGTGTCTTGACATCCAATGTATCCCTGCAAAGTTTGGTGAAGATCTGAGTATGTAGTTTTTGACCTTATCTGGAACCTCCTATCTGAAAATTTGAAAATTCTTAAAAAATTCGTCCAAAATCTTGATGTCTCCAATCTCTTGTTTTGTACGTTTTTCCACGTGTCTTGACATCCAATGTATCCCTGCAATGTTTGTTGAAGATCTGAGTATGTAGTTTTTGACCTTATATGGAACCTCCTATCTGAAAATTTGAAAATTCTTAAAAAATTTGACCAAAATCTTGATGTCCCCAATCCTATGTTTTGTATGTTCTTTCCACGTGTCTTGACATCCAATGTATCCCTGCAAAGTTTGGTGAAGATCTGAGTATGTCGTTTTTGACCTTATCTGGAACATCCTTTCTGAAAATTTGAAAATTCTTAAAAAATTCGTCCAAAATCTTGATGTCTCCAATCTCTTGTTTTGTACGTTTTTTTCACGTGTCTTCACATCCAATGTATCCCTGCAAAGTTTGGTGAAGATCTGAGTATGTAGTTTTTGACCTTATCTGGAACCTCTCATCTGAAAATTTGAAAATTCCTAAAAAATCCTTCCAAAATCTTGATGACACCAATCTCTTGTTTTGTACGTTTTTTCCACGTGTCTTGACATCCAATGTATCCCTGCAAAGTTTGGTGAAGATCTGAGTATGTAGTTTTTGACCTTATCTGGAACCTCCTTTCTGAAAATTTGAAAATTCTTCAAAAATTCGTCCTAAATCTTGATGTCTCCACTCTCTTGTTTTGTACGTTTTTCCCACGTGTCTTGACATCCAATGTATCCCTGCAAAGTTTGGTGAAGAGCTGAGTATGTAGTTTTTGACTTTATATGGAGCCTCCTTTCTGAAAATTTGAAAATTCTTAAAAAATTTATCCAAAATCTTGATGTCTCCAATCTCTTGTTTTGTACGTTTTTTCCACGTTTCTTGACATCCAATGTATCCCTGCAAAGTTTGGTGAAGATCTGAGTATGTAGTTTTTGACCTTATATGGAACCTCCTTTCTGAAAATTTGAAAATTCTTAAAAAATTCGTCCAAAATCTTGATGTCCCCAATCCTATGTTTTGTATGTTTTTTCCACGTGTCTTGACATCCAATGTATGAATGCAAAGTTTGGTGAAGATCTGAGTATGTCGTTTTTGACCTTATCTGGAACCTCCCATCTGAAAATTTGAAAATTCTTAAAAAATTCGTCGAAAATCTTGATGTCTCCAATCTCTTGTTTTGTACGTTTTTTCCACGTGTCTTGACATGCAAAGTATCCCTGCAACGTTTGGTGAATATCTGAGTATGTAGTTTTTGACCTTATCTGGAACGTCCTATCTGAAAATTTGAAAATTCTTCAAAAATTCGTCCAAAATCTTGATGTCTCCAATCTCTTGTTTTGTACGTTTTTTCCACGTTTCTTGACATCCAATGTATCCCTGCAATGTTTGGTGAAGATCTGAGTATGTAGTTTTTGACCTTATATGGAACCACCTATCTGAAAATTTGAAAATTCTTAAAAAATTTGACCAAAATCTTGATATCCCCAATCCTATGTTTTGTATGTTTTTCCCCGTGTCTTGACATCCAATGTATCCCTGCAGAGTTTGGTGAAGATCTGAGTATGTCGTTTTTGACCTTATCTGGAACATCCTTTCTGAAAATTTGAAAATTCTTAAAAAATTCGTCCAAAATCTTGACGTCTCCAATCTCTTGTTTTGTACGTTTTTTCCACGTGTTTTGACATCCAATGTATCCCTGCAAAGTTTGGTGAAGATCTGAGTATGTAGTTTTTGACCTTATCTGGAACCTCCTATCTGAAAATTTGAAAATTCTTAAAAAATTCGTCGAAAATCTTGATGTCTCCAATCTCTTGTTTTGTACGTTTTTTCCACGTGTCTTGACATCCAATGTATCCCTGCAAAGTTTGGTGAAGATCTGAGTATGTAGTTTTTGACCTTATATGGAACCTCCTTTCTGAAAATTTGAAAATTCTTAAAAAATTCGTCCAAAATCTTGATGTCCCCAATCTCTTGTTTTGTACGTTTTTTCCACGTGTCTTGACATCCTATGTATCCCTGCAAAGTTTGGTGAAGATCTGAGTATGTCGTTTTTGACCTTATCTGGAACCTCCCATCTGAAAATTTGAAAATTCTTAAAAAATTCGTCGAAAATCTTGATGTCTCCAATCTCTTGTTTTGTACGTTTTTTCCACGTGTCTTGACATGCAAAGTATCCCTGCAACGTTTGGTGAAGATCTGAGTATGTAGTTTTTGACCTTGTCTGGAACCTCCTATCTGAAAATTTGAAAATTCTTCAAAAATTCGTCCAAAATCTTAATGTCTCCAATCTCTTGTTTTGTACGTTTTTTCCACGTGTCTTGACATCCAATGTATCCCTGCAAAGTTTGGTGAAGATCTGAGTATGTAGTTTTTGACCTTATCTGGAACCTCCCATCTGAAAATTTGAAAATTCTTAAAAAATTCGTCCAAAATCTTGATGTCTCCAATCTTCTGTTTTGTACGTTTTTTCCACGTGTCTTGACATCCAATGTATCCCTGCAAAGTTTGGTGAAGATCTGAGTATGTAGTTTTTGACCTTATATGGAACCTCCTTTCTGAAAATTTGAAAATTCTTAAAAAATTCGTCCAAAATCTTGATGTCTCCAATCTCTTGTTTTGTACGTTTTTTCCACGTGTCTTCACATCCAATGTATCCCTGCAAAGTTTGGTGAAGATCTGAGTATGTAGTTTTTGACCTTATATGGTACCTCCTTTCTGAAAATTTGAAAATTCTTAAAAAATTCGTCCAAAATCTTCATGTCACCAATCCTATGTTTTGTATGTTTTTTCCACGTGTCTTGACATCCAATGTATCCATGCAAAGTTTGGTGAAGATCTGAGTATGTCGTTTTTGACCTTATCTGGAACCTCCCATCTGAAAATTTGAAAATTCTTAAAAAATTCGTCGAAAATCTTGATGTCTCCAATCTCTTGTTTTGTACGTTTTTTCCACGTGTCTTGACATGCAAAGTATCCCTGCAAAGTTTGGTGAAGATCTGAGTATGTAGTTTTTGACCTTATCTGGAACCTCCTATCTGAAAATTTGAAAATTCTTAAAAAATTCGTCCAAAATCTTGATGTCTCCAATCTCTTGTTTTGTACGTTTTTTCCACGTGTCCTGACATCCAATGTATCCCTGCAAGGTTTGGTGAAGATCTAAGTATGTAGTTTTTGTCCTTATCTGGAACCTCATTTCTGAAAATTTGAAAATTCCTCAAAAATTCGTCCAAAATCTTGATGTCTCCAATCTCTTGTTTTGTACGTTTTTTCCACGTGTCTTGAGATCCAATGTATCCCTGCAAAGTTTGGTGAAGATCTGAGTATGTAGTTCTTGACCTTATATGGAACCCCCTATCTGAAAATTTGAAAATTCTTAAAAAATTTGACCAAAATCTTGATGTCCCCAATCCTATGTTTTGTATGTTTTTTCCCCGTGTCTTGACATCCAATGTATCCCTGCAGAGTTTGGTGAAGATCTGAGTATGTCGTTTTTGACCTTATCTGGAACATCCTTTCTGAAAATTTGAAAATTCTTAAAAAATTCGTCCAAAATCTTGACGTCTCCAATCTCTTGTTTTATACGTTTTTTCCACGTGTCTTGATATCCAATGTATCCCTGCAAAGTTTGGTGAAGATCTGAGTATGTAGTTTTTGACCTTATCTGGAACCTCCCATCTGAAAATTTGAAAATTCCTAAAAAATCCGTTCAAAATCTTGATGACCCCAATCTCTTGTTTTGTACGTTTTTTCCACGTGTTTTGACATCCAATGTATCCCTGCAAAGTTTGGTGAAGATCTGAGTATGTAGTTTTTGACCTTATCTGGAACCTCCTATCTGAAAATTTGAAAATTCTTAAAAAATTCGTCCAAAATCTTGATGTCTCCAATCTCTTGTTTTGTACGTTTTTCCCACGTGTCTTGACATCCAATGTATCCCTGCAATGTTTGGTGAAGATCTGAGTATGTAGTTTTTGACCTTATCTGGAACCTCCTATCTGAAAATTTGAAAATTCTTAAAAAATTCGTCCAAAATCTTGATGTCCCCAATCCTATGTTTTGTATGTTTTTCCCACGTGTCTTGACATCCAATGTATCCCTGCAAAGTTTGGTGAAGATCTGAGTATGTAGTTTTTGACCTTATCTGGAACCTCCTATCTGAAAATTTGAAAATTCTTAAAAAATTCGTCCAAAATCTTGATGTCTCCAATCTCTTGTTTTGTACGTTTTTCCACGTGTCTTGACATCCAATGTATCCCTGCAATGTTTGTTGAAGATCTGAGTATGTAGTTTTTGACCTTATATGGAACCTCCTATCTGAAAATTTGAAAATTCTTAAAAAATTTGACCAAAATCTTGATGTCCCCAATCCTATGTTTTGTATGTTCTTTCCACGTGTCTTGACATCCAATGTATCCCTGCAAAGTTTGGTGAAGATCTGAGTATGTCGTTTTTGACCTTATCTGGAACATCCTTTCTGAAAATTTGAAAATTCTTAAAAAATTCGTCCAAAATCTTGATGTCTCCAATCTCTTGTTTTGTACGTTTTTTCCACGTGTCTTGAGATCCAATGTATCCCTGCAAAGTTTGGTGAAGATCTGAGTATGTAGTTCTTGACCTTATATGGAACCCCCTATCTGAAAATTTGAAAATTCTTAAAAAATTTGACCAAAATCTTGATGTCCCCAATCCTATGTTTTGTATGTTTTTTCCCCGTGTCTTGACATCCAATGTATCCCTGCAGAGTTTGGTGAAGATCTGAGTATGTCGTTTTTGACCTTATCTGGAACATCCTTTCTGAAAATTTGAAAATTCTTAAAAAATTCGTCCAAAATCTTGACGTCTCCAATCTCTTGTTTTATACGTTTTTTCCACGTGTCTTGATATCCAATGTATCCCTGCAAAGTTTGGTGAAGATCTGAGTATGTAGTTTTTGACCTTATCTGGAACCTCCCATCTGAAAATTTGAAAATTCCTAAAAAATCCGTTCAAAATCTTGATGACCCCAATCTCTTGTTTTGTACGTTTTTTCCACGTGTTTTGACATCCAATGTATCCCTGCAAAGTTTGGTGAAGATCTGAGTATGTAGTTTTTGACCTTATCTGGAACCTCCTATCTGAAAATTTGAAAATTCTTAAAAAATTCGTCCAAAATCTTGATGTCTCCAATCTCTTGTTTTGTACGTTTTTCCCACGTGTCTTGACATCCAATGTATCCCTGCAATGTTTGGTGAAGATCTGAGTATGTAGTTTTTGACCTTATCTGGAACCTCCTATCTGAAAATTTGAAAATTCTTAAAAAATTCGTCCAAAATCTTGATGTCCCCAATCCTATGTTTTGTATGTTTTTCCCACGTGTCTTGACATCCAATGTATCCCTGCAAAGTTTGGTGAAGATCTGAGTATGTAGTTTTTGACCTTATCTGGAACCTCCTATCTGAAAATTTGAAAATTCTTAAAAAATTCGTCCAAAATCTTGATGTCTCCAATCTCTTGTTTTGTACGTTTTTCCACGTGTCTTGACATCCAATGTATCCCTGCAATGTTTGTTGAAGATCTGAGTATGTAGTTTTTGACCTTATATGGAACCTCCTATCTGAAAATTTGAAAATTCTTAAAAAATTTGACCAAAATCTTGATGTCCCCAATCCTATGTTTTGTATGTTCTTTCCACGTGTCTTGACATCCAATGTATCCCTGCAAAGTTTGGTGAAGATCTGAGTATGTCGTTTTTGACCTTATCTGGAACATCCTTTCTGAAAATTTGAAAATTCTTAAAAAATTCGTCCAAAATCTTGATGTCTCCAATCTCTTGTTTTGTACGTTTTTTTCACGTGTCTTCACATCCAATGTATCCCTGCAAAGTTTGGTGAAGATCTGAGTATGTAGTTTTTGACCTTATCTGGAACCTCTCATCTGAAAATTTGAAAATTCCTAAAAAATCCGTCCAAAATCTTGATGACACCAATCTCTTGTTTTGTACGTTTTTTCCACGTGTCTTGACATCCAATGTATCCCTGCAAAGTTTGGTGAAGATCTGAGTATGTAGTTTTTGACCTTATATGGAGCCTCCTTTCTGAAAATTTGAAAATTCTTAAAAATATCATCCAAAATCTTGATGTCTCCAATCTCTTGTTTTGTACGTTTTTTCCACGTTTCTTGACATCCAATGTATCCCTGCAAAGTTTGGTGAAGATCTGAGTATGTAGTTTTTGACCTTATATGGAACCTCCTTTCTGAAAATTTGAAAATTCTTAAAAAATTCGTCTAAAATCTTGATGTCCCCAATCCTATGTTTTGTATGTTTTTTCCACGTGTCTTGACATCCAATGTATCCCTGCAACGTTTGGTGAAGATCTGAGTATGTAGTTTTTGACCTTATCTGGAACCTCCTATCTGAAAATTTGAAAATTCTTCAAAAATTCGTCCAAAATCTTGATGTCTCCAATCCTATGTTTTGTATGTTTTTCCACGTTTCTTGACATCCAATGTATCCCTGCAATGTTTGGTGAAGATCTGAGTATGTAGTTTTTGACCTTATATGGAACCACCTATCTGAAAATTTGAAAATTCTTAAAAAAATTGACCAAAATCTTGATATCCCCAATCCTATGTTTTGTATGTTTTTTCCACGTGTCTTGACATCCAATGTATCCCTGCAAAGTGTGGTGAAGATCTGAGTATGTAGTTTTTGACCTTATCTGGAACCTCCTATCTGAAAATTTGAAAATTTTTAAAAAATTCGTCCAAAATCTTGATGTCTTCCATCTCTTGTTTTGTACGTTTTTTCCACGTGTCTTGACCTCCAATGTATCCCTGCAAAGTTTGGTGAAGATCTGAGTATGTAGTTTTTGACCTTATATGGAACCTCCTTTCTGAAAATTTGAAAATTCTTAAAAAATTCGTCCAAAATCTTGATGTCCCCAATCCTATGTTTTGTATGTTTTTTCCACGTGTCTTGACATCCAATGTATCCATGCAAAGTTTGGTGAAGATCTGAGTATGTCGTTTTTGACCTTATCTGGAACCTCCCATCTGAAAATTTGAAAATTCTTAAAAAATTCGTCGAAAATCTTGATGTCTCCAATCTCTTGTTTTGTACGTTTTTTCCACGTGTCTTGACATGCAAAGTATCCCTGCAACGTTTGGTGAATATCTGAGTATGTAGTTTTTGACCTTATCTGGAACGTCCTATCTGAAAATTTGAAAATTCTTAAAAAATTCGTCCAAAATCTTGATGTCTCCAATCTCTTGTTTTGTACGTTTTTCCCACGTGTCTTGACATCCAATGTATCCCTGCAATGTTTGGTGAAGATCTGAGTATGTAGTTTTTGACCTTATCTGGAACCTCCTATCTGAAAATTTGAAAATTCCTCAAAAATTCGTCCAAAATCTGGATGTCTCCAATCTCTTGTTTTGTACGTTTTTTCCACGTGTCTTGACATCCAATGTATCCCTGCAAAGTTTGGTGAAGATCTGAGTATGTAGTTTTTGACCTTATCTGGAACCTCCTATCTGAAAATTTGAAAATTCTTAAAAAATTCGTCCAAAATCTTGATGTCTCCAATCTCTTGTTTTGTACGTTTTTTCCACGTGTCTTGACATCCAATGTATCCCTGCAAAGTTTGGTGAAGATCTGAGTATGTCGTTTTTGACCTTATCTGGAACCTCCTTTCTGAAAATTTGAAAATTCTTCAAAAATTCGTCCAAAATCTTGATGTCTCCAATCTCTTGTTTTGTACGTTTTTCCACGTGTCTTGACATCCAATGTATCCCTGCAATGTTTGTTGAAGATCTGAATATGTAGTTTTTGACCTTATATGGAACCTCCTATCTGAAAATTTGAAAATTCTTAAAAAATTTGACCAAAATCTTGATGTCCCCAATCCTATGTTTTGTATGTTTTTCCCACGTGTCTTGACATCCAATGTATCCCTGCAAAGTTTGGTGAAGATCTGAGTATGTAGTTTTTGACCTTATCTGGAACCTCCTATCTGAAAATTTGAAAATTCTTAAAAAATTCGTCCAAAATCTTGATGTCTCCAATCTCTTGTTTTGTACGTTTTTCCACGTGTCTTGACATCCAATGTATCCCTGCAATGTTTGTTGAAGATCTGAGTATGTAGTTTTTGACCTTATATGGAACCTCCTATCTGAAAATTTGAAAATTCTTAAAAAATTTGACCAAAATCTTGATGTCCCCAATCCTATGTTTTGTATGTTCTTTCCACGTGTCTTGACATCCAATGTATCCCTGCAAAGTTTGGTGAAGATCTGAGTATGTCGTTTTTGACCTTATCTGGAACATCCTTTCTGAAAATTTGAAAATTCTTAAAAAATTCGTCCAAAATCTTGATGTCTCCAATCTCTTGTTTTGTACGTTTTTTTCACGTGTCTTCACATCCAATGTATCCCTGCAAAGTTTGGTGAAGATCTGAGTATGTAGTTTTTGACCTTATCTGGAACCTCTCATCTGAAAATTTGAAAATTCCTAAAAAATCCTTCCAAAATCTTGATGACACCAATCTCTTGTTTTGTACGTTTTTTCCACGTGTCTTGACATCCAATGTATCCCTGCAAAGTTTGGTGAAGATCTGAGTATGTAGTTTTTGACCTTATCTGGAACCTCCTTTCTGAAAATTTGAAAATTCTTCAAAAATTCGTCCTAAATCTTGATGTCTCCACTCTCTTGTTTTGTACGTTTTTCCCACGTGTCTTGACATCCAATGTATCCCTGCAAAGTTTGGTGAAGAGCTGAGTATGTAGTTTTTGACTTTATATGGAGCCTCCTTTCTGAAAATTTGAAAATTCTTAAAAAATTCATCCAAAATCTTGATGTCTCCAATCTCTTGTTTTGTACGTTTTTTCCACGTTTCTTGACATCCAATGTATCCCTGCAAAGTTTGGTGAAGATCTGAGTATGTAGTTTTTGACCTTATATGGAACCTCCTTTCTGAAAATTTGAAAATTCTTAAAAAATTCGTCCAAAATCTTGATGTCCCCAATCCTATGTTTTGTATGTTTTTTCCACGTGTCTTGACATCCAATGTATGAATGCAAAGTTTGGTGAAGATCTGAGTATGTCGTTTTTGACCTTATCTGGAACCTCCCATCTGAAAATTTGAAAATTCTTAAAAAATTCGTCGAAAATCTTGATGTCTCCAATCTCTTGTTTTGTACGTTTTTTCCACGTGTCTTGACATGCAAAGTATCCCTGCAACGTTTGGTGAATATCTGAGTATGTAGTTTTTGACCTTATCTGGAACGTCCTATCTGAAAATTTGAAAATTGTTCAAAAATTCGTCCAAAATCTTGATGTCTCCAATCTCTTGTTTTGTACGTTTTTTCCACGTTTCTTGACATCCAATGTATCCCTGCAATGTTTGGTGAAGATCTGAGTATGTAGTTTTTGACCTTATATGGAACCACCTATCTGAAAATTTGAAAATTCTTAAAAAATTTGACCAAAATCTTGATATCCCCAATCCTATGTTTTGTATGTTTTTTCCACGTGTCTTGACATCCAATGTATCCCTGCAAAGTTTGGTGAAGATCTGAGTATGTAGTTTTTGACCTTATCTGGAACCTCCTATCTGAAAATTTGAAAATTTTTAAAAAATTCGTCCAAAATCTTGATGTCTTCAATCTCTTGTTTTGTACGTTTTTTCCACGTGTCTTGACCTCCAATGTATCCCTGCAAAGTTTGGTGAAGATCTGAGTATGTCGTTTTTGACCTTATCTGGAACATCCTTTCTGAAAATTTGAAAATTCTTAAAAAATTCGTCGAAAATCTTGATGTCTCCAATCTCTTGTTTTGTACGTTTTTTCCACGTGTCTTGACATCCAATGTATCCCTGCAAAGTTTGGTGAAGATCTGAGTATGTAGTTTTTGACCTTATATGGAACCTCCTTTCTGAAAATTTGAAAATTCTTAAAAAATTCGTCCAAAATCTTGATGTCCCCAATCTCTTGTTTTGTACGTTTTTTCCACGTGTCTTGACATCCTATGTATCCCTGCAAAGTTTGGTGAAGATCTGAGTATGTCGTTTTTGACCTTATCTGGAACCTCCCATCTGAAAATTTGAAAATTCTTAAAAAATTCGTCGAAAATCTTGATGTCTCCAATCTCTTGTTTTGTACGTTTTTTCCACGTGTCTTGACATGCAAAGTATCCCTGCAACGTTTGGTGAAGATCTGAGTATGTAGTTTTTGACCTTGTCTGGAACCTCCTATCTGAAAATTTGAAAATTCTTCAAAAATTCGTCCAAAATCTTGATGTCTCCAATCTCTTGTTTTGTACGTTTTTTCCACGTGTCTTGACATCCAATGTATCCCTGCAAAGTTTGGTGAAGATCTGAGTATGTAGTTTTTGACCTTATCTGGAACCTCCCATCTGAAAATTTGAAAATTCTTAAAAAATTCGTCCAAAATCTTGATGTCTCCAATCTTCTGTTTTGTACGTTTTTTCCACGTGTCTTGACATCCAATGTATCCCTGCAAAGTTTGGTGAAGATCTGAGTATGTAGTTTTTGACCTTATATGGAACCTCCTTTCTGAAAATTTGAAAATTCTTAAAAAATTCGTCCAAAATCTTGATGTCTCCAATCTCTTGTTTTGTACGTTTTTTCCACGTGTCTTCACATCCAATGTATCCCTGCAAAGTTTGGTGAAGATCTGAGTATGTAGTTTTTGACCTTATATGGTACCTCCTTTCTGAAAATTTGAAAATTCTTAAAAAATTCGTCCAAAATCTTCATGTCACCAATCCTATGTTTTGTATGTTTTTTCCACGTGTCTTGACATCCAATGTATCCATGCAAAGTTTGGTGAAGATCTGAGTATGTCGTTTTTGACCTTATCTGGAACCTCCCATCTGAAAATTTGAAAATTCTTAAAAAATTCGTCGAAAATCTTGATGTCTCCAATCTCTTGTTTTGTACGTTTTTTCCACGTGTCTTGACATGCAAAGTATCCCTGCAAAGTTTGGTGAAGATCTGAGTATGTAGTTTTTGACCTTATCTGGAACCTCCTATCTGAAAATTTGAAAATTCTTAAAAAATTCGTCCAAAATCTTGATGTCTCCAATCTCTTGTTTTGTACGTTTTTTCCACGTGTCCTGACATCCAATGTATCCCTGCAAGGTTTGGTGAAGATCTAAGTATGTAGTTTTTGTCCTTATCTGGAACCTCATTTCTGAAAATTTGAAAATTCCTCAAAAATTCGTCCAAAATCTTGATGTCTCCAATCTCTTGTTTTGTACGTTTTTTCCACGTGTCTTGAGATCCAATGTATCCCTGCAAAGTTTGGTGAAGATCTGAGTATGTAGTTCTTGACCTTATATGGAACCCCCTATCTGAAAATTTGAAAATTCTTAAAAAATTTGACCAAAATCTTGATGTCCCCAATCCTATGTTTTGTATGTTTTTTCCCCGTGTCTTGACATCCAATGTATCCCTGCAGAGTTTGGTGAAGATCTGAGTATGTCGTTTTTGACCTTATCTGGAACATCCTTTCTGAAAATTTGAAAATTCTTAAAAAATTCGTCCAAAATCTTGACGTCTCCAATCTCTTGTTTTATACGTTTTTTCCACGTGTCTTGATATCCAATGTATCCCTGCAAAGTTTGGTGAAGATCTGAGTATGTAGTTTTTGACCTTATCTGGAACCTCCCATCTGAAAATTTGAAAATTCCTAAAAAATCCGTTCAAAATCTTGATGACCCCAATCTCTTGTTTTGTACGTTTTTTCCACGTGTTTTGACATCCAATGTATCCCTGCAAAGTTTGGTGAAGATCTGAGTATGTAGTTTTTGACCTTATCTGGAACCTCCTATCTGAAAATTTGAAAATTCTTAAAAAATTCGTCCAAAATCTTGATGTCTCCAATCTCTTGTTTTGTACGTTTTTCCCACGTGTCTTGACATCCAATGTATCCCTGCAATGTTTGGTGAAGATCTGAGTATGTAGTTTTTGACCTTATCTGGAACCTCCTATCTGAAAATTTGAAAATTCTTAAAAAATTCGTCCAAAATCTTGATGTCCCCAATCCTATGTTTTGTATGTTTTTCCCACGTGTCTTGACATCCAATGTATCCCTGCAAAGTTTGGTGAAGATCTGAGTATGTAGTTTTTGACCTTATCTGGAACCTCCTATCTGAAAATTTGAAAATTCTTCAAAAATTCGTCCAAAATCTTGATGTCTCCAATCCTATGTTTTGTATGTTTTTCCACGTTTCTTGACATCCAATGTATCCCTGCAATGTTTGGTGAAGATCTGAGTATGTAGTTTTTGACCTTATATGGAACCACCTATCTGAAAATTTGAAAATTCTTAAAAAAATTGACCAAAATCTTGATATCCCCTATCCTATGTTTTGTATGTTTTTTCCACGTGTCTTGACATCCAATGTATCCCTGCAAAGTGTGGTGAAGATCTGAGTATGTAGTTTTTGACCTTATCTGGAACCTCCTATCTGAAAATTTGAAAATTTTTAAAAAATTCGTCCAAAATCTTGATGTCTTCCATCTCTTGTTTTGTACGTTTTTTCCACGTGTCTTGACCTCCAATGTATCCCTGCAAAGTTTGGTGAAGATCTGAGTATGTAGTTTTTGACCTTATATGGAACCTCCTTTCTGAAAATTTGAAAATTCTTAAAAAATTCGTCCAAAATCTTGATGTCCCCAATCCTATGTTTTGTATGTTTTTTCCACGTGTCTTGACATCCAATGTATCCATGCAAAGTTTGGTGAAGATCTGAGTATGTCGTTTTTGACCTTATCTGGAACCTCCCATCTGAAAATTTGAAAATTCTTAAAAAATTCGTCGAAAATCTTGATGTCTCCAATCTCTTGTTTTGTACGTTTTTTCCACGTGTCTTGACATGCAAAGTATCCCTGCAACGTTTGGTGAATATCTGAGTATGTAGTTTTTGACCTTATCTGGAACGTCCTATCTGAAAATTTGAAAATTCTTAAAAAATTCGTCCAAAATCTTGATGTCTCCAATCTCTTGTTTTGTACGTTTTTCCCACGTGTCTTGACATCCAATGTATCCCTGCAATGTTTGGTGAAGATCTGAGTATGTAGTTTTTGACCTTATCTGGAACCTCCTATCTGAAAATTTGAAAATTCCTCAAAAATTCGTCCAAAATCTGGATGTCTCCAATCTCTTGTTTTGTACGTTTTTTCCACGTGTCTTGACATCCAATGTATCCCTGCAAAGTTTGGTGAAGATCTGAGTATGTAGTTTTTGACCTTATCTGGAACCTCCTATCTGAAAATTTGAAAATTCTTAAAAAATTCGTCCAAAATCTTGATGTCTCCAATCTCTTGT
The DNA here is from genome assembly GCF_977018435.1 of Lepisma saccharinum. Taxonomy (NCBI): domain Eukaryota; kingdom Metazoa; phylum Arthropoda; class Insecta; order Zygentoma; family Lepismatidae; genus Lepisma; species Lepisma saccharinum. The sequence continues at coordinate 500,894 of NW_028143014.1, read as the reverse complement.
TTTGTACGTTTTTTCCACGTGTCTTGACATCCAATGTATCCCTGCAAAGTTTGGTGAAGATCTGAGTATGTCGTTTTTGACCTTATCTGGAACCTCCTTTCTGAAAATTTGAAAATTCTTCAAAAATTCGTCCAAAATCTTGATGTCTCCAATCTCTTGTTTTGTACGTTTTTCCACGTGTCTTGACATCCAATGTATCCCTGCAATGTTTGTTGAAGATCTGAATATGTAGTTTTTGACCTTATATGGAACCTCCTATCTGAAAATTTGAAAATTCTTAAAAAATTTGACCAAAATCTTGATGTCCCCAATCCTATGTTTTGTATGTTTTTCCCACGTGTCTTGACATCCAATGTATCCCTGCAAAGTTTGGTGAAGATCTGAGTATGTAGTTTTTGACCTTATCTGGAACCTCCTATCTGAAAATTTGAAAATTCTTAAAAAATTCGTCCAAAATCTTGATGTCTCCAATCTCTTGTTTTGTACGTTTTTCCACGTGTCTTGACATCCAATGTATCCCTGCAATGTTTGTTGAAGATCTGAGTATGTAGTTTTTGACCTTATATGGAACCTCCTATCTGAAAATTTGAAAATTCTTAAAAAATTTGACCAAAATCTTGATGTCCCCAATCCTATGTTTTGTATGTTCTTTCCACGTGTCTTGACATCCAATGTATCCCTGCAAAGTTTGGTGAAGATCTGAGTATGTCGTTTTTGACCTTATCTGGAACATCCTTTCTGAAAATTTGAAAATTCTTAAAAAATTCGTCCAAAATCTTGATGTCTCCAATCTCTTGTTTTGTACGTTTTTTTCACGTGTCTTCACATCCAATGTATCCCTGCAAAGTTTGGTGAAGATCTGAGTATGTAGTTTTTGACCTTATCTGGAACCTCTCATCTGAAAATTTGAAAATTCCTAAAAAATCCTTCCAAAATCTTGATGACACCAATCTCTTGTTTTGTACGTTTTTTCCACGTGTCTTGACATCCAATGTATCCCTGCAAAGTTTGGTGAAGATCTGAGTATGTAGTTTTTGACCTTATCTGGAACCTCCTTTCTGAAAATTTGAAAATTCTTCAAAAATTCGTCCTAAATCTTGATGTCTCCACTCTCTTGTTTTGTACGTTTTTCCCACGTGTCTTGACATCCAATGTATCCCTGCAAAGTTTGGTGAAGAGCTGAGTATGTAGTTTTTGACTTTATATGGAGCCTCCTTTCTGAAAATTTGAAAATTCTTAAAAAATTCATCCAAAATCTTGATGTCTCCAATCTCTTGTTTTGTACGTTTTTTCCACGTTTCTTGACATCCAATGTATCCCTGCAAAGTTTGGTGAAGATCTGAGTATGTAGTTTTTGACCTTATATGGAACCTCCTTTCTGAAAATTTGAAAATTCTTAAAAAATTCGTCCAAAATCTTGATGTCCCCAATCCTATGTTTTGTATGTTTTTTCCACGTGTCTTGACATCCAATGTATGAATGCAAAGTTTGGTGAAGATCTGAGTATGTCGTTTTTGACCTTATCTGGAACCTCCCATCTGAAAATTTGAAAATTCTTAAAAAATTCGTCGAAAATCTTGATGTCTCCAATCTCTTGTTTTGTACGTTTTTTCCACGTGTCTTGACATGCAAAGTATCCCTGCAACGTTTGGTGAATATCTGAGTATGTAGTTTTTGACCTTATCTGGAACGTCCTATCTGAAAATTTGAAAATTCTTCAAAAATTCGTCCAAAATCTTGATGTCTCCAATCTCTTGTTTTGTACGTTTTTTCCACGTTTCTTGACATCCAATGTATCCCTGCAATGTTTGGTGAAGATCTGAGTATGTAGTTTTTGACCTTATATGGAACCACCTATCTGAAAATTTGAAAATTCTTAAAAAATTTGACCAAAATCTTGATATCCCCAATCCTATGTTTTGTATGTTTTTTCCACGTGTCTTGACATCCAATGTATCCCTGCAAAGTTTGGTGAAGATCTGAGTATGTAGTTTTTGACCTTATCTGGAACCTCCTATCTGAAAATTTGAAAATTTTTAAAAAATTCGTCCAAAATCTTGATGTCTTCAATCTCTTGTTTTGTACGTTTTTTCCACGTGTCTTGACCTCCAATGTATCCCTGCAAAGTTTGGTGAAGATCTGAGTATGTCGTTTTTGACCTTATCTGGAACATCCTTTCTGAAAATTTGAAAATTCTTAAAAAATTCGTCGAAAATCTTGATGTCTCCAATCTCTTGTTTTGTACGTTTTTTCCACGTGTCTTGACATCCAATGTATCCCTGCAAAGTTTGGTGAAGATCTGAGTATGTAGTTTTTGACCTTATATGGAACCTCCTTTCTGAAAATTTGAAAATTCTTAAAAAATTCGTCCAAAATCTTGATGTCCCCAATCTCTTGTTTTGTACGTTTTTTCCACGTGTCTTGACATCCTATGTATCCCTGCAAAGTTTGGTGAAGATCTGAGTATGTCGTTTTTGACCTTATCTGGAACCTCCCATCTGAAAATTTGAAAATTCTTAAAAAATTCGTCGAAAATCTTGATGTCTCCAATCTCTTGTTTTGTACGTTTTTTCCACGTGTCTTGACATGCAAAGTATCCCTGCAACGTTTGGTGAAGATCTGAGTATGTAGTTTTTGACCTTGTCTGGAACCTCCTATCTGAAAATTTGAAAATTCTTCAAAAATTCGTCCAAAATCTTGATGTCTCCAATCTCTTGTTTTGTACGTTTTTTCCACGTGTCTTGACATCCAATGTATCCCTGCAAAGTTTGGTGAAGATCTGAGTATGTAGTTTTTGACCTTATCTGGAACCTCCCATCTGAAAATTTGAAAATTCTTAAAAAATTCGTCCAAAATCTTGATGTCTCCAATCTTCTGTTTTGTACGTTTTTTCCACGTGTCTTGACATCCAATGTATCCCTGCAAAGTTTGGTGAAGATCTGAGTATGTAGTTTTTGACCTTATATGGAACCTCCTTTCTGAAAATTTGAAAATTCTTAAAAAATTCGTCCAAAATCTTGATGTCTCCAATCTCTTGTTTTGTACGTTTTTTCCACGTGTCTTCACATCCAATGTATCCCTGCAAAGTTTGGTGAAGATCTGAGTATGTAGTTTTTGACCTTATATGGTACCTCCTTTCTGAAAATTTGAAAATTCTTAAAAAATTCGTCCAAAATCTTCATGTCACCAATCCTATGTTTTGTATGTTTTTTCCACGTGTCTTGACATCCAATGTATCCATGCAAAGTTTGGTGAAGATCTGAGTATGTCGTTTTTGACCTTATCTGGAACCTCCCATCTGAAAATTTGAAAATTCTTAAAAAATTCGTCGAAAATCTTGATGTCTCCAATCTCTTGTTTTGTACGTTTTTTCCACGTGTCTTGACATGCAAAGTATCCCTGCAAAGTTTGGTGAAGATCTGAGTATGTAGTTTTTGACCTTATCTGGAACCTCCTATCTGAAAATTTGAAAATTCTTAAAAAATTCGTCCAAAATCTTGATGTCTCCAATCTCTTGTTTTGTACGTTTTTTCCACGTGTCCTGACATCCAATGTATCCCTGCAAGGTTTGGTGAAGATCTAAGTATGTAGTTTTTGTCCTTATCTGGAACCTCATTTCTGAAAATTTGAAAATTCCTCAAAAATTCGTCCAAAATCTTGATGTCTCCAATCTCTTGTTTTGTACGTTTTTTCCACGTGTCTTGAGATCCAATGTATCCCTGCAAAGTTTGGTGAAGATCTGAGTATGTAGTTCTTGACCTTATATGGAACCCCCTATCTGAAAATTTGAAAATTCTTAAAAAATTTGACCAAAATCTTGATGTCCCCAATCCTATGTTTTGTATGTTTTTTCCCCGTGTCTTGACATCCAATGTATCCCTGCAGAGTTTGGTGAAGATCTGAGTATGTCGTTTTTGACCTTATCTGGAACATCCTTTCTGAAAATTTGAAAATTCTTAAAAAATTCGTCCAAAATCTTGACGTCTCCAATCTCTTGTTTTATACGTTTTTTCCACGTGTCTTGATATCCAATGTATCCCTGCAAAGTTTGGTGAAGATCTGAGTATGTAGTTTTTGACCTTATCTGGAACCTCCCATCTGAAAATTTGAAAATTCCTAAAAAATCCGTTCAAAATCTTGATGACCCCAATCTCTTGTTTTGTACGTTTTTTCCACGTGTTTTGACATCCAATGTATCCCTGCAAAGTTTGGTGAAGATCTGAGTATGTAGTTTTTGACCTTATCTGGAACCTCCTATCTGAAAATTTGAAAATTCTTAAAAAATTCGTCCAAAATCTTGATGTCTCCAATCTCTTGTTTTGTACGTTTTTCCCACGTGTCTTGACATCCAATGTATCCCTGCAATGTTTGGTGAAGATCTGAGTATGTAGTTTTTGACCTTATCTGGAACCTCCTATCTGAAAATTTGAAAATTCTTAAAAAATTCGTCCAAAATCTTGATGTCCCCAATCCTATGTTTTGTATGTTTTTCCCACGTGTCTTGACATCCAATGTATCCCTGCAAAGTTTGGTGAAGATCTGAGTATGTAGTTTTTGACCTTATCTGGAACCTCCTATCTGAAAATTTGAAAATTCTTAAAAAATTCGTCCAAAATCTTGATGTCTCCAATCTCTTGTTTTGTACGTTTTTCCACGTGTCTTGACATCCAATGTATCCCTGCAATGTTTGTTGAAGATCTGAGTATGTAGTTTTTGACCTTATATGGAACCTCCTATCTGAAAATTTGAAAATTCTTAAAAAATTTGACCAAAATCTTGATGTCCCCAATCCTATGTTTTGTATGTTCTTTCCACGTGTCTTGACATCCAATGTATCCCTGCAAAGTTTGGTGAAGATCTGAGTATGTCGTTTTTGACCTTATCTGGAACATCCTTTCTGAAAATTTGAAAATTCTTAAAAAATTCGTCCAAAATCTTGATGTCTCCAATCTCTTGTTTTGTACGTTTTTTTCACGTGTCTTCACATCCAATGTATCCCTGCAAAGTTTGGTGAAGATCTGAGTATGTAGTTTTTGACCTTATCTGGAACCTCTCATCTGAAAATTTGAAAATTCCTAAAAAATCCGTCCAAAATCTTGATGACACCAATCTCTTGTTTTGTACGTTTTTTCCACGTGTCTTGACATCCAATGTATCCCTGCAAAGTTTGGTGAAGATCTGAGTATGTAGTTTTTGACCTTATATGGAACCTCCTTTCTGAAAATTTGAAAATTCTTAAAAAATTCGTCTAAAATCTTGATGTCCCCAATCCTATGTTTTGTATGTTTTTTCCACGTGTCTTGACATCCAATGTATCCCTGCAACGTTTGGTGAAGATCTGAGTATGTAGTTTTTGACCTTATCTGGAACCTCCTATCTGAAAATTTGAAAATTCTTCAAAAATTCGTCCAAAATCTTGATGTCTCCAATCCTATGTTTTGTATGTTTTTCCACGTTTCTTGACATCCAATGTATCCCTGCAATGTTTGGTGAAGATCTGAGTATGTAGTTTTTGACCTTATATGGAACCACCTATCTGAAAATTTGAAAATTCTTAAAAAAATTGACCAAAATCTTGATATCCCCAATCCTATGTTTTGTATGTTTTTTCCACGTGTCTTGACATCCAATGTATCCCTGCAAAGTGTGGTGAAGATCTGAGTATGTAGTTTTTGACCTTATCTGGAACCTCCTATCTGAAAATTTGAAAATTTTTAAAAAATTCGTCCAAAATCTTGATGTCTTCCATCTCTTGTTTTGTACGTTTTTTCCACGTGTCTTGACCTCCAATGTATCCCTGCAAAGTTTGGTGAAGATCTGAGTATGTAGTTTTTGACCTTATATGGAACCTCCTTTCTGAAAATTTGAAAATTCTTAAAAAATTCGTCCAAAATCTTGATGTCCCCAATCCTATGTTTTGTATGTTTTTTCCACGTGTCTTGACATCCAATGTATCCATGCAAAGTTTGGTGAAGATCTGAGTATGTCGTTTTTGACCTTATCTGGAACCTCCCATCTGAAAATTTGAAAATTCTTAAAAAATTCGTCGAAAATCTTGATGTCTCCAATCTCTTGTTTTGTACGTTTTTTCCACGTGTCTTGACATGCAAAGTATCCCTGCAACGTTTGGTGAATATCTGAGTATGTAGTTTTTGACCTTATCTGGAACGTCCTATCTGAAAATTTGAAAATTCTTCAAAAATTCGTCGAAAATCTTGATGTCTCCAATCTCTTGTTTTGTACGTTTTTTCCACGTTTCTTGACATCCAATGTATCCCTGCAATGTTTGGTGAAGATCCGAGTATGTAGTTTTTGACCTTATATGGAACCACCTATCTGAAAATTTGAAAATTCTTAAAAAATTTGACCAAAATCTTGATATCCCCAATCCTATGTTTTGTATGTTTTTTCCACGTGTCTTGACATCCAATGTATCCCTGCAAAGTTTGGTGAAGATCTGAGTATGTAGTTTTTGACCTTATCTGGAACCTCCTATCTGAAAATTTGAAAATTTTTAAAAAATTCGTCCAAAATCTTGATGTCTTCAATCTCTTGTTTTGTACGTTTTTTCCACGTGTCTTGACCTCCAATGTATCCCTGCAAAGTTTGGTGAAGATCTGAGTATGTCGTTTTTGACCTTATCTGGAACATCCTTTCTGAAAATTTGAAAATTCTTAAAAAATTCGTCGAAAATCTTGATGTCTCCAATCTCTTGTTTTGTACGTTTTTTCCACGTGTCTTGACATCCAATCTATCCCTGCAAAGTTTGGTGAAGATCTGAGTATGTAGTTTTTGACCTTATATGGAACCTCCTTTCTGAAAATTTGAAAATTCTTAAAAAATTCGTCCAAAATCTTGATGTCCCCAATCTCTTGTTTTGTACGTTTTTTCCACGTGTCTTGACATCCTATGTATCCCTGCAAAGTTTGGTGAAGATCTGAGTATGTCGTTTTTGACCTTATCTGGAACCTCCCATCTGAAAATTTGAAAATTCTTAAAAAATTCGTCGAAAATCTTGATGTCTCCAATCTCTTGTTTTGTACGTTTTTTCCACGTGTCTTGACATGCAAAGTATCCCTGCAATGTTTGGTGAAGATCTGAGTATGTAGTTTTTGACTTTGTCTGGAACCTCCTATCTGAAAATTTGAAAATTCTTCAAAAATTCGTCCAAAATCTTGATGTCTCCAATCTCTTGTTTTGTACGTTTTTTCCACGTGTCTTGACATGCAAAGTATCCCTGCAACGTTTGGTGAATATCTGAGTATGTAGTTTTTGACCTTATCTGGAACGTCCTATCTGAAAATTTGAAAATTCTTCAAAAATTCGTCCAAAATCTTGATGTCTCCAATCTCTTGTTTTGTACGTTTTTCCCACGTTTCTTGACATCCAATGTATCCCTGCAATGTTTGGTGAAGATCTGAGTATGTAGTTTTTGACCTTATATGGAACCACGTATCTGAAAATTTGAAAATTCTTAAAAAATTTGACCAAAATCTTGATATCCCCAATCCTATGTTTTGTATGTTTTTTCCACGTGTCTTGACATCCAATGTATCCCTGCAAAGTTTGGTGAAGATCTGAGTATGTCGTTTTTGACCTTATCTGGAACATCCTTTCTGAAAATTTGAAAATTCTTAAAAAATTCGTCGAAAATCTTGATGTCTCCAATCTCTTGTTTTGTACGTTTTTTCCACGTGTCTTGACATCCAATGTATCCCTGCAAAGTTTGGTGAAGATCTGAGTATGTAGTTTTTGACCTTATATGGAACCTCCTTTCTGAAAATTTGAAAATTCTTAAAAAATTCGTCCAAAATCTTGATGTCCCCAATCTCTTGTTTTGTACGTTTTTTCCACGTGTCTTGACATCCTATGTATCCCTGCAAAGTTTGGTGAAGATCTGAGTATGTCGTTTTTGACCTTATCTGGAACCTCCCATCTGAAAATTTGAAAATTCTTAAAAAATTCGTCGAAAATCTTGATGTCTCCAATCTCTTGTTTTGTACGTTTTTTCCACGTGTCTTGACATGCAAAGTATCCCTGCAACGTTTGGTGAAGATCTGAGTATGTAGTTTTTGACTTTGTCTGGAACCTCCTATCTGAAAATTTGAAAATTCTTCAAAAATTCGTCCAAAATCTTGATGTCTCCAATCTCTTGTTTTGTACGTTTTTTCCACGTTTCTTGACATCCAATGTATCCCTGCAATGTTTGGTGAAGATCTGAGTATGTAGTTTTTGATCTTATATGGAACCACCTATCTGAAAATTTGAAAATTCTTAAAAAATTTGACCAAAATCTTGATATACCCAATCCTATGTTTTGTATGTTTTTTCCACGTGTCTTGACATCCAATGTATCCCTGCAAAGTTTGGTGAAGATCTGAGTATGTAGTTTTTGACCTTATCTGGAACCTCCTATCTGAAAATTTGAAAATTTTTAAAAAATTCGTCCAAAATCTTGATGTCTTCAATCTCTTGTTTTGTACGTTTTTTCCACGTGTCTTGACCTCCAATGTATCCCTGCAAAGTTTGGTGAAGATCTGAGTATGTCGTTTTTGACCTTATCTGGAACATCCTTTCTGAAAATTTGAAAATTCTTAAAAAATTCGTCGAAAATCTTGATGTCTCCAATCTCTTGTTTTGTACGTTTTTTCCACGTGTCTTGACATCCAATGTATCCCTGCAAAGTTTGGTGAAGATCTGAGTATGTAGTTTTTGACCTTATATGGAACCTCCTTTCTGAAAATTTGAAAATTCTTAAAAAATTCGTCCAAAATCTTGATGTCCCCAATATCTTGTTTTGTACGTTTTTTCCACGTGTCTTGACATCCAAGGTATCCCTGCAAAGTTTGGTGAAGATCTGAGTATGTAGTTTTTGACCTTATCTGGAACCTCTCATCTGAAAATTTGAAAATTCCTAAAAAATCCGTCCAAAATCTTGATGACACCAATCTCTTGTTTTGTACGTTTTTTCCACGTGTCTTGACATCCAATGTATCCCTGCAAAGTTTGGTGAAGATCTGAGTATGTAGTTTTTGACCTTATATGGAGCCTCCTTTCTGAAAATTTGAAAATTCTTAATAAAATCTTCCAAAATCTTGATGTCTCCAATCTCTTGTTTTGTACGTTTTTTCCACGTTTCTTGACATCCAATGTATCCCTGCAAAGTTTGGTGAAGATCTGAGTATGTAGTTTTTGACCTTATATGGAACCTCCTTTCTGAAAATTTGAAAATTCTTAAAAAATTCGTCTAAAATCTTGATGTCCCCAATCCTATGTTTTGTATGTTTTTTCCACGTGTCTTGACATCCAATGTATCCATGCAAAGTTTGGTGAAGATCTGAGTATGTAGTTTTTGACCTTATATGGAACCTCCTTTCTGAAAATTTGAAAATTCTTAAAAAATTCGTCCAAAATCTTGATGTCCCCAATATCTTGTTTTGTACGTTTTTTCCACGTGTCTTGACATCCAATGTATCCCTGCAAGTTTGGTGAAGATCTGAGTATGTCGTTTTTGACCTTATCTGGAACCTCCCATCTTAAAATTTGAAAATTCTTAAAAAATTCGTCAAAAATCTTGATGTCTCCAATCTCTTGTTTTGTACGTTTTTTCCACGTGTCTTGACATGCAAAGTATCCCTGCAACGTTTGGTGAAGATCTGAGTATGTAGTTTTTGACCTTATCTGGAACCTCCTATCTGAAAATTTGAAAATTCTTCAAAAATTCGTCCAAAATCTTGATGTCTCCAATCCTATGTTTTGTATGTTTTTCCACGTTTCTTGACATCCAATGTATCCCTGCAATGTTTGGTGAAGATCTGAGTATGTAGTTTTTGACCTTATATGGAACCACCTATCTGAAAATTTGAAAATTCTTAAAAAAATTGACCAAAATCTTGATATCCCCAATCCTATGTTTTGTATGTTTTTTCCACGTGTCTTGACATCCAATGTATCCCTGCAATGTTTGGTGAAGATCTGAGTATGTAGTTTTTGACCTTATATGGAACCTCCCATCTGAAAATTTGAAAATTCTTAAAAAATTCTTCCAAAATCTTGATGTCTCCAATCTCTTGTTTTGTACGTTTTTTCCACGTGTCTTGACATCCAATGTATCCCTGCAAAGTTTGGTGAAGATCTGAGTATGTAGTTTTTGACCTTATATGGAACCTCCTTTCTGAAAATTTGAAAATTCTTAAAAAATTCGTCTAAAATCTTGATGTCCCCAATATCTTGTTTTGTACGTTTTTTCCACGTGTCTTGACATCCAATGTATCCCTGCAAAGTTTGGTGAAGATCTGAGTATGTCGTTTTTGACCTTATCTGGAACCTCCCATCTTAAAATTTGAAAATTCTTAAAAAATTCGTCAAAAATCTTGATGTCTCCAATCTCTTGTTTTGTACGTTTTTTCCACGTGTCTTGACATGCAAAGTATCCCTGCAACGTTTGGTGAAGATCTGAGTATGTAGTTTTTGACCTTATCTGGAACCTCCTATCTGAAAATTTGAAAATTCTTCAAAAATTCGTCCAAAATCTTGATGTCTCCAATCCTATGTTTTGTATGTTTTTCCACGTTTCTTGACATCCAATGTATCCCTGCAATGTTTGGTGAAGATCTGAGTATGTAGTTTTTGACCTTATATGGAACCACCTATCTGAAAATTTGAAAATTCTTAAAAAAATTGACCAAAATCTTGATATCCCCAATCCTATGTTTTGTATGTTTTTTCCACGTGTCTTGACATCCAATGTATCCCTGCAAAGTGTGGTGAAGATCTGAGTATGTAGTTTTTGACCTTATCTGGAACCTCCCATCTGAAAATTTGAAAATTCTTAAAAAATTCGTCGAAAATCTTGATGTCTCCAATCTCTTGTTTTATACGTTTTTTCCACGTTTCTTGACATCCAATGTATCCCTGCAATGTTTGGTGAAGATCTGAGTATGTAGTTTTTGACCTTATCTGGAACCTCCTATCTGAAAATTTGAAAATTTTTAAAAAATTTGTCCAAAATCTTGATGTCTCCAATCTCTTGTTTTGTACGTTTTTTCCACGTGTCTTGACATGCAAAGTATCCCTGCAACGTTTGGTGAATATCTGAGTTTGTAGTTTTTGACCTTATCTGGAACGTCCTATCTGAAAATTTGAAAATTCTTCAAAAATTCGTCGAAAATCTTGATGTCTCCAATCTCTTGTTTTGTACGTTTTTTCCACGTTTCTTGACATCCAATGTATCCCTGCAATGTTTGGTGAAGATCTGAGTATGTAGTTTTTGACCTTATATGGAACCACCTATCTGAAAATTTGAAAATTCTTAAAAAATTTGACCAAAATCTTGATATCCCCAATCCTATGTTTTGTATGTTTTTTCCACGTGTCTTGACATCCAATGTATCCCTGCAAAGTTTGGTGAAGATCTGAGTATGTAGTTTTTGACCTTATCTGGAACCTCCTATCTGAAAATTTGAAAATTTTTAAAAAATTCGTCCAAAATCTTGATGTCTTCAATCTCTTGTTTTGTACGTTTTTTCCACGTGTCTTGACCTCCAATGTATCCCTGCAAAGTTTGGTGAAGATCTGAGTATGTCGTTTTTGACCTTATCTGGAACATCCTTTCTGAAAATTTGAAAATTCTTAAAAAATTCGTCGAAAATCTTGATGTCTCCAATCTCTTGTTTTGTACGTCTTTTCCACGTGTCTTGACATCCAATGTATCCCTGCAAAGTTTGGTGAAGATCTGAGTATGTAGTTTTTGACCTTATATGGAACCTCCTTTCTGAAAATTTGAAAATTCTTAAAAAATTCGTCCAAAATCTTGATGTCCCCAATCTCTTGTTTTGTACGTTTTTTCCACGTGTCTTGACATCCTATGTATCCCTGCAAAGTTTGGTGAAGATCTGAGTATGTCGTTTTTGACCTTTTCTGGAACCTCCCATCTGAAAATTTGAAAATTCTTAAAAAATTCGTCGAAAATCTTGATGTCTCCAATCTCTTGTTTTGTACGTTTTTTCCACGTGTCTTGACATGCAAAGTATCCCTGCAACGTTTGGTGAAGATCTGAGTATGTAGTTTTTGACTTTGTCTGGAACCTCCTATCTGAAAATTTGAAAATTCTTCAAAAATTCGTCCAAAATCTTGATGTCTCCAATCTCTTGTTTTGTACGTTTTTTCCACGTGTCTTGACATGCAAAGTATCCCTGCAACGTTTGGTGAAGATCTGAGTATGTAGTTTTTGACCTTATCTGGAACCTCCTATCTGAAAATTTGAAAATTCTTCAAAAATTCGTCCAAAATCTTGATGTCTCCAATCCTATGTTTTGTATGTTTTTCCACGTTTCTTGACATCCAATGTATCCCTGCAATGTTTGGTGAAGATCTGAGTATGTAGTTTTTGACCTTATATGGAACCACCTATCTGAAAATTTGAAAATTCTTAAAAAAATTGACCATAATCTTGATATCCCCAATCCTATGTTTTGTATGTTTTTTCCACGTGTCTTGACATCCAATGTATCCCTGCAAAGTGTGGTGAAGATCTGAGTATGTAGTTTTTGACCTTATATGGAACCTCCTTTCTGAAAATTTGAAAATTCTTAAAAAATTCGTCCAAAATCTTGATGTCCCCAATCTCTTGTTTTGTACGTTTTTTCCACGTGTCTTGACATCCTATGTATCCCTGCAAAGTTTGGTGAAGATCTGAGTATGTCGTTTTTGACCTTTTCTGGAACCTCCCATCTGAAAATTTGAAAATTCTTAAAAAATTCGTCGAAAATCTTGATGTCTCCAATCTCTTGTTTTGTACGTTTTTTCCACGTGTCTTGACATGCAAAGTATCCCTGCAACGTTTGGTGAAGATCTGAGTATGTAGTTTTTGACTTTGTCTGGAACCTCCTATCTGAAAATTTGAAAATTCTTCAAAAATTCGTCCAAAATCTTGATGTCTCCAATCTCTTGTTTTGTACGTTTTTTCCACGTGTCTTGACATGCAAAGTATCCCTGCAACGTTTGGTGAAGATCTGAGTATGTAGTTTTTGACCTTATCTGGAACCTCCTATCTGAAAATTTGAAAATTCTTCAAAAATTCGTCCAAAATCTTGATGTCTCCAATCCTATGTTTTGTATGTTTTTCCACGTTTCTTGACATCCAATGTATCCCTGCAATGTTTGGTGAAGATCTGAGTATGTAGTTTTTGACCTTATATGGAACCACCTATCTGAAAATTTGAAAATTCTTAAAAAAATTGACCATAATCTTGATATCCCCAATCCTATGTTTTGTATGTTTTTTCCACGTGTCTTGACATCCAATGTATCCCTGCAAAGTGTGGTGAAGATCTGAGTATGTAGTTTTTGACCTTATCTGGAACCTCCTATCTGAAAATTTGAAAATTCTTAAAAAATTCGTCCAAAATCTTGATGTCTTCCATCTCTTGTTTTGTACGTTTTTTCCACGTGTCTTGACCTCCAATGTATCCCTGCAAAGTTTGGTGAAGATCTGAGTATGTAGTTTTTGACCTTATATGGAACCTCCTTTCTGAAAATTTGAAAATTCTTAAAAAATTCGTCCAAAATCTTGATGTCCCCAATCCTATGTTTCGTATGTTTTTTCCACGTGTCTTGACATCCAATGTATCCATGCAAAGTTTGGTGAAGATCTGAGTATGTCGTTTTTGACCTTATCTGGAACTTCCCATCTGAAAATTTGAAAATTCTTAAAAAATTCGTCGAAAATCTTGATGTCTCCAATCTCTTGTTTTGTACGTTTTTTCCACGTGTCTTGACATGCAAAGTATCCCTGCAACGTTTGGTGAATATCTGAGTATGTAGTTTTTGACCTTATCTGGAACGTCCTATCTGAAAATTTGAAAATTCTTCAAAAATTCGTCGAAAATCTTGATGTCTCCAATCTCTTGTTTTGTACGTTTTTTCCACGTTTCTTGACATCCAATGTATCCCTGCAATGTTTGGTGAAGATCTGAGTATGTAGTTTTTGACCTTATATGGAACCTCCCATCTGAAAATTTGAAAATTCTTAAAAAATTCGTCCAAAATCTTGATGTCTCCAATCTCTTGTTTTGTACGTTTTTTCCACGTGTCTTGACATCCAATGTATCCCTGCAAAGTTTGGTGAAGATCTGAGTATGTAGTTTTTGACCTTATATGGAACCTCCTTTCTGAAAATTTGAAAATTCTTAAAAAATTCGTCCAAAATCTTGATGTCCCCAATATCTTGTTTTGTACGTATTTTCCACGTGTCTTGACATCCAATGTATCCCTGCAAAGTTTGGTGAAGATCTGAGTATGTCGTTTTTGACCTTATCTGGAACCTCCCATCTTAAAATTTGAAAATTCTTAAAAAATTCGTCAAAAATCTTGATGTCTCCAATCTCTTGCTTTGTACGTTTTTTCCACGTGTCTTGACATGCAAAGTATCCCTGCAACGTATGGTGAAGATCTGAGTATGTAGTTTTTGACCTTATCTGGAACCTCCTATCTGAAAATTTGAAAATTCTTCAAAAATTCGTCCAAAATCTTGATGTCTCCAATCCTATGTTTTGTATGTTTTTCCACGTTTCTTGACATCCAATGTATCCCTGCAATGTTTGGTGAAGATCTGAGTATGTAGTTTTTGACCTTATATGGAACCACCTATCTGAAAATTTGAAAATTCTTAAAAAAATTGACCAAAATCTTGATATCCCCAATCCTATGTTTTGTATGTTTTTTCCACGTGTCTTGACATCCAATGTATCCCTGCAAAGTGTGGTGAAGATCTGAGTATGTAGTTTTTGACCTTATCTGGAACCTCCTATCTGAAAATTTGAAAATTTTTAAAAAATTCGTCCAAAATCTTGATGTCTTCCATCTCTTGTTTTGTACGTTTTTTCCAGGTGTCTTGACCTCCAATGTATCCCTGCAAAGTTTGGTGAAGATCTGAGTATGTAGTTTTTGACCTTATATGGAATCTCCTTTCTGAAAATTTGAAAATTCTTAAAAAATTCGTCCAAAATCTTGATGTCCCCAATCCTATGTTTTGTATGTTTTTTCCACGTGTCTTGACATCCAATGTATCCATGCAAAGTTTGGTGAAGATCTGAGTATGTCGTTTTTGACCTTATCTGGAACCTCCCATCTGAAAATTTGAAAATTCTTAAAAAATTCGTCGAAAATCTTGATGTCTCCAATCTCTTGTTTTGTACGTTTTTTCCACGTGTCTTGACATGCAAAGTATCCCTGCAACGTTTGGTGAATATCTGAGTATGTAGTTTTTGACCTTATCTGGAACGTCCTATCTGAAAATTTGAAAATTCTTCAAAAATTCGTCGAAAATCTTGATGTCTCCAATCTCTTGTTTTGTACGTTTTTTCCAAGTTTCTTGACATCCAATGTATCCCTGCAATGTTTGGTGAAGATCTGAGTATGTAGTTTTTGACCTTATATGGAACCACCTATCTGAAAATTTGAAAATTCTTAAAAAATTTGACCAAAATCTTGATATCCCCAATCCTATGTTTTGTATGTTTTTTCCACGTGTCTTGACATCCAATGTATCCCTGCAAAGTTTGGTGAAGATCTGAGTATGTAGTTTTTGACCTTATCTGGAACCTCCTATCTGAAAATTTGAAAATTTTTAAAAAATTCGTCCAAAATCTTGATGTCTTCAATCTCTTGTTTTGTACGTTTTTTCCACGTGTCTTGACCTCCAATGTATCCCTGCAAAGTTTGGTGAAGATCTGAGTATGTCGTTTTTGACCTTATCTGGAACATCCTTTCTGAAAATTTAAAATTCTTAAAAAATTCGTCGAAAATCTTGATCTCCAATCTCTTGTTTTGTACGTTTTTTCCACGTGTCTTGACATCCAATGTATCCCTGCAAAGTTTGGTGAAGATCTGAGTATGTAGTTTTTGACCTTATATGGAACCTCCTTTCTGAAAATTTGAAAATTCTTAAAAAATTCGTCCAAAATCTTGATGTCCCCAATCTCTTGTTTTGTACGTTTTTTCCACGTGTCTTGACATCCTATGTATCCCTGCAAAGTTTGGTGAAGATCTGAGTATGTCGTTTTTGATCTTATCTGGAACCTCCCATCTGAAAATTTGAAAATTCTTAAAAAATTCGTCGAAAATCTTGATGTCTCCAATCTCTTGTTTTGTACGTTTTTTCCACGTGTCTTGACATGCAAAGTATCCCTGCAACGTTTGGTGAAGATCTGAGTATGTAGTTTTTGACTTTGTCTGGAACCTCCTATCTGAAAATTTGAAAATTCTTCAAAAATTCGTCCAAAATCTTGATGTCTCCAATCTCTTGTTTTGTACGTTTTTTCCACGTGTCTTGACATGCAAAGTATCCCTGCAACGTTTGGTGAATATCTGAGTATGTAGTTTTTGACTTTGTCTGGAACCTCCTATCTGAAAATTTGAAAATTCTTCAAAAATTCGTCCAAAATCTTGATGTCTCCAATCTCTTGTTTTGTACGTTTTTTCCACGTGTCTTGACATGCAAAGTATCCATGCAACGTTTGGTGAAGATCTGAGTATGTAGTTTTTGACCTTATCTGGAACCTCCTATCTGAAAATTTGAAAATTCTTCAAAAATTCGTCCAAAATCTTGATGTCTCCAATCCTATGTTTTGTATGTTTTTCCACGTTTCTTGACATCCAATGTATCCCTGCAATGTTTGGTGAAGATCTGAGTATGTAGTTTTTGACCTTATATGGAACCACCTATCTGAAAATTTGAAAATTCTTAAAAAAATTGACCAAAATCTTGATATCCCCAATCCTATGTTTTGTATGTTTTTTCCACGTGTCTTGACATCCAATGTATCCCTGCAAAGTGTGGTGAAGATCTGAGTATGTAGTTTTTGACCTTATCTGGAACCTCCTATCTGAAAATTTGAAAATTCTTAAAAAATTCGTCCAAAATCTTGATGTCTTCCATCTCTTGTTTTGTACGTTTTTTCCACGTGTCTTGACCTCCAATGTATCCCTGCAAAGTTTGGTGAAGATCTGAGTATGTAGTTTTTGACCTTATATGGAACCTCCTTTCTGAAAATTTGAAAATTCTTAAAAAATTCGTCCAAAATCTTGATGTCCCCAATCCTATGTTTTGTATGTTTTTTCCACGTGTCTTGACATCCAATGTATCCATGCAAAGTTTGGTGAAGATCTGAGTATGTCGTTTTTGACCTTATCTGGAACTTCCCATCTGAAAATTTGAAAATTCTTAAAAAATTCGTCGAAAATCTTGATGTCTCCAATCTCTTGTTTTGTACGTTTTTTCTACGTGTCTTGACATGCAAAGTATCCCTGCAACGTTTGGTGAATATCTGAGTATGTAGTTTTTGACCTTATCTGGAACGTCCTATCTGAAAATTTGAAAATTCTTCAAAAATTCGTCCAAAATCTTGATGTCTCCAATCTCTTGTTTTGTACGTTTTTTCCACGTTTCTTGACATCCAATGTATCCCTGCAATGTTTGGTGAAGATCTGAGTATGTAGTTTTTGACCTTATATGGAACCTCCCATCTGAAAATTTGAAAATTCTTAAAAAATTCGTCCAAAATCTTGATGTCTCCAATCTCTTGTTTTGTACGTTTTTTCCACGTGTCTTGACATCCAATGTATCCCTGCAAAGTTTGGTGAAGATCTGAGTATGTAGTTTTTGACCTTATATGGAACCTCCTTTCTGAAAATTTGAAAATTCTTAAAAAATTCGTCCAAAATCTTGATGTCCCCAATATCTTGTTTTGTACGTATTTTCCACGTGTCTTGACATCCAATGTATCCCTGCAAAGTTTGGTGAAGATCTGAGTATGTCGTTTTTGACCTTATCTGGAACCTCCCATCTTAAAATTTGAAAATTCTTAAAAAATTCGTCAAAAATCTTGATGTCTCCAATCTCTTGTTTTGTACGTTTTTTCCACGTGTCTTGACATGCAAAGTATCCCTGCAACGTATGGTGAAGATCTGAGTATGTAGTTTTTGACCTTATCTGGAACCTCCTATCTGAAAATTTGAAAATTCTTCAAAAATTCGTCCAAAATCTTGATGTCTCCAATCCTATGTTTTGTATGTTTTTCCACGTTTCTTGACATCCAATGTATCCCTGCAATGTTTGGTGAAGATCTGAGTATGTAGTTTTTGACCTTATATGGAACCACCTATCTGAAAATTTGAAAATTCTTAAAAAAATTGACCAAAATCTTGATATCCCCAATCCTATGTTTTGTATGTTTTTTCCACGTGTCTTGACATCCAATGTATCCCTGCAAAGTGTGGTGAAGATCTGAGTATGTAGTTTTTGACCTTATCTGGAACCTCCTATCTGAAAATTTGAAAATTTTTAAAAAATTCGTCCAAAATCTTGATGTCTTCCATCTCTTGTTTTGTACGTTTTTTCCACGTGTCTTGACCTCCAATGTATCCCTGCAAAGTTTGGTGAAGATCTGAGTATGTAGTTTTTGACCTTATATGGAATCTCCTTTCTGAAAATTTGAAAATTCTTAAAAAATTCGTCCAAAATCTTGATGTCCCCAATCCTATGTTTTGTATGTTTTTTCCACGTGTCTTGACATCCAATGTATCCATGCAAAGTTTGGTGAAGATCTGAGTATGTCGTTTTTGACCTTATCTGGAACCTCCCATCTGAAAATTTGAAAATTCTTAAAAAATTCGTCGAAAATCTTGATGTCTCCAATCTCTTGTTTTGTACGTTTTTTCCACGTGTCTTGACATGCAAAGTATCCCTGCAACGTTTGGTGAATATCTGAGTATGTAGTTTTTGACCTTATCTGGAACGTCCTATCTGAAAATTTGAAAATTCTTCAAAAATTCGTCGAAAATCTTGATGTCTCCAATCTCTTGTTTTGTACGTTTTTTCCACGTTTCTTGACATCCAATGTATCCCTGCAATGTTTGGTGAAGATCTGAGTATGTAGTTTTTGACCTTATATGGAACCACCTATCTGAAAATTTGAAAATTCTTAAAAAATTTGACCAAAATCTTGATATCCCCAATCCTATGTTTTGTATGTTTTTTCCACGTGTCTTGACATCCAATGTATCCCTGCAAAGTTTGGTGAAGATCTGAGTATGTAGTTTTTGACCTTATCTGGAACCTCCTATCTGAAAATTTGAAAATTTTTAAAAAATTCGTCCAAAATCTTGATGTCTTCAATCTCTTGTTTTGTACGTTTTTTCCACGTGTCTTGACCTCCAATGTATCCCTGCAAAGTTTGGTGAAGATCTGAGTATGTCGTTTTTGACCTTATCTGGAACATCCTTTCTGAAAATTTGAAAATTCTTAAAAAATTCGTCGAAAATCTTTATCTCCAATCTCTTGTTTTGTACGTTTTTTCCACGTGTCTTGACATCCAATGTATCCCTGCAAAGTTTGGTGAAGATCTGAGTATGTAGTTTTTGACCTTATATGGAACCTCCTTTCTGAAAATTTGAAAATTCTTAAAAAATTCGTCCAAAATCTTGATGTCCCCAATCTCTTGTTTTGTACGTTTTTTCCACGTGTCTTGACATCCTATGTATCCCTGCAAAGTTTGGTGAAGATCTGAGTATGTCGTTTTTGACCTTATCTGGAACCTCCCATCTGAAAATTTGAAAATTCTTAAAAAATTCGTCGAAAATCTTGATGTCTCCAATCTCTTGTTTTGTACGTTTTTTCCACGTGTCTTGACATGCAAAGTATCCCTGCAACGTTTGGTGAAGATCTGAGTATGTAGTTTTTGACTTTGTCTGGAACCTCCTATCTGAAAATTTGAAAATTCTTCAAAAATTCGTCCAAAATCTTGATGTCTCCAATCTCTTGTTTTGTACGTTTTTTCCACGTGTCTTGACATCCAATGTATCCCTGCAAAGTTTGGTGAAGATCTGAGTATGTCGTTTTTGACCTTATCTGGAACATCCTTTCTGAAAATTTGAAAATTCTTAAAAAATTCGTCCAAAATCTTGACGTCCCCAATCTCTTGTTTTGTACGTTTTTTCCACGTTTCTTGACATCCAATGTATCCCTGCAAAGTTTGGTGAAGATCTGAGTATGTCGTTTTTGACCTTATCTGGAACATCCTTTCTGAAAATTTGAAAATTCTTAAAAAATTCGTCGAAAATCTTGATGTCTCCAATCTCTTGTTTTGTACGTTTTTTCCACGTGTCTTGACATCCAATGTATCCCTGCAAAGTTTGGTGAAGATCTGAGTATGTAGTTTTTGACCTTATATGGAACCTCCTTTCTGAAAATTTGAAAATTCTTAAAAAATTCATCCAAAATCTTGATGTCTCCAATCTCTTGTTTTGTACGTTTTTTCCACGTGTCTTGACATCCTATGTATCCCTGCAAGTTTGGTGAAGATCTGAGTATGTCGTTTTTGACCTTATCTGGAACCTCCCATCTGAAAATTTGAAAATTCTTAAAAAATTCGTCGAAAATCTTGATGTCTCCAATCTCTTGTTTTGTACGTTTTTTCCACGTGTCTTGACATGCAAAGTATCCCTGCAACGTTTGGTGAAGATCTGAGTATGTAGTTTTTGACTTTGTCTGGAACCTCCTATCTGAAAATTTGAAAATTCTTCAAAAATTCGTCCAAAATCTTGATGTCTCCAATCTCTTGTTTTGTACGTTTTTTCCACGTTTCTTGACATCCAATGTATCCCTGCAATGTTTGGTGAAGATCTGAGTATGTAGTTTTTGACCTTATATGGAACCACCTATCTGAAAATTTGAAAATTCTTAAAAAATTTGACCAAAATCTTGATATCCCCAATCCTATGTTTTGTATGTTTTTTCCACGTGTCTTGACATCCAATGTATCCCTGCAAAGTTTGGTGAAGATCTGAGTATGTAGTTTTTGACCTTATCTGGAACCTCCTATCTGAAAATTTGAAAATTTTTAAAAAATTCGTCCAAAATCTTGATGTCTTCAATCTCTTGTTTTGTACGTTTTTTCCACGTGTCTTGACCTCCAATGTATCCCTGCAAAGTTTGGTGAAGATCTGAGTATGTCGTTTTTGACCTTATCTGGAACATCCTTTCTGAAAATTTGAAAATTCTTAAAAAATTCGTCGAAAATCTTGATGTCTCCAATCTCTTGTTTTGTACGTTTTTTCCACGTGTCTTGACATCCAATGTATCCCTGCAAAGTTTGGTGAAGATCTGAGTATGTAGTTTTTGACCTTATATGGAACCTCCTTTCTGAAAATTTGAAAATTCTTAAAAAATTCGTCCAAAATCTTGATGTCCCCAATATCTTGTTTTGTACGTTTTTTCCACGTGTCTTGACATCCAATGTATCCCTGCAAAGTTTGGTGAAGATCTGAGTATGTCGTTTTTGACCTTATCTGGAACCTCCCATCTTAAAATTTGAAAATTCTTAAAAAATTCGTCGAAAATCTTGATGTCTCCAATCTCTTGTTTTGTACGTTTTTTCCACGTGTCTTGACATGCAAAGTATCCCTGCAACGTTTGGTGAAGATCTGAGTATGTAGTTTTTGACCTTATCTGGAACCTCCTATCTGAAAATTTGAAAATTCTTCAAAAATTCGTCCAAAATCTTGATGTCTCCAATCCTATGTTTTGTATGTTTTTCCACGTTTCTTGACATCCAATGTATCCCTGCAATGTTTGGTGAAGATCTGAGTATGTAGTTTTTGACCTTATATGGAACCACCTATCTGAAAATTTGAAAATTCTTAAAAAAATTGACCAAAATCTTGATATCCCCAATCCTATGTTTTGTATGTTTTTTCCACGTGTCTTGACATCCAATGTATCCCTGCAAAGTGTGGTGAAGATCTGAGTATGTAGTTTTTGACCTTATCTGGAACCTCCTATCTGAAAATTTGAAAATTTCTAAAAAATTCGTCCAAAATCTTGATGTCTTCCATCTCTTGTTTTGTACGTTTTTTCCACGTGTCTTGACCTCCAATGTATCCCTGCAAAGTTTGGTGAAGATCTGAGTATGTAGTTTTTGACCTTATATGGAACCTCCTTTCTGAAAATTTGAAAATTCTTAAAAAATTCGTCCAAAATCTTGATGTCCCCAATCCTATGTTTTGTATGTTTTTTCCACGTGTCTTGACATCCAATGTATCCATGCAAAGTTTGGTGAAGATCTGAGTATGTCGTTTTTGACCTTATCTGGAACCTCCCATCTGAAAATTTGAAAATTCTTAAAAAATTCGTCGAAAATCTTGATGTCTCCAATCTCTTGTTTTGTACGTTTTTTCCACGTGTCTTGACATGCAAAGTATCCCTGCAACGTTTGGTGAATATCTGAGTATGTAGTTTTTGACCTTATCTGGAACGTCCTATCTGAAAATTTGAAAATTCTTCAAAAATTCGTCCAAAATCTTGATGTCTCCAATCTCTTGTTTTGTACGTTTTTTCCACGTTTCTTGACATCCAATGTATCCCTGCAATGTTTGGTGAAGATCTGAGTATGTAGTTTTTGACCTTATATGGAACCACCTATCTGAAAATTTGAAAATTCTTAAAAAATTTGACCAAAATCTTGATATCCCCAATCCTATGTTTTGTATGTTTTTTCCACGTGTCTTGACATCCAATGTATCCCTGCAAAGTTTGGTGAAGATCTGAGTATGTAGTTTTTGACCTTATCTGGAACCTCCTATCTGAAAATTTGAAAATTTTTAAAAAATTCGTCCAAAATCTTGATGTCTTCAATCTCTTGTTTTGTACGTTTTTTCCACGTGTCTTGACCTCCAATGTATCCCTGCAAAGTTTGGTGAAGATCTGAGTATGTCGTTTTTGACCTTATCTGGAACATCCTTTCTGAAAATTTGAAAATTCTTAAAAAATTCGTCGAAAATCTTGATGTCTCCAATCTCTTGTTTTGTACGTTTTTTCCACGTGTCTTGACATCCAATGTATCCCTGCAAAGTTTGGTGAAGATCTGAGTATGTAGTTTTTGACCTTATATGGAACCTCCTTTCTGAAAATTTGAAAATTCTTAAAGAATTCGTCCAAAATCTTGATGTCCCCAATCTCTTGTTTTGTACGTTTTTTCCACGTGTCTTGACATCCTATGTATCCCTGCAAAGTTTGGTGAAGATCTGAGTATGTCGTTTTTGACCTTATCTGGAACCTCCCATCTGAAAATTTGAAAATTCTTAAAAAATTCGTCGAAAATCTTGATGTCTCCAATCTCTTGTTTTGTACGTTTTTTCCACGTGTCTTGACATGCAAAGTATCCCTGCAACGTTTGGTGAAGATCTGAGTATGTAGTTTTTGACTTTGTCTGGAACCTCCTATCTGAAAATTTGAAAATTCTTCAAAAATTCGTCCAAAATCTTGATGTCTCCAATCTCTTGTTTTGTACGTTTTTTCCACGTGTCTTGACATCCAATGTATCCCTGCAAAGTTTGGTGAAGATCTGAGTATGTAGTTTTTGACCTTATCTGGAACCTCCCATCTGAAAATTTGAAAATTCTTAAAAAATTCGTCCAAAATCTTGATGTCTCCAATCTTCTGTTTTGTACGTTTTTTCCACGTGTCTTGACATCCAATGTATTTTGCAAAGTTTGGTGAAGATCTGAGTATGTAGTTTTTGACCTTATATGGAACCTCCTTTCTGAAAATTTGAAAATTCTTAAAAAATTCGTCCAAAATCTTGATGTCTCCAATCTCTTGTTTTGTACGTTTTTTCCACGTGTCTTCACATCCAATGTATCCCTGCAAAGTTTGGTGAAGATCTGAGTATGTAGTTTTTGACCTTATATGGTACCTCCTTTCTGAAAATTTGAAAATTCTTAAAAAATTCGTCCAAAATCTTCATGTCACCAATCCTATGTTTTGTATGTTTTTTCCACGTGTCTTGACATCCAATGTATCCATGCAAAGTTTGGTGAAGATCTGAGTATGTCGTTTTTGACCTTATCTGGAACCTCCCATCTGAAAATTTGAAAATTCTTAAAAAATTCGACGAAAATCTTGATGTCTCCAATCTCTTGTTTTGTACGTTTTTTCCACGTGTCTTGACATGCAAAGTATCCCTGCAAAGTTTGGTGAAGATCTGAGTATGTAGTTTTTGACCTTATCTGGAACCTCCTATCTGAAAATTTGAAAATTCTTAAAAAATTCGTCCAAAATCTTGATGTCTCCAATCTCTTGTTTTGTACGTTTTTTCCACGTGTCCTGACATCCAATGTATCCCTGCAAGGTTTGGTGAAGATCTAAGTATGTAGTTTTTGACCTTATCTGGAACCTCATTTCTGAAAATTTGAAAATTCCTCAAAAATTCGTCCAAAATCTTGATGTCTCCAATCTCTTGTTTTGTACGTTTTTTCCACGTGTCTTGACATCCAATGTATCCCT
Source organism: Lepisma saccharinum (assembly GCF_977018435.1). NCBI lineage: Eukaryota > Metazoa > Arthropoda > Insecta > Zygentoma > Lepismatidae > Lepisma > Lepisma saccharinum. Next base: position 476,551 of record NW_028143014.1, on the reverse strand, counting down.
GCAAAGTTTGGTGAAGATCTGAGTATGTAGTTCTTGACCTTATATGGAACCCCCTATCTGAAAATTTGAAAATTCTTAAAAAATTTGACCAAAATCTTGATGTCCCCAATCCTATGTTTTGTATGTTTTTTCCCCGTGTCTTGACATCCAATGTATCCCTGCAGAGTTTGGTGAAGATCTGAGTATGTCGTTTTTGACCTTATCTGGAACATCCTTTCTGAAAATTTGAAAATTCTTAAAAAATTCGTCCAAAATCTTGACGTCTCCAATCTCTTGTTTTATACGTTTTTTCCACGTGTCTTGATATCCAATGTATCCCTGCAAAGTTTGGTGAAGATCTGAGTATGTAGTTTTTGACCTTATCTGGAACCTCCCATCTGAAAATTTGAAAATTCCTAAAAAATCCGTTCAAAATCTTGACCCCAATCTCTTGTTTTGTACGTTTTTTCCACGTGTTTTGACATCCAATGTATCCCTGCAAAGTTTGGTGAAGATCTGAGTATGTAGTTTTTGACCTTATCTGGAACCTCCTATCTGAAAATTTGAAAATTCTTAAAAAATTCGTCCAAAATCTTGATGTCTCCAATCTCTTGTTTTGTACGTTTTTCCCACGTGTCTTGACATCCAATGTATCCCTGCAATGTTTGGTGAAGATCTGAGTATGTAGTTTTTGACCTTATCTGGAACCTCCTATCTGAAAATTTGAAAATTCTTAAAAAATTCGTCCAAAATCTTGATGTCTCCAATCTCTTGTTGTGTACGTTTTTTCCACGTGTCTTGACATCCAATGTATCCCTGCAAAGTTTGGTGAAGATCTGAGTATGTCGTTTTTGACCTTATCTGGAACATCCTTTCTGAAAATTTGAAAATTCTTAAAAAATTCGTCCAAAATCTTGATGTCCCCAATCCTATGTTTTGTATGTTTTTCCCACGTGTCTTGACATCCAATGTATCCCTGCAAAGTTTGGTGAAGATCTGAGTATGTAGTTTTTGACCTTATCTGGAACCTCCTATCTGAAAATTTGAAAATTCTTAAAAAATTCGTCCAAAATCTTGATGTCTCCAATCTCTTGTTTTGTACGTTTTTTCCACGTTTCTTGACATCCAATGTATCCCTGCAATGTTTGGTGAAGATCTGAGTATGTAGTTTTTGACCTTATATGGAACCACCTATCTGAAAATTTGAAAATTCTTAAAAAATTTGACCAAAATCTTGATATCCCCAATCCTATGTTTTGTATGTTTTTTCCACGTGTCTTGACATCCAATGTATCCCTGCAAAGTTTGGTGAAGATCTGAGTATGTAGTTTTTGACCTTATCTGGAACCTCCTATCTGAAAATTTGAAAATTTTTAAAAAATTCGTCCAAAATCTTGATGTCTTCAATCTCTTGTTTTGTACGTTTTTTCCACGTGTCTTGACCTCCAATGTATCCCTGCAAAGTTTGGTGAAGATCTGAGTATGTCGTTTTTGACCTTATCTGGAACATCCTTTCTGAAAATTTGAAAATTCTTAAAAAATTCGTCGAAAATCTTGATGTCTCCAATCTCTTGTTTTGTACGTTTTTTCCACGTGTCTTGACATCCAATGTATCCCTGCAAAGTTTGGTGAAGATCTGAGTATGTAGTTTTTGACCTTATATGGAACCTCCTTTCTGAAAATTTGAAAATTCTTAAAAAATTCGTCCAAAATCTTGATGTCCCCAATATCTTGTTTTGTACGTTTTTTCCACGTGTCTTGACATCCAATGTATCCCTGCAAAGTTTGGTGAAGATCTGAGTATGTCGTTTTTGACCTTATCTGGAACCTCCCATCTTAAAATTTGAAAATTCTTAAAAAATTCGTCAAAAATCTTGATGTCTCCAATCTCTTGTTTTGTACGTTTTTTCCACGTGTCTTGACATGCAAAGTATCCCTGCAACGTTTGGTGAAGATCTGAGTATGTAGTTTTTGACCTTATCTGGAACCTCCTATCTGAAAATTTGAAAATTCTTCAAAAATTCGTCCAAAATCTTGATGTCTCCAATCCTATGTTTTGTATGTTTTTCCACGTTTCTTGACATCCAATGTATCCCTGCAATGTTTGGTGAAGATCTGAGTATGTAGTTTTTGACCTTATATGGAACCACCTATCTGAAAATTTGAAAATTCTTAAAGAAATTGACCAAAATCTTGATATCCCCAATCCTATGTTTTGTATGTTTTTTCCACGTGTCTTGACATCCAATGTATCCCTGCAAAGTGTGGTGAAGATCTGAGTATGTAGTTTTTGACCTTATCTGGAACCTCCTATTTGAAAATTTGAAAATTTTTAAAAAATTCGTCCAAAATCTTGATGTCTTCCATCTCTTGTTTTGTACGTTTTTTCCACGTTTCTTGACATCCAATGTATCCCTGCAAAGTTTGGTGAAGATCTGAGTATGTCGTTTTTGACCTTATCTGGAACATCCTTTCTGAAAATTTGAAAATTCTTAAAAAATTCGTCGAAAATCTTGATGTCTCCAATCTCTTGTTTTGTACGTTTTTTCCACGTGTCTTGACATCCAATGTATCCCTGCAAAGTTTGGTGAAGATCTGAGTATGTAGTTTTTGACCTTATATGGAACCTCCTTTCTGAAAATTTGAAAATTCTTAAAAAATTCATCCAAAATCTTGATGTCTCCAATCTCTTATTTTGTACGTTTTTTCCACGTGTCTTGACATCCTATGTATCCCTGCAAGTTTGGTGAAGATCTGAGTATGTCGTTTTTGACCTTATCTGGAACCTCCCATCTGAAAATTTGAAAATTCTTAAAAAATTCGTCGAAAATCTTGATGTCTCCAATCTCTTGTTTTGTACGTTTTTTCCACGTGTCTTGACATGCAAAGTATCCCTGCAACGTTTGGTGAAGATCTGAGTATGTAGTTTTTGACTTTGTCTGGAACCTCCTATCTGAAAATTTGAAAATTCTTCAAAAATTCGTCCAAAATCTTGATGTCTCCAATCTCTTGTTTTGTACGTTTTTTCCACGTTTCTTGACATCCAATGTATCCCTGCAATGTTTGGTGAAGATCTGAGTATGTAGTTTTTGACCTTATATGGAACCACCTATCTGAAAATTTGAAAATTCTTAAAAAATTTGACCAAAATCTTGATATCCCCAATCCTATGTTTTGTATGTTTTTTCCACGTGTCTTGACATCCAATGTATCCCTGCAAAGTTTGGTGAAGATCTGAGTATGTAGTTTTTGACCTTATCTGGAACCTCCTATCTGAAAATTTGAAAATTTTTAAAAAATTCGTCCAAAATCTTGATGTCTTCAATCTCTTGTTTTGTACGTTTTTTCCACGTGTCTTGACCTCCAATGTATCCCTGCAAAGTTTGGTGAAGATCTGAGTATGTCGTTTTTGACCTTATCTGGAACATCCTTTCTGAAAATTTGAAAATTCTTAAAAAATTCGTCGAAAATCTTGATGTCTCCAATCTCTTGTTTTGTACGTTTTTTCCACGTGTCTTGACATCCAATGTATCCCTGCAAAGTTTGGTGAAGATCTGAGTATGTAGTTTTTGACCTTATATGGAACCTCCTTTCTGAAAATTTGAAAATTCTTAAAAAATTCGTCCAAAATCTTGATGTCCCCAATATCTTGTTTTGTACGTTTTTTCCACGTGTCTTGACATCCAATGTATCCCTGCAAAGTTTGGTGAAGATCTGAGTATGTCGTTTTTGACCTTATCTGGAACCTCCCATCTTAAAATTTGAAAATTCTTAAAAAATTCGTCGAAAATCTTGATGTCTCCAATCTCTTGTTTTGTACGTTTTTTCCACGTGTCTTGACATGCAAAGTATCCCTGCAACGTTTGGTGAAGATCTGAGTATGTAGTTTTTGACCTTATCTGGAACCTCCTATCTGAAAATTTGAAAATTCTTCAAAAATTCGTCCAAAATCTTGATGTCTCCAATCCTATGTTTTGTATGTTTTTCCACGTTTCTTGACATCCAATGTATCCCTGCAATGTTTGGTGAAGATCTGAGTATGTAGTTTTTGACCTTATATGGAACCACCTATCTGAAAATTTGAAAATTCTTAAAAAAATTGACCAAAATCTTGATATCCCCAATCCTATGTTTTGTATGTTTTTTCCACGTGTCTTGACATCCAATGTATCCCTGCAAAGTGTGGTGAAGATCTGAGTATGTAGTTTTTGACCTTATCTGGAACCTCCTATCTGAAAATTTGAAAATTTCTAAAAAATTCGTCCAAAATCTTGATGTCTTCCATCTCTTGTTTTGTACGTTTTTTCCACGTGTCTTGACCTCCAATGTATCCCTGCAAAGTTTGGTGAAGATCTGAGTATGTAGTTTTTGACCTTATATGGAACCTCCTTTCTGAAAATTTGAAAATTCTTAAAAAATTCGTCCAAAATCTTGATGTCCCCAATCCTATGTTTTGTATGTTTTTTCCACGTGTCTTGACATCCAATGTATCCATGCAAAGTTTGGTGAAGATCTGAGTATGTCGTTTTTGACCTTATCTGGAACCTCCCATCTGAAAATTTGAAAATTCTTAAAAAATTCGTCGAAAATCTTGATGTCTCCAATCTCTTGTTTTGTACGTTTTTTCCACGTGTCTTGACATGCAAAGTATCCCTGCAACGTTTGGTGAATATCTGAGTATGTAGTTTTTGACCTTATCTGGAACGTCCTATCTGAAAATTTGAAAATTCTTCAAAAATTCGTCCAAAATCTTGATGTCTCCAATCTCTTGTTTTGTACGTTTTTTCCACGTTTCTTGACATCCAATGTATCCCTGCAATGTTTGGTGAAGATCTGAGTATGTAGTTTTTGACCTTATATGGAACCACCTATCTGAAAATTTGAAAATTCTTAAAAAATTTGACCAAAATCTTGATATCCCCAATCCTATGTTTTGTATGTTTTTTCCACGTGTCTTGACATCCAATGTATCCCTGCAAAGTTTGGTGAAGATCTGAGTATGTAGTTTTTGACCTTATCTGGAACCTCCTATCTGAAAATTTGAAAATTTTTAAAAAATTCGTCCAAAATCTTGATGTCTTCAATCTCTTGTTTTGTACGTTTTTTCCACGTGTCTTGACCTCCAATGTATCCCTGCAAAGTTTGGTGAAGATCTGAGTATGTCGTTTTTGACCTTATCTGGAACATCCTTTCTGAAAATTTGAAAATTCTTAAAAAATTCGTCGAAAATCTTGATGTCTCCAATCTCTTGTTTTGTACGTTTTTTCCACGTGTCTTGACATCCAATGTATCCCTGCAAAGTTTGGTGAAGATCTGAGTATGTAGTTTTTGACCTTATATGGAACCTCCTTTCTGAAAATTTGAAAATTCTTAAAGAATTCGTCCAAAATCTTGATGTCCCCAATCTCTTGTTTTGTACGTTTTTTCCACGTGTCTTGACATCCTATGTATCCCTGCAAAGTTTGGTGAAGATCTGAGTATGTCGTTTTTGACCTTATCTGGAACCTCCCATCTGAAAATTTGAAAATTCTTAAAAAATTCGTCGAAAATCTTGATGTCCCCAATCTCTTGTTTTGTACGTTTTTTCCACGTGTCTTGACATGCAAAGTATCCCTGCAACGTTTGGTGAAGATCTGAGTATGTAGTTTTTGACTTTGTCTGGAACCTCCTATCTGAAAATTTGAAAATTCTTCAAAAATTCGTCCAAAATCTTGATGTCTCCAATCTCTTGTTTTGTACGTTTTTTCCACGTGTCTTGACATCCAATGTATCCCTGCAAAGTTTGGTGAAGATCTGAGTATGTAGTTTTTGACCTTATCTGGAACCTCCCATCTGAAAATTTGAAAATTCTTAAAAAATTCGTCCAAAATCTTGATGTCTCCAATCTTCTGTTTTGTACGTTTTTTCCACGTGTCTTGACATCCAATGTATTTTGCAAAGTTTGGTGAAGATCTGAGTATGTAGTTTTTGACCTTATATGGAACCTCCTTTCTGAAAATTTGAAAATTCTTAAAAAATTCGTCCAAAATCTTGATGTCTCCAATCTCTTGTTTTGTACGTTTTTTCCACGTGTCTTCACATCCAATGTATCCCTGCAAAGTTTGGTGAAGATCTGAGTATGTAGTTTTTGACCTTATATGGTACCTCCTTTCTGAAAATTTGAAAATTCTTAAAAAATTCGTCCAAAATCTTCATGTCACCAATCCTATGTTTTGTATGTTTTTTCCACGTGTCTTGACATCCAATGTATCCATGCAAAGTTTGGTGAAGATCTGAGTATGTCGTTTTTGACCTTATCTGGAACCTCCCATCTGAAAATTTGAAAATTCTTAAAAAATTCGTCGAAAATCTTGATGTCTCCAATCTCTTGTTTTGTACGTTTTTTCCACGTGTCTTGACATGCAAAGTATCCCTGCAAAGTTTGGTGAAGATCTGAGTATGTAGTTTTTGACCTTATCTGGAACCTCCTATCTGAAAATTTGAAAATTCTTAAAAAATTCGTCCAAAATCTTGATGTCTCCAATCTCTTGTTTTGTACGTTTTTTCCACGTGTCCTGACATCCAATGTATCCCTGCAAGGTTTGGTGAAGATCTAAGTATGTAGTTTTTGACCTTATCTGGAACCTCATTTCTGAAAATTTGAAAATTCCTCAAAAATTCGTCCAAAATCTTGATGTCTCCAATCTCTTGTTTTGTACGTTTTTTCCACGTGTCTTGACATCCAATGTATCCCTGCAAAGTTTGGTGAAGATCTGAGTATGTAGTTCTTGACCTTATATGGAACCCCCTATCTGAAAATTTGAAAATTCTTAAAAAATTTGACCAAAATCTTGATGTCCCCAATCCTATGTTTTGTATGTTTTTTCCCCGTGTCTTGACATCCAATGTATCCCTGCAGAGTTTGGTGAAGATCTGAGTATGTCGTTTTTGACCTTATCTGGAACATCCTTTCTGAAAATTTGAAAATTCTTAAAAAATTCGTCCAAAATCTTGACGTCTCCAATCTCTTGTTTTATACGTTTTTTCCACGTGTCTTGATATCCAATGTATCCCTGCAAAGTTTGGTGAAGATCTGAGTATGTAGTTTTTGACCTTATCTGGAACCTCCCATCTGAAAATTTGAAAATTCCTAAAAAATCCGTTCAAAATCTTGACCCCAATCTCTTGTTTTGTACGTTTTTTCCACGTGTTTTGACATCCAATGTATCCCTGCAAAGTTTGGTGAAGATCTGAGTATGTAGTTTTTGACCTTATCTGGAACCTCCTATCTGAAAATTTGAAAATTCTTAAAAAATTCGTCCAAAATCTTGATGTCTCCAATCTCTTGTTTTGTACGTTTTTCCCACGTGTCTTGACATCCAATGTATCCCTGCAATGTTTGGTGAAGATCTGAGTATGTAGTTTTTGACCTTATCTGGAACCTCCTATCTGAAAATTTGAAAATTCTTAAAAAATTCGTCCAAAATCTTGATGTCTCCAATCTCTTGTTGTGTACGTTTTTTCCACGTGTCTTGACATCCAATGTATCCCTGCAAAGTTTGGTGAAGATCTGAGTATGTCGTTTTTGACCTTATCTGGAACATCCTTTCTGAAAATTTGAAAATTCTTAAAAAATTCGTCCAAAATCTTGATGTCCCCAATCCTATGTTTTGTATGTTTTTCCCACGTGTCTTGACATCCAATGTATCCCTGCAAAGTTTGGTGAAGATCTGAGTATGTAGTTTTTGACCTTATCTGGAACCTCCTATCTGAAAATTTGAAAATTCTTAAAAAATTCGTCCAAAATCTTGATGTCTCCAATCTCTTGTTTTGTACGTTTTTTCCACGTTTCTTGACATCCAATGTATCCCTGCAATGTTTGGTGAAGATCTGAGTATGTAGTTTTTGACCTTATATGGAACCACCTATCTGAAAATTTGAAAATTCTTAAAAAATTTGACCAAAATCTTGATATCCCCAATCCTATGTTTTGTATGTTTTTTCCACGTGTCTTGACATCCAATGTATCCCTGCAAAGTTTGGTGAAGATCTGAGTATGTAGTTTTTGACCTTATCTGGAACCTCCTATCTGAAAATTTGAAAATTTTTAAAAAATTCGTCCAAAATCTTGATGTCTTCAATCTCTTGTTTTGTACGTTTTTTCCACGTGTCTTGACCCCCAATGTATCCCTGCAAAGTTTGGTGAAGATCTGAGTATGTCGTTTTTGACCTTATCTGGAACATCCTTTCTGAAAATTTGAAAATTCTTAAAAAATTCGTCGAAAATCTTGATGTCTCCAATCTCTTGTTTTGTACGTTTTTTCCACGTGTCTTGACATCCAATGTATCCCTGCAAAGTTTGGTGAAGATCTGAGTATGTAGTTTTTGACCTTATATGGAACCTCCTTTCTGAAAATTTGAAAATTCTTAAAAAATTCGTCCAAAATCTTGATGTCCCCAATATCTTGTTTTGTACGTTTTTTCCACGTGTCTTGACATCCAATGTATCCCTGCAAAGTTTGGTGAAGATCTGAGTATGTCGTTTTTGACCTTATCTGGAACCTCCCATCTTAAAATTTGAAAATTCTTAAAAAATTCGTCAAAAATCTTGATGTCTCCAATCTCTTGTTTTGTACGTTTTTTCCACGTGTCTTGACATGCAAAGTATCCCTGCAACGTTTGGTGAAGATCTGAGTATGTAGTTTTTGACCTTATCTGGAACCTCCTATCTGAAAATTTGAAAATTCTTCAAAAATTCGTCCAAAATCTTGATGTCTCCAATCCTATGTTTTGTATGTTTTTCCACGTTTCTTGACATCCAATGTATCCCTGCAATGTTTGGTGAAGATCTGAGTATGTAGTTTTTGACCTTATATGGAACCACCTATCTGAAAATTTGAAAATTCTTAAAGAAATTGACCAAAATCTTGATATCCCCAATCCTATGTTTTGTATGTTTTTTCCACGTGTCTTGACATCCAATGTATCCCTGCAAAGTGTGGTGAAGATCTGAGTATGTAGTTTTTGACCTTATCTGGAACCTCCTATTTGAAAATTTGAAAATTTTTAAAAAATTCGTCCAAAATCTTGATGTCTTCCATCTCTTGTTTTGTACGTTTTTTCCACGTGTCTTGACCTCCAATGTATCCCTGCAAAGTTTGGTGAAGATCTGAGTATGTAGTTTTTGACCTTATCTGGAACGTCCTATCTGAAAATTTGAAAATTTTTAAAAAATTCGTCCAAAATCTTGATGTCTCCAATCTCTTGTTTTGTACGTTTTTTCCACGTGTCTTGACATCCAATGTATCCCTGCAAAGTTTGGTGAAGATCTGAGTATGTAGTTTTTGACCTTATATGGAACCTCCTTTCTGAAAATTTGAAAATTCTTAAAAAATTCGTCCAAAATCTTGATGTCCCCAATCTCTTGTTTTGTACGTTTTTTCCACGTGTCTTGACATCCTATGTATCCCTGCAAAGTTTGGTGAAGATCTGAGTATGTCGTTTTTGACCTTATCTGGAACCTCCCATCTGAAAATTTGAAAATTCTTCAAAAATTCGTCGAAAATCTTGATGTCTCCAATCTCTTGTTTTGTACGTTTTTTCCACGTGTCTTGACATGCAAAGTATCCCTGCAACGTTTGGTGAAGATCTGAGTATGTAGTTTTTGACTTTGTCTGGAACCTCCTATCTGAAAATTTGAAAATTCTTCAAAAATTCGTCCAAAATCTTGATGTCTCCAATCTCTTGTTTTGTACGTTTTTTCCACGTTTCTTGACATCCAATGTATCCCTGCAATGTTTGGTGAAGATCTGAGTATGTAGTTTTTGACCTTATATGGAACCACCTATCTGAAAATTTGAAAATTCTTAAAAAATTTGACCAAAATCTTGATATCCCCAATCCTATGTTTTGTATGTTTTTTCCACGTGTCTTGACATCCAATGTATCCCTGCAAAGTTTGGTGAAGATCTGAGTATGTAGTTTTTGACCTTATCTGGAACCTCCTATCTGAAAATTTGAAAATTTTTAAAAAATTCGTCCAAAATCTTGATGTCTTCAATCTCTTGTTTTGTACGTTTTTTCCACGTGTCTTGACCTCCAATGTATCCCTGCAAAGTTTGGTGAAGATCTGAGTATGTCGTTTTTGACCTTATCTGGAACCTCCTATCTGAAAATTTGAAAATTCTTCAAAAATTCGTCCAAAATCTTGATGTCTCATTGATGGAACATCCTTTCTGAAAATTTGAAAATTCTTAAAAAATTCGTCCAAAATCTTGATGTCCCCAATCCTATGTTTTGTATGTTTTTTCCACGTGTCTTGACATCCAATGTATCCATGCAAAGTTTGGTGAAGATCTGAGTATGTCGTTTTTGACCTTATCTGGAACCTCCCATCTGAAAATTTGAAAATTCTTAAAAAATTCGTCGAAAATCTTGATGTCTCCAATCTCTTGTTTTGTACGTTTTTTCCACGTGTCTTGACATGCAAAGTATCCCTGCAACGTTTGGTGAATATCTGAGTATGTAGTTTATCTGGAACGTCCTATCTGAAAATTTGAAAATTCTTCAAAAATTCGTCCAAAATCTTGATGTCTCCAATCTCTTGTTTTGTACGTTTTTTCCACGTTTCTTGACATCCAATGTATCCCTGCAATGTTTGGTGAAGATCTGAGTATGTAGTTTTTGACCTTATATGGAACCACCTATCTGAAAATTTGAAAATTCTTAAAAAATTTGACCAAAATCTTGATATCCCCAATCCTATGTTTTGTATGTTTTTTCCACGTGTCTTGACATCCAATGTATCCCTGCAAAGTTTGGTGAAGATCTGAGTATGTAGTTTTTGACCTTATCTGGAACCTCCTATCTGAAAATTTGAAAATTTTTAAAAAATTCGTCCAAAATCTTGATGTCTTCAATCTCTTGTTTTGTACGTTTTTTCCACGTGTCTTGACCTCCAATGTATCCCTGCAAAGTTTGGTGAAGATCTGAGTATGTCGTTTTTGACCTTATCTGGAACATCCTTTCTGAAAATTTGAAAATTCTTAAAAAATTCGTCGAAAATCTTGATGTCTCCAATCTCTTGTTTTGTACGTTTTTTCCACGTGTCTTGACATCCAATGTATCCCTGCAAAGTTTGGTGAAGATCTGAGTATGTAGTTTTTGACCTTATATGGAACCTCCTTTCTGAAAATTTGAAAATTCTTAAAAAATTCGTCCAAAATCTTGATGTCCCCAATCTCTTGTTTTGTACGTTTTTTCCACGTGTCTTGACATCCAATGTATCCCTGCAAAGTTTGGTGAAGATCTGAGTATGTCGTTTTTGACCTTATCTGGAACCTCCCATCTGAAAATTTGAAAATTCTTAAAAAATTCGTCGAAAATCTTGATGTCTCCAATCTCTTGTTTTGTACGTTTTTTCCACGTGTCTTGACATGCAAAGTATCCCTGCAACGTTTGGTGAAGATCTGAGTATGTAGTTTTTGACTTTGTCTGGAACCTCCTATCTGAAAATTTGAAAATTCTTCAAAAATTCGTCCAAAATCTTGATGTCTCCAATCTCTTGTTTTGTACGTTTTTTCCACGTTTCTTGACATCCAATGTATCCCTGCAATGTTTGGTGAAGATCTGAGTATGTAGTTTTTGACCTTATATGGAACCACCTATCTGAAAATTTGAAAATTCTTAAAAAATTTGACCAAAATCTTGATATCCCCAATCCTATGTTTTGTATGTTTTTTCCACGTGTCTTGACATCCAATGTATCCCTGCAAAGTTTGGTGAAGATCTGAGTATGTAGTTTTTGACTTTATCTGGAACCTCCTATCTGAAAATTTGAAAATTTTTAAAAAATTCGTCCAAAATCTTGATGTCTTCAATCTCTTGTTTTGTACGTTTTTTCCACGTGTCTTGACCTCCAATGTATCCCTGCAAAGTTTGGTGAAGATCTGAGTATGTCGTTTTTGACCTTATCTGGAACATCCTTTCTGAAAATTTGAAAATTCTTAAAAAATTCGTCGAAAATCTTGATGTCTCCAATCTCTTGTTTTGTACGTTTTTTCCACGTGTCTTGACATCCAATGTATCCCTGCAAAGTTTGGTGAAGATCTGAGTATGTAGTTTTTGACCTTATATGGAACCTCCTTTCTGAAAATTTGAAAATTCTTAAAAAATTCGTCCAAAATCTTGATGTCCCCAATATCTTGTTTTGTACGTTTTTTCCACGTTTCTTGACATCCAATGTATCCCTGCAAAGTTTGGTGAAGATCTGAGTGTGTAGTTTTTGACCTTATATGGAACCTCCTTTCTGAAAATTTGAAAATTCTTAAAAAATTCGTCGAAAATCTTGATGTCTCCAATCTCTTGTTTTGTACGTTTTTTCCACGTGTCTTGACATGCAAAGTATCCCTGCAACGTTTGGTGAAGATCTGAGTATGTAGTTTTTGACCTTATCTGGAACCTCCTATCTGAAAATTTGAAAATTCTTCAAAAATTCGTCCAAAATCTTGATGTCTCCAATCCTATGTTTTGTATGTTTTTCCACGTTTCTTGACATCCAATGTATCCCTGCAATGTTTGGTGAAGATCTGAGTATGTAGTTTTTGACCTTATATGGAACCACCTATCTGAAAATTTGAAAATTCTTAAAAAAATTGACCAAAATCTTGATATCCCCAATCCTATGTTTTGTATGTTTTTTCCACGTGTCTTGACATCCAATGTATCCCTGCAAAGTGTGGTGAAGATCTGAGTATGTAGTTTTTGACCTTATCTGGAACCTCCTATCTGAAAATTTGAAAATTTTTAAAAAATTCGTCCAAAATCTTGATGTCTTTCATCTCTTGTTTTGTACGTTTTTTCCACGTGTCTTGACCTCCAATGTATCCCTGCAAAGTTTGGTGAAGATCTGAGTATGTAGTTTTTGACCTTATATGGAACCTCCTTTCTGAAAATTTGAAAATTCTTAAAAAATTCGTCCAAAATCTTGATGTCCCCAATCCTATGTTTTGTATGTTTTTTCCACGTGTCTTGACATCCAATGTATCCATGCAAAGTTTGGTGAAGATCTGAGTATGTCGTTTTTGACCTTATCTGGAACCTCCCATCTGAAAATTTGAAAATTCTTAAAAAATTCGTCGAAAATCTTGATGTCTCCAATCTCTTGTTTTGTACGTTTTTTCCACGTGTCTTGACATGCAAAGTATCCCTGCAACGTTTGGTGAATATCTGAGTATGTAGTTTTTGACCTTATCTGGAACGTCCTATCTGAAAATTTGAAAATTCTTCAAAAATTCGTCCAAAATCTTGATGTCTCCAATCTCTTGTTTTGTACGTTTTTTCCACGTTTCTTGACATCCAATGTATCCCTGCAATGTTTGGTGAAGATCTGAGTATGTAGTTTTTGACCTTATATGGAACCACCTATCTGAAAATTTGAAAATTCTTAAAAAATTTGACCAAAATCTTGATATCCCCAATCCTATGTTTTGTATGTTTTTTCCACGTGTCTTGACATCCAATGTATCCCTGCAAAGTTTGGTGAAGATCTGAGTATGTAGTTTTTGACCTTATCTGGAACCTCCTATCTGAAAATTTGAAAATTTTTAAAAAATTCGTCCAAAATCTTGATGTCTTCAATCTCTTGTTTTGTACGTTTTTTCCACGTGTCTTGACCTCCAATGTATCCCTGCAAAGTTTGGTGAAGATCTGAGTATGTCGTTTTTGACCTTATCTGGAACATCCTTTCTGAAAATTTGAAAATTCTTAAAAAATTCGTCGAAAATCTTGATGTCTCCAATCTCTTGTTTTGTACGTTTTTTCCACGTGTCTTGACATCCAATGTATCCCTGCAAAGTTTGGTGAAGATCTGAGTATGTAGTTTTTGACCTTATATGGAACATCCTTTCTGAAAATTTGAAAATTCTTAAAAAATTCGTCCAAAATCTTGATGTCCCCAATCTCTTGTTTTGTACGTTTTTTCCACGTGTCTTGACATCCTATGTATCCCTGCAAAGTTTGGTGAAGATCTGAGTATGTCGTTTTTGACCTTATCTGGAACCTCCCATCTGAAAATTTGAAAATTCTTAAAAAATTCGTCGAAAATCTTGATGTCTCCAATCTCTTGTTTTGTACGTTTTTTCCACGTGTCTTGACATGCAAAGTATCCCTGCAACGTTTGGTGAAGATCTGAGTATGTAGTTTTTGACTTTGTCTGGAACCTCCTATCTGAAAATTTGAAAATTCTTAAAAAATTGGTCCAAAATCTTGATGTCTCCAATCTTCTGTTTTGTACGTTTTTTCCACGTGTCTTGACATCCAATGTATCCCTGCAAAGTTTGGTGAAGATCTGAGTATGTAGTTTTTGACCTTATATGGAACCTCCTTTCTGAAAATTTGAAAATTCTTAAAAAATTCGTCCAAAATCTTGATGTCTCCAATCTCTTGTTTTGTACGTTTTTTCCACGTGTCTTCACATCCAATGTATCCCTGCAAAGTTTGGTGAAGATCTGAGTATGTAGTTTTTGACCTTATATGGTACCTCCTTTCTGAAAATTTGAAAATTCTTAAAAAATTCGTCCAAAATCTTCATGTCACCAATCCTATGTTTTGTATGTTTTTTCCACGTGTCTTGACATCCAATGTATCCATGCAAAGTTTGGTGAAGATCTGAGTATGTCGTTTTTGACCTTATCTGGAACCTCCCATCTGAAAATTTGAAAATTCTTAAAAAAATTCGTCGAAAATCTTGATGTCTCCAATCTCTTGTTTTGTACGTTTTTTCCACGTGTCTTGACATGCAAAGTATCCCTGCAAAGTTTGGTGAAGATCTGAGTATGTAGTTTTTGACCTTATCTGGAACCTCCTATCTGAAAATTTGAAAATTCTTAAAAAATTCGTCCAAAATCTTGATGTCTCCAATCTCTTGTTTTGTACGTTTTTTCCACGTGTCCTGACATCCAATGTATCCCTGCAAGGTTTGGTGAAGATCTAAGTATGTAGTTTTTGACCTTATCTGGAACCTCATTTCTGAAAATTTGGAAATTCCTCAAAAATTCGTCCAAAATCTTGATGTCTCCAATCTCTTGTTTTGTACGTTTTTTCCACGTGTCTTGAGATCCAATGTATCCCTGCAAAGTTTGGTGAAGATCTGAGTATGTAGTTCTTGACCTTATATGGAACCCCCTATCTGAAAATTTGAAAATTCTTAAAAAATTTGACCAAAATCTTGATGTCCCCAATCCTATGTTTTGTATGTTTTTTCCCCGTGTCTTGACATCCAATGTATCCCTGCAGAGTTTGGTGAAGATCTGAGTATGTCGTTTTTGACCTTATCTGGAACATCCTTTCTGAAAATTTGAAAATTCTTAAAAAATTCGTCCAAAATCTTGACGTCTCCAATCTCTTGTTTTATACGTTTTTTCCACGTGTCTTGATATCCAATGTATCCCTGCAAAGTTTGGTGAAGATCTGAGTATGTAGTTTTTGACCTTATCTGGAACCTCCCATCTGAAAATTTGAAAATTCCTAAAAAATCCGTTCAAAATCTTGACCCCAATCTCTTGTTTTTTACGTTTTTTCCACGTGTTTTGACATCCAATGTATCCCTGCAAAGTTTGGTGAAGATCTGAGTATGTAGTTTTTGACCTTATCTGGTACCTCCTATCTGAAAATTTGAAAATTCTTAAAAAATTCGTCCAAAATCTTGATGTCTCCAATCTCTTGTTTTGTACGTTTTTCCCACGTGTCTTGACATCCAATGTATCCCTGCAATGTTTGGTGAAGATCTGAGTATGTAGTTTTTGACCTTATCTGGAACCTCCTATCTGAAAATTTGAAAATTCTTAAAAAATTCGTCCAAAATCTTGATGTCTCCAATCTCTTGTTGTGTACGTTTTTTCCACGTGTCTTGACATCCAATGTATCCCTGCAAAGTTTGGTGAAGATCTGAGTATGTCGTTTTTGACCTTATCTGGAACATCCTTTCTGAAAATTTGAAAATTCTTAAAAAATTCGTCCAAAATCTTGATGTCCCCAATCCTATGTTTTGTATTTTTTTCCCACGTGTCTTGACATCCAATGTATCCCTGCAAAGTTTGGTGAAGATCTGAGTATGTAGTTTTTGACCTTATCTGGAACCTCCTATCTGAAAATTTGAAAATTCTTAAAAAATTCGTCCAAAATCTTGATGTCTCCAATCTCTTGTTTTGTACGTTTTTTCCACGTTTCTTGACATCCAATGTATCCCTGCAATGTTTGGTGAAGATCTGAGTATGTAGTTTTTGACCTTATATGGAACCACCTTTCTGAAAATTTGAAAATTTTTAAAAAATTCGTCCAAAATCTTGATGTCTTCAATCTCTTGTTTTGTACGTTTTTTCCACGTGTCTTGACCTCCAATGTATCCCTGCAAAGTTTGGTGAAGATCTGAGTATGTCGTTTTTGACCTTATCTGGAACATCCTTTCTGAAAATTTGAAAATTCTTAAAAAATTCGTCGAAAATCTTGATGTCTCCAATCTCTTGTTTTGTACGTTTTTTCCACGTGTCTTGACATCCAATGTATCCCTGCAAAGTTTGGTGAAGATCTGAGTATGTAGTTTTTGACCTTATATGGAACCTCCTTTCTGAAAATTTGAAAATTCTTAAAATATTCGTCCAAAATCTTGATGTCCCCAATATCTTGTTTTGTACGTTTTTTCCACGTGTCTTGACATCCAATGTATCCCTGCAAAGTTTGGTGAAGATCTGAGTATGTCGTTTTTGACCTTATCTGGAACCTCCCATCTTAAAATTTGAAAATTCTTAAAAAATTCGTCGAAAATCTTGATGTCTCCAATCTCTTGTTTTGTACGTTTTTTCCACGTGTCTTGACATGCAAAGTATCCCTGCAACGTTTGGTGAAGATCTGAGTATGTAGTTTTTGACCTTATCTGGAACCTCCTATCTGAAAATTTGAAAATTCTTCAAAAATTCGTCCAAAATCTTGATGTCTCCAATCCTATGTTTTGTATGTTTTTCCACGTTTCTTGACATCCAATGTATCCCTGCAATGTTTGGTGAGGATCTGAGTATGTAATTTTTGACCTTATATGGAACCACCTATCTGAAAATTTGAAAATTCTTAAAAAAATTGACCAAAATCTTGATATCCCCAATCCTATGTTTTGTATGTTTTTTCCACGTGTCTTGACATCCAATGTATCCCTGCAAAGTGTGGTGAAGATCTGAGTATGTAGTTTTTGACCTTATCTGGAACCTCCTATCTGAAAATTTGAAAATTTTTAAAAAATTCGTCCAAAATCTTGATGTCTTCCATCTCTTGTTTTGTACGTTTTTTCCACGTGTCTTGACCTCCAATGTATCCCTGCAAAGTTTGGTGAAGATCTGAGTATGTAGTTTTTGACCTTATATGGAACCTCCTTTCTGAAAATTTGAAAATTCTTAAAAAATTCGTCCAAAATCTTGATGTCCCCAATCCTATGTTTTGTATGTTTTTTCCACGTGTCTTGACATCCAATGTATCCATGCAAAGTTTGGTGAAGATCTGAGTATGTCGTTTTTGACCTTATCTGGAACCTCCCATCTGAAAATTTGAAAATTCTTAAAAAATTCGTCGAAAATCTTGATGTCTCCAATCTCTTGTTTTGTACGTTTTTTCCACGTGTCTTGACATGCAAAGTATCCCTGCAACGTTTGGTGAATATCTGAGTATGTAGTTTTTGACCTTATCTGGAACGTCCTATCTGAAAATTTGAAAATTCTTCAAAAATTCGTCCAAAATCTTGATGTCTCCAATCTCTTGTTTTGTACGTTTTTTCCACGTTTCTTGACATCCAATGTATCCCTGCAATGTTTGGTGAAGATCTGAGTATGTAGTTTTTGACCTTATATGGAACCACCTATCTGAAAATTTGAAAATTCTTAAAAAATTTGACCAAAATCTTGATATCCCCAATCCTATGTTTTGTATGTTATTTCCACGTGTCTTGACATCCAATGTATCCCTGCAAAGTTTGGTGAAGATCTGAGTATGTAGTTTTTGACCTTATCTGGAACCTCCTATCTGAAAATTTGAAAATTTTTAAAAAATTCGTCCAAAATCTTGATGTCTTCAATCTCTTGTTTTGTACGTTTTTTCCACGTGTCTTGACCTCCAATGTATCCCTGCAAAGTTTGGTGAAGATCTGAGTATGTCGTTTTTGACCTTATCTGGAACATCCTTTCTGAAAATTTGAAAATTCTTAAAAAATTCGTCGAAAATCTTGATGTCTCCAATCTCTTGTTTTGTACGTTTTTTCCACGTGTCTTGACATCCAATGTATCCCTGCAAAGTTTGGTGAAGATCTGAGTATGTAGTTTTTGACCTTATATGGAACCTCCTTTCTGAAAATTTGAAAATTCTTAAAAAATTCGTCCAAAATCTTGATGTCCCCAATCTCTTGTTTTGTACGTTTTTTCCACGTGTCTTGACATCCTATGTATCCCTGCAAAGTTTGGTGAAGATCTGAGTATGTCGTTTTTGACCTTATCTGGAACCTCCCATCTGAAAATTTGAAAATTCTTAAAAAATTCGTCGAAAATCTTGATGTCTCCAATCTCTTGTTTTGTACGTTTTTTCCACGTGTCTTGACATGCAAAGTATCCCTGCAACGTTTGGTGAAGATCTGAGTATGTAGTTTTTGACTTTGTCTGGAACCTCCTATCTGAAAATTTGAAAATTCTTCAAAAATTCGTCCAAAATCTTGATGTCTCCAATCTCTTGTTTTGTACGTTTTTTCCACGTGTCTTGACATCCAATGTATCCCTGCAAAGTTTGGTGAAGATCTGATTATGTAGTTTTTGACCTTATCTGGAACCTCCCATCTGAAAATTTGAAAATTCTTAAAAAATTCGTCCAAAATCTTGATGTCTCCAATCTTCTGTTTTCTACGTTTTTTCCACGTGTCTTGACATCCAATGTATCCCTGCAAAGTTTGGTGAAGATCTGAGTATGTAGTTTTTGACCTTATATGGAACCTCCTTTCTGAAAATTTGGAAATTCTTAAAAAATTCGTCCAAAATCTTGATGTCTCCAATCTCTTGTTTTGTACGTTTTTTCCACGTGTCTTCACATCCAATGTATCCCTGCAAAGTTTGGTGAAGATCTGAGTATGTAGTTTTTGACCTTATATGGTACCTCCTTTCTGAAAATTTGAAAATTCTTAAAAAATTCGTCCAAAATCTTCATGTCACCAATCCTATGTTTTGTATGTTTTTTCCACGTGTCTTGACATCCAATGTATCCATGCAAAGTTTGGTGAAGATCTGAGTATGTCGTTTTTGACCTTATCTGGAACCTCCCATCTGAAAATTTGAAAATTCTTAAAAAATTCGTCGAAAATCTTGATGTCTCCAATCTCTTGTTTTGTACGTTTTTTCCACGTGTCTTGACATGCAAAGTATCCCTGCAAAGTTTGGTGAAGATCTGAGTATGTAGTTTTTGACCTTATCTGAAACCTCCTATCTGAAAATTTGAAAATTCTTAAAAAATTCGTCCAAAATCTTGATGTCTCCAATCTCTTGTTTTGTACGTTTTTTCCACGTGTCCTGACATCCAATGTATCCCTGCAAGGTTTGGTGAAGATCTAAGTATGTAGTTTTTGACCTTATCTGGAACCTCATTTCTGAAAATTTGAAAATTCCTCAAAAATTCGTCCAAAATCTTGATGTCTCCAATCTCTTGTTTTGTACGTTTTTTCCACGTGTCTTGAGATCCAATGTATCCCTGCAAAGTTTGGTGAAGATCTGAGTATGTAGTTCTTGACCTTATATGGAACCCCCTATCTGAAAATTTGAAAATTCTTAAAAAATTTGACCAAAATCTTGATGTCCCCAATCCTATGTTTTGTATGTTTTTTCCCCGTGTCTTGACATCCAATGTATCCCTGCAGAGTTTGGTGAAGATCTGAGTATGTCGTTTTTGACCTTATCTGGAACATCCTTTCTGAAAATTTGAAAATTCTTAAAAAATTCGTCCAAAATCTTGACGTCTCCAATCTCTTGTTTTATACGTTTTTTCCACGTGTCTTGATATCCAATGTATCCCTGCAAAGTTTGGTGAATATCTGAGTATGTAGTTTTTGACCTTATCTGGAACCTCCCATCTGAAAATTTGAAAATTCCTAAAAAATCCGTTCAAAATCTTGATGACCCCAATCTCTTGTTTTGTACGTTTTTTCCACGTGTTTTGACATCCAATGTATCCCTGCAAAGTTTGGTGAAGATCTGAGTATGTAGTTTTTGACCTTATCTGGAACCTCCTATCTGAAAATTTGAAAATTCTTAAAAAATTCGTCCAAAATCTTGATGTCTCCAATCTCTTGTTTTGTACGTTTTTCCCACGTGTCTTGACATCCAATGTATCCCTGCAATGTTTGGTGAAGATCTGAGTATGTAGTTTTTGACCTTATCTGGAACCTCCTATCTGAAAATTTGAAAATTCTTAAAAAATTCGTCCAAAATCTTGATGTCTCCAATCTCTTGTTGTGTACGTTTTTTCCACGTGTCTTGACATCCAATGTATCCCTGCAAAGTTTGGTGAAGATCTGAGTATGTCGTTTTTGACCTTATCTGGAACATCCTTTCTGAAAATTTGAAAATTCTTAAAAAATTCGTCCAAAATCTTGATGTCCCCAATCCTATGTTTTGTATGTTTTTCCCACGTGTCTTGACATCCAATGTATCCCTGCAAAGTTTGGTGAAGATCTGAGTATGTAGTTTTTGACCTTATCTGGAACCTCCAATCTGAAAATTTGAAAATTCTTAAAAAATTCGTCCAAAATCTTGATGTCTCCAATCTCTTGTTTTGTACGTTTTTCCACGTGTCTTGACATCCAATGTATCCCTGCAATGTTTGTTGAAGATCTGAGTATGTAGTTTTTGACCTTATATGGAACCTCCTATCTGAAAATTTGAAAATTCTTAAAAAATTTGACCAAAATCTTGATGTCCCCAATCCTATGTTTTGTATGTTCTTTCCACGTGTCTTGACATCCAATGTATCCCTGCAAAGTTTGGTGAAGATCTGAGTATGTCGTTTTTGACCTTATCTGGAACATCCTTTCTGAAAATTTGAAAATTCTTAAAAAATTCGTCCAAAATCTTGATGTCTCCAATCTCTTGTTTTGTACGTTTTTTTCACGTGTCTTCACATCCAATGTATCCCTGCAAAGTTTGGTGAAGATCTGAGTATGTAGTTTTTGACCTTATCTGGAACCTCTCATCTGAAAATTTGAAAATTCCTAAAAAATCCGTCCAAAATCTTGATGACACCAATCTCTTGTTTTGTACGTTTTTTCCACGTGTCTTGACATCCAATGTATCCCTGCAAAGTTTGGTGAAGATCTGAGTATGTAGTTTTTGACATTATATGGAGCCTCCTTTCTGAAAATTTGAAAATTCTTAAAAAAATCATCCAAAATCTTGATGTCTCCAATCTCTTGTTTTGTACGTTTTTTCCACGTTTCTTGACATCCAATGTATCCCTGCAAAGTTTGGTGAAGATCTGAGTATGTAGTTTTTGACCTTATGTGGAACCTCCTTTCTGAAAATTTGAAAATTCTTAAAAAATTCGTCCAAAATCTTCATGTCACCAATCCTATGTTTTGTATGTTTTTTCCACGTGTCTTGACATCCAATGTATCCATGCAAAGTTTGGTGAAGATCTGAGTATGTCGTTTTTGACTTTATCTGGAACTTCCCATCTGAAAATTTGAAAATTCTTAAAAAATTCGTCGAAAATCTTGATGTCTCCAATCTCTTGTTTTGTACGTTTTTTCCACGTGTTTTGACATCCAATGTATCCCTGCAAAGTTTGGTGAAGATCTGAGTATGTAGTTTTTGACCTTATATGGAACCACCTATCTGAAAATTTGAAAATTCTTAAAAAATTCGTCGAAAATCTTGATGTCTCCAATCTCTTGTTTTGTACGTTTTTTCCACGTGTCTTGACATCCAATGTATCCCTGCAAAGTTTGGTGAAGATCTGAGTATGTAGTTTTTGACCTTATATGGAACCTCCTTTCTGAAAATTTGAAAATTCTTAAAAAATTCGTCCAAAATCTTGATGTCCCCAATCTCTTGTTTTGTACGTTTTTTCCACGTGTCTTGACATCCTATGTATCCCTGCAAAGTTTGGTGAAGATCTGAGTATGTCGTTTTTGACCTTATCTGGAACCTCCCATCTGAAAATTTGAAAATTCTTAAAAAATTCGTCGAAAATCTTGATGTCTCCAATCTCTTGTTTTGTACGTTTTTTCCACGTGTCTTGACATGCAAAGTATCCCTGCAACGTTTGGTGAAGATCTGAGTATGTAGTTTTTGACTTTGTCTGGAACCTCCTATCTGAAAATTTGAAAATTCTTCAAAAATTCGTCCAAAATCTTGATGTCTCCAATCTCTTGTTTTGTACGTTTTTTCCACGTGTCTTGACATCCAATGTATCCCTGCAAAGTTTGGTGAAGATCTGAGTATGTAGTTTTTGACCTTATCTGGAACCTCCCATCTGAAAATTTGAAAATTCTTAAAAAATTCGTCCAAAATCTTGATGTCTCCAATCTTCTGTTTTCTACGTTTTTTCCACGTGTCTTGACATCCAATGTATCCCTGCAAAGTTTGGTGAAGATCTGAGTATGTAGTTTTTGACCTTATATGGAACCTCCTTTCTGAAAATTTGGAAATTCTTAAAAAATTCGTCCAAAATCTTGATGTCTCCAATCTCTTGTTTTGTACGTTTTTTCCACGTGTCTTCACATCCAATGTATCCCTGCAAAGTTTGGTGAAGATCTGAGTATGTAGTTTTTTACCTTATATGGTACCTCCTTTCTGAAAATTTGAAAATTCTTAAAAAATTCGTCCAAAATCTTCATGTCACCAATCCTATGTTTTGTATGTTTTTTCCACGTGTCTTGACATCCAATGTATCCATGCAAAGTTTGGTGAAGATCTGAGTATGTCGTTTTTGACCTTATCTGGAACCTCCCATCTGAAAATTTGAAAATTCTTAAAAAATTCGTCGAAAATCTTGATGTCTCCAATCTCTTGTTTTGTACGTTTTTTCCACGTGTCTTGACATGCAAAGTATCCCTGCAAAGTTTGGTGAAGATCTGAGTATGTAGTTTTTGACCTTATCTGAAACCTCCTATCTGAAAATTTGAAAATTCTTAAAAAATTCGTCCAAAATCTTGATGTCTCCAATCTCTTGTTTTGTACGTTTTTTCCACGTGTCCTGACATCCAATGTATCCCTGCAAGGTTTGGTGAAGATCTAAGTATGTAGTTTTTGACCTTATCTGGAACCTCATTTCTGAAAATTTGAAAATTCCTCAAAAATTCGTCCAAAATCTTGATGTCTCCAATCTCTTGTTTTGTACGTTTTTTCCACGTGTCTTGAGATCCAATGTATCCCTGCAAAGTTTGGTGAAGATCTGAGTATGTAGTTCTTGACCTTATATGGAACCCCCTATCTGAAAATTTGAAAATTCTTAAAAAATTTGACCAAAATCTTGATGTCCCCAATCCTATGTTTTGTATGTTTTTTCCCCGTGTCTTGACATCCAATGTATCCCTGCAGAGTTTGGTGAAGATCTGAGTATGTCGTTTTTGACCTTATCTGGAACATCCTTTCTGAAAATTTGAAAATTCTTAAAAAATTCGTCCAAAATCTTGACGTCTCCAATCTCTTGTTTTATACGTTTTTTCCACGTGTCTTGATATCCAATGTATCCCTGCAAAGTTTGGTGAAGATCTGAGTATGTAGTTTTTGACCTTATCTGGAACCTCCCATCTGAAAATTTGAAAATTCCTAAAAAATCCGTTCAAAATCTTGATGACCCCAATCTCTTGTTTTGTACGTTTTTTCCACGTGTTTTGACATCCAATGTATCCCTGCAAAGTTTGGTGAAGATCTGAGTATGTAGTTTTTGACCTTATCTGGAACCTCCTATCTGAAAATTTGAAAATTCTTAAAAAATTCGTCCAAAATCTTGATGTCTCCAATCTCTTGTTTTGTACGTTTTTCCCACGTGTCTTGACATCCAATGTATCCCTGCAATGTTTGGTGAAGATCTGAGTATGTAGTTTTTGACCTTATCTGGAACCTCCTATCTGAAAATTTGAAAATTCTTAAAAAATTCGTCCAAAATCTTGATGTCTCCAATCTCTTGTTGTGTACGTTTTTTCCACGTGTCTTGACATCCAATGTATCCCTGCAAAGTTTGGTGAAGATCTGAGTATGTCGTTTTTGACCTTATCTGGAACATCCTTTCTGAAAATTTGAAAATTCTTAAAAAATTCGTCCAAAATCTTGATGTCCCCAATCCTATGTTTTGTATGTTTTTCCCACGTGTCTTGACATCCAATGTATCCCTGCAAAGTTTGGTGAAGATCTGAGTATGTAGTTTTTGACCTTATCTGGAACCTCCTATCTGAAAATTTGAAAATTCTTAAAAAATTCGTCCAAAATCTTGATGTCTCCAATCTCTTGTTTTGTACGTTTTTCCACGTGTCTTGACATCCAATGTATCCCTGCAATGTTTGTTGAAGATCTGAGTATGTAGTTTTTGACCTTATATGGAACCTCCTATCTGAAAATTTGAAAATTCTTAAAAAATTTGACCAAAATCTTGATGTCCCCAATCCTATGTTTTGTATGTTCTTTCCACGTGTCTTGACATCCAATGTATCCCTGCAAAGTTTGGTGAAGATCTGAGTATGTCGTTTTTGACCTTATCTGGAACATCCTTTCTGAAAATTTGAAAATTCTTAAAAAATTCGTCCAAAATCTTGATGTCTCCAATCTCTTGTTTTGTACGTTTTTTTCACGTGTCTTCACATCCAATGTATCCCTGCAAAGTTTGGTGAAGATCTGAGTATGTAGTTTTTGACCTTATCTGGAACCTCTCATCTGAAAATTTGAAAATTCCTAAAAAATCCGTCCAAAATCTTGATGACACCAATCTCTTGTTTTGTACGTTTTTTCCACGTGTCTTGACATCCAATGTATCCCTGCAAAGTTTGGTGAAGATCTGAGTATGTAGTTTTTGACATTATATGGAGCCTCCTTTCTGAAAATTTGAAAATTCTTAAAAAAATCATCCAAAATCTTGATGTCTCCAATCTCTTGTTTTGTACGTTTTTTCCACGTTTCTTGACATCCAATGTATCCCTGCAAAGTTTGGTGAAGATCTGAGTATGTAGTTTTTGACCTTATGTGGAACCTCCTTTCTGAAAATTTGAAAATTCTTAAAAAATTCGTCCAAAATCTTCATGTCACCAATCCTATGTTTTGTATGTTTTTTCCACGTGTCTTGACATCCAATGTATCCATGCAAAGTTTGGTGAAGATCTGAGTATGTCGTTTTTGACTTTATCTGGAACCTCCCATCTGAAAATTTGAAAATTCTTAAAAAATTCGTCGAAAATCTTGATGTCTCCAATCTCTTGTTTTGTACGTTTTTTCCACGTGTTTTGACATCCAATGTATCCCTGCAAAGTTTGGTGAAGATCTGAGTATGTAGTTTTTGACCTTATCTGGAACCTCCTATCTGAAAATTTGAAAATTCTTAAAAAATTCGTCCAAAATCTTGATGTCTCCAATCTCTTGTTTTGTACGTTTTTCCCACGTGTCTTGACATCCAATGTATCCCTGCAATGTTTGGTGAAGATCTGAGTATGTAGTTTTTGACCTTATCTGGAACCTCCTATCTGAAAATTTGAAAACTCTTAAAAAATTCGTCCAAAATCTTGATGTCTCCAATCTCTTGTTTTGTACGTTTTTCCCACGTGTCTTGACATCCAATGTATCCCTGCAAAGTTTGGTGAAGATCTGAGTATGTAGTTTTTGACATTATCTGGAACCTCATTTCTGAAAATTTGAAAATTCCTCAAAAATTCGTTCAAAATCTGGATGTCTCCAATCTCTTGTTTTGTACGTTTTTTCCACGTGTCTTGACATCCAATGTATCCCTGCAATCTTTGGTGAAGATCTGAGTATGTAGTTTTTGACCTTATCTGGAACCTCCTATCTGAAAATTTGAAAATTCTTAAAAAATTCGTCCAAAATCTTGATGTCTCCAATCTCTTGTTGTGTACGTTTTTTCCACGTGTCTTGACATCCAATGTATCCCTGCAAAGTTTGGTGAAGATCTGAGTATGTCGTTTTTGACCTTATCTGGAACATCCTTTCTGAAAATTTGAAAATTCTTAAAAAATTCGTCCAAAATCTTGACGTCTCCAATCTCTTGTTTTGTACGTTTTTTCCACGTGTCTTGACATCCAATGTATCCCTGCAAAGTTTGGTGAAGATCTGAGTATGTAGTTTTTGACCTTATCTGGAACCTCCCATCGGAAAATTTGAAAATTCTTAAAAAATTCGTCCAAAATCTTGATGTCTCCAATCTCTTGTTTTGTACGTTTTTTCCACGTGTCTTGACATCCAATGTATCCCTGCAATCTTTGGTGAAGATCTGAGTATGTAGTTTTTGACCTTATATGGAACCTCCTATCTGAAAATTTGAAAATTCTTAAAAAATTTGACCAAAATCTTGATGTCCCCAATCCTATGTTTTGTATGTTTTTCCCACGTGTCTTGACATCCAATGTATCCCTGCAAAGTTTGGTGAAGATCTGAGTATGTAGTTTTTGACCTTATCTGGAACCTCCTATCTGAAAATTTGAAAATTCTTAAAAAATTCGTCCAAAATCTTGATGTCTCCAATCTCTTGTTTTGTACGTTTTTCCACGTGTCTTGACATCCAATGTATCCCTGCAATGTTTGTTGAAGATCTGAGTATGTAGTTTTTGACCTTATATGGAACCTCCTATCTGAAAATTTGAAAATTCTTAAAAAATTTGACCAAAATCTTGATGTCCCCAATCCTATGTTTTGTATGTTCTTTCCACGTGTCTTGACATCCAATGTATCCCTGCAAAGTTTGGTGAAGATCTGAGTATGTCGTTTTTGACCTTATCTGGAACATCCTTTCTGAAAATTTGAAAATTGTTAAAAAATTCGTCCAAAATCTTGATGTCTCCAATCTCTTGTTTTGTACGTTTTTTTCACGTGTTTTCACATCCAATGTATCCCTGCAAAGTTTGGTGAAGATCTGAGTATGTAGTTTTTGACCTTATCTGGAACCTCTCATCTGAAAATTTGAAAATTCCTAAAAAATCCGTCCAAAATCTTGATGACACCAATCTCTTGTTTTGTACGTTTTTTCCACGTGTCTTGACATCCAATGTATCCCTGCAAAGTTTGGTGAAGATCTGAGTATGTAGTTTTTGACCTTATATGGAGCCTCCTTTCTGAAAATTTGAAAATTCTTAAAAAAATCATCCAAAATCTTGATGTCTCCAATCTCTTGTTTTGTACGTTTTTTCCACGTTTCTTGACATCCAATGTATCCCTGCAAAGTTTGGTGAAGATCTGAGTATGTAGTTTTTGACCTTATATGGAACCTCCTTTCTGAAAATTTGAAAATTCTTAAAAAATTCGTCTAAAATCTTGATGTCCCCAATCCTATGTTTTGTATGTTTTTTCCACGTGTCTTGACATCCAATGTATCCATGCAAAGTTTGGTGAAGATCTGAGTATGTAGTTTTTGACCTTATATGGAACCTCCTTTCTAAAAATTTGAAAATTCTTAAAAAATTCGTACAAAATCTTGATGTCCCCAATCTCTTGTTTTGTACGTTTTTTCCACGTGTCTTGACATCCAATGTATCCCTGCAAAGTTTGGTGAAGATCTGAGTATGTCGTTTTTGACCTTATCTGGAACCTCCCAACTTAAAATTTGAAAATTCTTAAAAAATTCGTCGAAAATCTTGATGTCTCCAATCTCTTGTTTTGTACGTTTTTTCCACGTGTCTTGACATGCAAAGTATCCCTGCAACGTTTGGTGAAGATCTGAGTATGTAGTTTTTGACCTTATCTGGAACCTCCTATCTGAAAATTTGAAAATTCTTCAAAAATACGTCCAAAATCTTGATGTCTCCAATCTCTTGTTTTGTACGTTTTTTCCACGTTTCTTGACATCCAATGTATCCCTGCAATGTTTGTTGAAGATCTGAGTATGTAGTTTTTGACCTTATATGGAACCTCCTATCTGAAAATTTGAAAATTCTTAAAAAATTTGACCAAAATCTTGATGTCCCCAATCCTATGTTTTGTATGTTCTTTCCACGTGTCTTGACATCCAATGTATCCCTGCAAAGTTTGGTGAAGATCTGAGTATGTCGTTTTTGACCTTATCTGGAACATCCTTTCTGAAAATTTGAAAATTCTTAAAAATTTCGTCCAAAATCTTGATGTCTCCAATCTATTGTTTTGTACGTTTTTTTCACGTGTCTTCACATCCAATGTATCCCTGCAAAGTTTGGTGAAGATCTGAGTATGTAGTTTTTGACCTTATCTGGAACCTCTCATCTGAAAATTTGAAAATTCCTAAAAAATCCGTCCAAAATCTTGATGACACCAATCTCTTGTTTTGTACGTTTTTTCCACGTGTCTTGACATCCAATGTATCCCTGCAAAGTTTGGTGAAGATCTGAGTATGTAGTTTTTGACCTTATATGGAACCTCCTTTCTGAAAATTGGAAAATTCTTAAAAAATTCGTCCAAAATCTTGATGTCCCCAATCCTATGTTTTGTATGTTTTTTCCACGTGTCTTGACATCCAATGTATCCCTGCAAAGTTTGGTGAAGATCTGAGTATGTCGTTTTTGACCTTATCTGAAACCTCCCATCTGAAAATTTGAAAATTCTTAAAAAATTCGTCGAAAATCTTGATGTCTCCAATCTCTTGTTTTGTACGTTTTTTCCACGTGTCTTGACATGCAAAGTATCCCTGCAACGTTTGGTGAAGATCTGAGTATGTAGTTTTTGACCTTATCTGGAACCTCCTATCTGAAAATTTGAAAATTCTTAAAAAATTCGTCCAAAATCTTGATGACACCAATCTCTTGTTTTGTACGTTTTTTCCACGTGTCTTGACATCCAATGTATCCCTGCAAAGTTTGGTGAAGATCTGAGTATGTAGTTTTTGACCTTATATGGAACCTCCTTTCTGAAAATTGGAAAATTCTTAAAAAATTCGTCCAAAATCTTGATGTCCCCAATCCTATGTTTTGTATGTTTTTTCCACGTGTCTTGACATCCAATGTATCCCTGCAAAGTTTGGTGAAGATCTGAGTATGTCGTTTTTGACCTTATCTGAAACCTCCCATCTGAAAATTTGAAAATTCTTAAAAAATTCGTCCAAAATCTTGATGTCCCCAATCTCTTGTTTTGTACGTTTTTTCCACGTGTCTTGACATCCAATGTATCCATGCAAAGTTTGGTGAAGATCTGAGTATGTCGTTTTTGACCTTATCTGGAACCTAACATCTGAAAATTTGAAAATTCTTCAAAAATTCGTCGAAAATCTTGATGTCTCCAATCTCTTGTTTTGTACGTTTTTTCCACGTGTCTTGACATGCAAAGTATCCCTGCAACGTTTGGTGAAGATCGGAGTATGTAGTTTTTGACCTTATCTGGAACCTCCTATCTGAAAATTTGAAAATTCTTCAAAAATTCGTCCAAAATCTTGATGTCTCCAATCTCTTGTTTTGTACGTTTTTTCCACGTTTCTTGACATCCAATGTATCCCTGCAATGTTTGGTGAAGATCTGAGTATGTAGTTTTTGACCTTATATGGAACCTCCTATCTGAAAATTTGAAAATTCTTAAAAAATTTGACCAAAATCTTGATATCCCCAATCATATGTTTTGTATGTTTTTTCCACGTGTCTTGACATCCAATGTATCCCTGCAAAGTTTGGTGAAGATCTGAGTATGTAGTTTTTGACCTTATCTGGAACCTCCTATCTGAAAATTTGAAAATTTTTAAAAAATTCGTCCAAAATCTTGATGTCTTCAATCTCTTGTTTTGTACGTTTTTTCCACGTGTCTTGACCTCCAATGTATCCCTGCAAAGTTTGGTGAAGATCTGAGTATGTCGTTTTTGACCTTATCTGGAACATCCTTTCTGAAAATTTGAAAATTCTTAAAAAATTCGTCCAAAATCTTGATGTCTCCAATCTCTTGTTTTGTACGTTTTTTCCACGTGTCTTGACATCCAATGTATCCCTGCAAAGTTTGGTGAAGATCTGAGTATGTAGTTTTTGACCTTATATGGAACATCCCATCTGAAAATTTGAAAATTCCTAAAAAATCCGTCTAAAATCTTGATGACCTCAATCTCTTGTTTTGTACGTTTTTTCCACGTGTCTTGACCTCCAATGTATCCCTGCAAAGTTTGGTGAAGATCTGAGTATGTAGTTTTTGACCTTATCTGGAACCTCCCATCTGAAAATTTGAAAATTCCTAAAAAATCCGTCCAAAATCTTGATGACCTCAATCTCTTGTTTTATACGTTTTTTCCACGTGTCTTGACATCCAATGTATCCCTGCAATGTTTGGTGAAGATCTGAGTATCTAGTTTTTGACCTTATATGGAACCTCTCATCTGAAAATTTGAAAATTCTTAAAAATATTTGACCAAAATCTTGATGTCCCCAATCCTATGTTTTGTATGTTTTTTCCACGTGTCTTGACATCCAATGTATCCCTGCAAAGTTTGGTGAAGATCTGAGTATGTAGTTTTAGACCTTATCTGGAACCTCATTTCTGAAAATTTGAAAATTGTTAAAAAATTCGTCCAAAATCTTGATGTCTCCAATCTCTTGTTTTGTACGTTTTTTTCACGTGTTTTCACATCCAATGTATCCCTGCAAAGTTTGGTGAAGATCTGAGTATGTAGTTTTTGACCTTATCTGGAACCTCTCATCTGAAAATTTGAAAATTCCTAAAAAATCCGTCCAAAATCTTGATGACACCAATCTCTTGTTTTGTACGTTTTTTCCACGTGTCTTGACATCCAATGTATCCCTGCAAAGTTTGGTGAAGATCTGAGTATGTAGTTTTTGACCTTATATGGAGCCTCCTTTCTGAAAATTTGAAAATTCTTAAAAAAATCATCCAAAATCTTGATGTCTCCAATCTCTTGTTTTGTACGTTTTTTCCACGTTTCTTGACATCCAATGTATCCCTGCAAAGTTTGGTGAAGATCTGAGTATGTAGTTTTTGACCTTATATGGAACCTCCTTTCTGAAAATTTGAAAATTCTTAAAAAATTCGTCTAAAATCTTGATGTCCCCAATCCTATGTTTTGTATGTTTTTTCCACGTGTCTTGACATCCAATGTATCCATGCAAAGTTTGGTGAAGATCTGAGTATGTAGTTTTTGACCTTATATGGAACCTCCTTTCTGAAAATTTGAAAATTCTTAAAAAATTCGTCCAAAATCTTGATGTCCCCAATCTCTTGTTTTGTACGTTTTTTCCACGTGTCTTGACATCCAATGTATCCCTGCAAAGTTTGGTGAAGATCTGAGTATGTCGTTTTTGACCTTATCTGGAACCTCCCAACTTAAAATTTGAAAATTCTTCAAAAATTCGTCGAAAATCTTGATGTCTCCAATCTCTTGTTTTGTACGTTTTTTCCACGTGTCTTGACATGCAAAGTATCCCTGCAACGTTTGGTGAAGATCTGAGTATGTAGTTTTTGACCTTATCTGGAACCTCCTATCTGAAAATTTGAAAATTCTTCAAAAATACGTCCAAAATCTTGATGTCTCCAATCTCTTGTTTTGTACGTTTTTTCCACGTTTCTTGACATCCAATGTATCCCTGCAATGTTTGTTGAAGATCTGAGTATGTAGTTTTTGACCTTATATGGAACCTCCTATCTGAA
Source organism: Lepisma saccharinum (assembly GCF_977018435.1). Lineage (NCBI taxonomy): Eukaryota > Metazoa > Arthropoda > Insecta > Zygentoma > Lepismatidae > Lepisma > Lepisma saccharinum. The sequence continues at coordinate 444,767 of NW_028143014.1, read as the reverse complement.
AATTTGAAAATTCTTAAAAAATTTGACCAAAATCTTGATGTCCCCAATCCTATGTTTTGTATGTTCTTTCCACGTGTCTTGACATCCAATGTATCCCTGCAAAGTTTGGTGAAGATCTGAGTATGTCGTTTTTGACCTTATCTGGAACATCCTTTCTGAAAATTTGAAAATTCTTAAAAAATTCGTCCAAAATCTTGATGTCTCCAATCTATTGTTTTGTACGTTTTTTTCACGTGTCTTCACATCCAATGTATCCCTGCAAAGTTTGGTGAAGATCTGAGTATGTAGTTTTTGATCTTATCTGGAACCTCTCATCTGAAAATTTGAAAATTCCTAAAAAATCCGTCCAAAATCTTGATGACACCAATCTCTTGTTTTGTACGTTTTTTCCACGTGTCTTGACATCCAATGTATCCCTGCAAAGTTTGGTGAAGATCTGAGTATGTAGTTTTTGACCTTATATGGAACCTCCTTTCTGAAAATTGGAAAATTCTTAAAAAATTCGTCCAAAATCCTGATGTCCCCAATCCTATGTTTTGTATGTTTTTTCCACGTGTCTTGACATCCAATGTATCCCTGCAAAGTTTGGTGAAGATCTGAGTATGTCGTTTTTGACCTTATCTGAAACCTCCCATCTGAAAATTTGAAAATTCTTAAAAAATTCGTCCAAAATCTTGATGTCCCCAATCTCTTGTTTTGTACGTTTTTTCCACGTGTCTTGACATCCAATGTATCCATGCAAAGTTTGGTGAAGATCTGAGTATGTCGTTTTTGACCTTATCTGGAACCTAACATCTGAAAATTTGAAAATTCTTCAAAAATTCGTCGAAAATCTTGATGTCTCCAATCTCTTGTTTTGTACGTTTTTTCCACGTGTCTTGACATGCAAAGTATCCCTGCAACGTTTGGTGAAGATCGGAGTATGTAGTTTTTGACCTTATCTGGAACCTCCTATCTGAAAATTTGAAAATTCTTCAAAAATTCGTCCAAAATCTTGATGTCTCCAATCTCTTGTTTTGTACGTTTTTTCCACGTTTCTTGACATCCAATGTATCCCTGCAATGTTTGGTGAAGATCTGAGTATGTAGTTTTTGACCTTATATGGAACCTCCTATCTGAAAATTTGAAAATTCTTAAAAAATTTGACCAAAATCTTGATATCCCCAATCCTATGTTTTGTATGTTTTTTCCACGTGTCTTGACATCCAATGTATCCCTGCAAAGTTTGGTGAAGATCTGAGTATGTAGTTTTTGACCTTATCTGGAACCTCCTATCTGAAAATTTGAAAATTTTTAAAAAATTCGTCCAAAATCTTGATGTCTTCAATCTCTTGTTTTGTACGTTTTTTCCACGTGTCTTGACCTCCAATGTATCCCTGCAAAGTTTGGTGAAGATCTGAGTATGTCGTTTTTGACCTTATCTGGAACATCCTTTCTGAAAATTTGAAAATTCTTAAAAAATTCGTCCAAAATCTTGATGTCTCCAATCTCTTGTTTTGTACGTTTTTTCCACGTGTCTTGACATCCAATGTATCCCTGCAAAGTTTGGTGAAGATCTGAGTATGTAGTTTTTGACCTTATATGGAACATCCCATCTGAAAATTTGAAAATTCCTAAAAAATCCGTCTAAAATCTTGATGACCTCAATCTCTTGTTTTGTACGTTTTTTCCACGTGTCTTGACCTCCAATGTATCCCTGCAAAGTTTGGTGAAGATCTGAGTATGTAGTTTTTGACCTTATCTGGAACCTCCCATCTGAAAATTTGAAAATTCCTAAAAAATCCGTCCAAAATCTTGATGACCTCAATCTCTTGTTTTGTACGTTTTTTCCACGTGTCTTGACATCCAATGTATCCCTGCAATGTTTGGTGAAGATCTGAGTATCTAGTTTTTGACCTTATATGGAACCTCTCATCTGAAAATTTGAAAATTCTTAAAAATATTTGACCAAAATCTTGATGTCCCCAATCCTATGTTTTGTATGTTTTTTCCACGTGTCTTGACATCCAATGTATCCCTGCAAAGTTTGGTGAAGATCTGAGTATGTAGTTTTAGACCTTATCTGGAACCTCATTTCTGAAAATTTGAAAATTGTTAAAAAATTCGTCCAAAATCTTGATGTCTCCAATCTCTTGTTTTGTACGTTTTTTTCACGTGTTTTCACATCCAATGTATCCCTGCAAAGTTTGGTGAAGATCTGAGTATGTAGTTTTTGACCTTATCTGGAACCTCTCATCTGAAAATTTGAAAATTCCTAAAAAATCCGTCCAAAATCTTGATGACACCAATCTCTTGTTTTGTACGTTTTTTCCACGTGTCTTGACATCCAATGTATCCCTGCAAAGTTTGGTGAAGATCTGAGTATGTAGTTTTTGACCTTATATGGAGCCTCCTTTCTGAAAATTTGAAAATTCTTAAAAAAATCATCCAAAATCTTGATGTCTCCAATCTCTTGTTTTGTACGTTTTTTCCACGTTTCTTGACATCCAATGTATCCCTGCAAAGTTTGGTGAAGATCTGAGTATGTAGTTTTTGACCTTATATGGAACCTCCTTTCTGAAAATTTGAAAATTCTTAAAAAATTCGTCTAAAATCTTGATGTCCCCAATCCTATGTTTTGTATGTTTTTTCCACGTGTCTTGACATCCAATGTATCCATGCAAAGTTTGGTGAAGATCTGAGTATGTAGTTTTTGACCTTATATGGAACCTCCTTTCTGAAAATTTGAAAATTCTTAAAAAATTCGTCCAAAATCTTGATGTCCCCAATCTCTTGTTTTGTACGTTTTTTCCACGTGTCTTGACATCCAATGTATCCCTGCAAAGTTTGGTGAAGATCTGAGTATGTCGTTTTTGACCTTATCTGGAACCTCCCAACTTAAAATTTGAAAATTCTTCAAAAATTCGTCGAAAATCTTGATGTCTCCAATCTCTTGTTTTGTACGTTTTTTCCACGTGTCTTGACATGCAAAGTATCCCTGCAACGTTTGGTGAAGATCTGAGTATGTAGTTTTTGACCTTATCTGGAACCTCCTATCTGAAAATTTGAAAATTCTTCAAAAATACGTCCAAAATCTTGATGTCTCCAATCTCTTGTTTTGTACGTTTTTTCCACGTTTCTTGACATCCAATGTATCCCTGCAATGTTTGTTGAAGATCTGAGTATGTAGTTTTTGACCTTATATGGAACCTCCTATCTGAAAATTTGAAAATTCTTAAAAAATTTGACCAAAATCTTGATGTCCCCAATCCTATGTTTTGTATGTTCTTTCCACGTGTCTTGACATCCAATGTATCCCTGCAAAGTTTGGTGAAGATCTGAGTATGTCGTTTTTGACCTTATCTGGAACATCCTTTCTGAAAATTTGAAAATTCTTAAAAAATTCGTCCAAAATCTTGATGTCTCCAATCTATTGTTTTGTACGTTTTTTTCACGTGTCTTCACATCCAATGTATCCCTGCAAAGTTTGGTGAAGATCTGAGTATGTAGTTTTTGATCTTATCTGGAACCTCTCATCTGAAAATTTGAAAATTCCTAAAAAATCCGTCCAAAATCTTGATGACACCAATCTCTTGTTTTGTACGTTTTTTCCACGTGTCTTGACATCCAATGTATCCCTGCAAAGTTTGGTGAAGATCTGAGTATGTAGTTTTTGACCTTATATGGAACCTCCTTTCTGAAAATTGGAAAATTCTTAAAAAATTCGTCCAAAATCTTGATGTCCCCAATCCTATGTTTTGTATGTTTTTTCCACGTGTCTTGACATCCAATGTATCCCTGCAAAGTTTGGTGAAGATCTGAGTATGTCGTTTTTGACCTTATCTGAAACCTCCCATCTGAAAATTTGAAAATTCTTAAAAAATTCGTCGAAAATCTTGATGTCTCCAATCTCTTGTTTTGTACGTTTTTTCCACGTGTCTTGACATGCAAAGTATCCCTGCAACGTTTGGTGAAGATCTGAGTATGTAGTTTTTGACCTTATCTGGAACCTCCTATCTGAAAATTTGAAAATTCTTAAAAAATTCGTCCAAAATCTTGATGTCTCCAATCTCTTGTTTTGTACGTTTTTTCCACGTTTCTTGACATCCAATGTATCCCTGCAATGTTTGGTGAAGATCTGAGTATGTAGTTTTTGACCTTATATGGAACCTCCTATCTGAAAATTTGAAAATTCTTAAAAAATTTGACCAAAATCTTGATATCCCCAATCCCATGTTTTGTATGTTTTTTCCACGTGTCTTGACATCCAATGTATCCCTGCAAAGTTTGGTGAAGATCTGAGTATGTAGTTTTTGACCTTATCTGGAACCTCCTATCTGAAAATTTGAAAATTTTTAAAAAATTCCTCCAAAATCTTGATGTCTTCAATCTCTTGTTTTGTACGTTTTTTCCACGTGTCTTGACCTCCAATGTATCCCTGCAAAGTTTGGTGAAGATCTGAGTATGTCGTTTTTGACCTTATATGGAACCTCCTTTCTGAAAATTTGAAAATTCTTAAAAAATTCGTCCAAAATCTTGATGTCCCCAATCTCTTGTTTTGTACGTTTTTTCCACGTGTCTTGACATCCAATGTATCCATGCAAAGTTTGGTGAAGATCTGAGTATGTCGTTTTTGACCTTATCTGGAACCTAACATCTGAAAATTTGAAAATTCTTCAAAAATTCGTCGAAAATCTTGATGTCTCCAATCTCTTGTTTTGTACGTTTTTTCCACGTGTCTTGACATGCAAAGTATCCCTGCAACGTTTGGTGAAGATCGGAGTATGTAGTTTTTGACCTTATCTGGAACCTCCTATCTGAAAATTTGAAAATTCTTCAAAAATTCGTCCAAAATCTTGATGTCTCCAATCTCTTGTTTTGTACGTTTTTTCCACGTTTCTTGACATCCAATGTATCCCTGCAATGTTTGGTGAAGATCTGAGTATGTAGTTTTTGACCTTATATGGAACCTCCTATCTGAAAATTTGAAAATTCTTAAAAAATTTGACCAAAATCTTGATATCCCCAATCCTATGTTTTGTATGTTTTTTCCACGTGTCTTGACATCCAATGTATCCCTGCAAAGTTTGGTGAAGATCTGAGTATGTAGTTTTTGACCTTATCTGGAACCTCCTATCTGAAAATTTGAAAATTTTTAAAAAATTCGTCCAAAATCTTGATGTCTTCAATCTCTTGTTTTGTACGTTTTTTCCACGTGTCTTGACCTCCAATGTATCCCTGCAAAGTTTGGTGAAGATCTGAGTATGTCGTTTTTGACCTTATCTGGAACATCCTTTCTGAAAATTTGAAAATTCTTAAAAAATTCGTCCAAAATCTTGATGTCTCCAATCTCTTGTTTTGTACGTTTTTTCCACGTGTCTTGACATCCAATGTATCCCTGCAAAGTTTGGTGAAGATCTGAGTATGTAGTTTTTGACCTTATATGGAACATCCCATCTGAAAATTTGAAAATTCCTAAAAAATCCGTCTAAAATCTTGATGACCTCAATCTCTTGTTTTGTACGTTTTTTCCACGTGTCTTGACCTCCAATGTATCCCTGCAAAGTTTGGTGAAGATCTGAGTATGTAGTTTTTGACCTTATCTGGAACCTCCCATCTGAAAATTTGAAAATTCCTAAAAAATCCGTCCAAAATCTTGATGACCTCAATCTCTTGTTTTGTACGTTTTTTCCACGTGTCTTGACATCCAATGTATCCCTGCAATGTTTGGTGAAGATCTGAGTATCTAGTTTTTGACCTTATATGGAACCTCTCATCTGAAAATTTGAAAATTCTTAAAAATATTTGACCAAAATCTTGATGTCCCCAATCCTATGTTTTGTATGTTTTTTCCACGTGTCTTGACATCCAATGTATCCCTGCAAAGTTTGGTGAAGATCTGAGTATGTAGTTTTAGACCTTATCTGGAACCTCATTTCTGAAAATTTGAAAATTGTTAAAAAATTCGTCCAAAATCTTGATGTCTCCAATCTCTTGTTTTGTACGTTTTTTTCACGTGTTTTCACATCCAATGTATCCCTGCAAAGTTTGGTGAAGATCTGAGTATGTAGTTTTTGACCTTATCTGGAACCTCTCATCTGAAAATTTGAAAATTCCTAAAAAATCCGTCCAAAATCTTGATGACACCAATCTCTTGTTTTGTACGTTTTTTCCACGTGTCTTGACATCCAATGTATCCCTGCAAAGTTTGGTGAAGATCTGAGTATGTAGTTTTTGACCTTATATGGAGCCTCCTTTCTGAAAATTTGAAAATTCTTAAAAAAATCATCCAAAATCTTGATGTCTCCAATCTCTTGTTTTGTACGTTTTTTCCACGTTTCTTGACATCCAATGTATCCCTGCAAAGTTTGGTGAAGATCTGAGTATGTAGTTTTTGACCTTATATGGAACCTCCTTTCTGAAAATTTGAAAATTCTTAAAAAATTCGTCTAAAATCTTGATGTCCCCAATCCTATGTTTTGTATGTTTTTTCCACGTGTCTTGACATCCAATGTATCCATGCAAAGTTTGGTGAAGATCTGAGTATGTAGTTTTTGACCTTATATGGAACCTCCTTTCTGAAAATTTGAAAATTCTTAAAAAATTCGTCCAAAATCTTGATGTCCCCAATCTCTTGTTTTGTACGTTTTTTCCACGTGTCTTGACATCCAATGTATCCCTGCAAAGTTTGGTGAAGATCTGAGTATGTCGTTTTTGACCTTATCTGGAACCTCCCAACTTAAAATTTGAAAATTCTTCAAAAATTCGTCGAAAATCTTGATGTCTCCAATCTCTTGTTTTGTACGTTTTTTCCACGTGTCTTGACATGCAAAGTATCCCTGCAACGTTTGGTGAAGATCTGAGTATGTAGTTTTTGACCTTATCTGGAACCTCCTATCTGAAAATTTGAAAATTCTTCAAAAATACGTCCAAAATCTTGATGTCTCCAATCTCTTGTTTTGTACGTTTTTTCCACGTTTCTTGACATCCAATGTATCCCTGCAATGTTTGTTGAAGATCTGAGTATGTAGTTTTTGACCTTATATGGAACCTCCTATCTGAAAATTTGAAAATTCTTAAAAAATTTGACCAAAATCTTGATGTCCCCAATCCTATGTTTTGTATGTTCTTTCCACGTGTCTTGACATCCAATGTATCCCTGCAAAGTTTGGTGAAGATCTGAGTATGTCGTTTTTGACCTTATCTGGAACCTCCTATCTGAAAATTTGAAAATTTTTAAAAAATTCGTCCAAAATCTTGATGTCTTCAATCTCTTGTTTTGTACGTTTTTTCCACGTGTCTTGACCTCCAATGTATCCCTGCAAAGTTTGGTGAAGATCTGAGTATGTCGTTTTTGACCTTATCTGGAACATCCTTTCTGAAAATTTGAAAATTCTTAAAAAATTCGTCCAAAATCTTGATGTCTCCAATCTCTTGTTTTGTACGTTTTTTCCACGTGTCTTGACATCCAATGTATCCCTGCAAAGTTTGGTGAAGATCTGAGTATGTAGTTTTTGACCTTATATGGAACATCCCATCTGAAAATTTGAAAATTCCTAAAAAATCCGTCTAAAATCTTGATGACCTCAATCTCTTGTTTTGTACGTTTTTTCCACGTGTCTTGACCTCCAATGTATCCCTGCAAAGTTTGGTGAAGATCTGAGTATGTAGTTTTTGACCTTATCTGGAACCTCCCATCTGAAAATTTGAAAATTCCTAAAAAATCCGTCCAAAATCTTGATGACCTCAATCTCTTGTTTTGTACGTTTTTTCCACGTGTCTTGACATCCAATGTATCCCTGCAATGTTTGGTGAAGATCTGAGTATCTAGTTTTTGACCTTATATGGAACCTCTCATCTGAAAATTTGAAAATTCTTAAAAATATTTGACCAAAATCTTGATGTCCCCAATCCTATGTTTTGTATGTTTTTTCCACGTGTCTTGACATCCAATGTATCCCTGCAAAGTTTGGTGAAGATCTGAGTATGTAGTTTTAGACCTTATCTGGAACCTCATTTCTGAAAATTTGAAAATTCCTCAAAAATTCGTCCAAAATCTTGATGTCTCCAATCTCTTGTTTTGTACGTTTTTTCCACGTGTCTTGACATCCAATGTATCCCTGCAAAGTTTGGTGAAGATCTGAGTATGTAGTTTTTGACCTTATATGGAGCCTCCTTTCTGAAAATTTGAAAATTCTTAAAAAATTCATCCAAAATCTTGATGTCTCCAATCTCTTGTTTTGTACGTTTTTTCCACGTTTCTTGACATCCAATGTATCCCTGCAAAGTTTGGTGAAGATCTGAGTGTGTAGTTTTTGACCTTATATGGAACCTCCTTTCTGAAAATTTGAAAATTCTTAAAAAATTCGTCCAAAATCTTGATGTCCCCAATCCTATGTTTTGTATGTTTTTTCCACGTGTCTTGACATCCAATGTATCCATGCAAAGTTTGGTGAAGATCTGAGTATGTCGTTTTTGAACTTATCTGAAACCTCCCATCTGAAAATTTGAAAATTCTTAAAAAATTCGTCGAAAATCTTGATGTCTCCAATCTCTTGTTTTGTACGTTTTTTCCACGTGTCTTGACATGCAAAGTATCCCTGCAACGTTTGGTGAAGATCTGAGTATGTAGTTTTTGACCTTATCTGGAACCTCCTATCTGAAAATTTGAAAATTCTTAAAAAATTCGTCCAAAATCTTGATGTCTCCAATCTCTTGTTTTGTACGTTTTTTCCACGTTTCTTGACATCCAATGTATCCCTGCAATGTTTGGTGAAGATCTGAGTATGTAGTTTTTGACCTTATAGGGAACCTCCTATCTGAAAATTTGAAAATTCTTAAAAAATTTGACCAAAATCTTGATATCCCCAATCCTATGTTTTGTATGTTTTTTCCACGTGTCTTGACATCCAATGTATCCCTGCAAAGTTTGGTGAAGATCTGAGTATGTCGTTTTTGACCTTATCTGGAACCTCCCATCTGAAAATTTGAAAATTCTTAAAAAATTCGTCGAAAATCTTGATGTCTCCAATCTCTTGTTTTGTACGTTTTTTCCACGTGTCTTGACATCCAATGTATCCCTGCAATCTTTGGTGAAGATCTGAGTATGTAGTTTTTGACCTTATCTGGAACCTCCTATCTGAAAATTTGAAAATTCTTAAAAAATTCGTCCAAAATCTTGATGTCTCCAATCTCTTGTTGTGTACGTTTTTTCCACGTGTCTTGACATCCAATGTATCCCTGCAAAGTTTGGTGAAGATCTGAGTATGTCGTTTTTGACCTTATCTGGAACCTCCCATCTGAAAATTTGAAAATTCTTAAAAAATTCGTCCAAAATCTTGATGTCTCCAATCTCTTGTTTTGTACGTTTTTTCCAGGTGTCTTGACATCCAATGTATCCCTGCAATCTTTGGTGAAGATCTGAGTATGTAGTTTTTGACCTTATCTGGAACCTCCTATCTGAAAATTTGAAAATTCTTAAAAAATTCGTCCAAAATCTTGATGTCTCCAATCTCTTGTTGTGTACGTTTTTTCCACGTGTCTTGACATCCAATGTATCCCTGCAAAGTTTGGTGAAGATCTGAGTATGTCGTTTTTGACCTTATCTGGAACATCCTTTCTGAAAATTTGAAAATTCTTAAAAAATTCGTCCAAAATCTTGACGTCTCCAATCTCTTGTTTTGTACGTTTTTTCCACGTGTCTTGACATCCAATGTATCCCTGCAAAGTTTGGTGAAGATCTGAGTATGTAGTTTTTGACCTTATCTGGAACCTCCCATCTGAAAATTTGAAAATTCTTAAAAAATTCGTCCAAAATCTTGATGTCTCCAATCTCTTGTTTTGTACGTTTTTTCCACGTGTCTTGACATCCAATGTATCCCTGCAATCTTTGGTGAAGATCTGAGTATGTAGTTTTTGACCTTATATGGAACCTCCTATCTGAAAATTTGAAAATTCTTAAAAAATTTGACCAAAATCTTGATGTCCCCAATCCTATGTTTTGTATGTTTTTCCCACGTGTCTTGACATCCAATGTATCCCTGCAAAGTTTGGTGAAGATCTGAGTATGTAGTTTTTGACCTTATCTGGAACCTCCTATCTGAAAATTTGAAAATTCTTAAAAAATTCGTCCAAAATCTTGATGTCTCCAATCTCTTGTTTTGTACGTTTTTCCACGTGTCTTGACATCCAATGTATCCCTGCAATGTTTGTTGAAGATCTGAGTATGTAGTTTTTGACCTTATATGGAACCTCCTATCTGAAAATTTGAAAATTCTTAAAAAATTTGACCAAAATCTTGATGTCCCCAATCCTATGTTTTGTATGTTCTTTCCACGTGTCTTGACATCCAATGTATCCCTGCAAAGTTTGGTGAAGATCTGAGTATGTCGTTTTTGACCTTATCTGGAACATCCTTTCTGAAAATTTGAAAATTGTTAAAAAATTCGTCCAAAATCTTGATGTCTCCAATCTCTTGTTTTGTACGTTTTTTCACGTGTTTTCACATCCAATGTATCCCTGCAAAGTTTGGTGAAGATCTGAGTATGTAGTTTTTGACCTTATCTGGAACCTCTCATCTGAAAATTTGAAAATTCCTAAAAAATCCGTCCAAAATCTTGATGACACCAATCTCTTGTTTTGTACGTTTTTTCCACGTGTCTTGACATCCAATGTATCCCTGCAAAGTTTGGTGAAGATCTGAGTATGTAGTTTTTGACCTTATATGGAGCCTCCTTTCTGAAAATTTGAAAATTCTTAAAAAAATCATCCAAAATCTTGATGTCTCCAATCTCTTGTTTTGTACGTTTTTTCCACGTTTCTTGACATCCAATGTATCCCTGCAAAGTTTGGTGAAGATCTGAGTATGTAGTTTTTGAGCTTATATGGAACCTCCTTTCTGAAAATTTGAAAATTCTTAAAAAATTCGTCTAAAATCTTGATGTCCCCAATCCTATGTTTTGTATGTTTTTTCCACGTGTCTTGACATCCAATGTATCCATGCAAAGTTTGGTGAAGATCTGAGTATGTAGTTTTTGACCTTATCTGGAACCTCCCATCTGAAAATTTGAAAATTCTTAAAAAATTCGTCCAAAATCTTGATGTCTCCAATCTCTTGTTTTGTACGTTTTTTCCACGTGTCTTGACATCCAATGTATCCCTGCAAAGTTTGGTGAAGATCTGAGTATGTAGTTTTTGACCTAATATGGAACCTCCTTTCTGAAAATTTGAAAATTCTTAAAAAATTCGTCCAAAATCTTGATGTCCCCAATCTCTTGTTTTGTACGTTTTTTCCACGTGTCTTGACATCCAATGTATCCCTGCAAAGTTTGTTGAAGATCTGAGTATGTAGTTTTTGACCTTATCTGGAACCTCCTATCTGAAAATTTGAAAATTCTTCAAAAATACGTCCAAAATCTTGATGTCTCCAATCTCTTGTTTTGTACGTTTTTTCCACGTTTCTTGACATCCAATGTATCCCTGCAATGTTTGTTGAAGATCTGAGTATGTAGTTTTTGACTTTATATGGAACCTCCCATCTGAAAATTTGAAAATTCTTAAAAAATTTGACCAAAATCTTGATGTCCCCAATCCTATGTTTTGTATGTTCTTTCCACGTGTCTTGACATCCAATGTATCCCTGCAAAGTTTGGTGAAGATCTGAGTATGTCGTTTTTGACCTTATCTGGAACATCCTTTCTGAAAATTTGAAAATTCTTAAAAAATTCGTCCAAAATCTTGATGTCTCCAATCTATTGTTTTGTACGTTTTTTTCACGTGTCTTCACATCCAATGTATCCCTGCAAAGTTTGGTGAAGATCTGAGTATGTAGTTTTTGACCTTATCTGGAACCTCTCATCTGAAAATTTGAAAATTCCTAAAAAATCCGTCCAAAATCTTGATGACACCAATCTCTTGTTTTGTACGTTTTTTCCACGTGTCTTGACATCCAATGTATCCCTGCAAAGTTTGGTGAAGATCTGAGTATGTAGTTTTTGACCTTATATGGAACCTCCTTTCTGAAAATTGGAAAATTCTTAAAAAATTCGTCCAAAATCTTGATGTCCCCAATCCTATGTTTTGTATGTTTTTTCCACGTGTCTTGACATCCAATGTATCCCTGCAAAGTTTGGTGAAGATCTGAGTATGTCGTTTTTGACCTTATCTGAAACCTCCCATCTGAAAATTTGAAAATTCTTAAAAAATTCGTCGAAAATCTTGATGTCTCCAATCTCTTGTTTTGTACGTTTTTTCCACGTGTCTTGACATGCAAAGTATCCCTGCAACGTTTGGTGAAGATCTGAGTATGTAGTTTTTGACCTTATCTGGAACCTCCTATCTGAAAATTTGAAAATTCTTAAAAAATTCGTCCAAAATCTTGATGTCTCCAATCTCTTGTTTTGTACGTTTTTTCCACGTTTCTTGACATCCAATGTATCCCTGCAATGTTTGGTGAAGATCTGAGTATGTAGTTTTTGACCTTATATGGAACCTCCTATCTGAAAATTTGAAAATTCTTAAAAAATTTGACCAAAATCTTGATATCCCCAATCCTATGTTTTGTATGTTTTTTCCACGTGTCTTGACATCCAATGTATCCCTGCAAAGTTTGGTGAAGATCTGAGTATGTAGTTTTTGACCTTATCTGGAACCTCCTATCTGAAAATTTGAAAATTTTTAAAAAATTCGTCCAAAATCTTGATGTCTTCAATCTCTTGTTTTGTACGTTTTTTCCACGTGTCTTGACCTCCAATGTATCCCTGCAAAGTTTGGTGAAGATCTGAGTATGTCGTTTTTGACCTTATATGGAACCTCCTTTCTGAAAATTTGAAAATTCTTAAAAAATTCGTCCAAAATCTTGATGTCCCCAATCTCTTGTTTTGTACGTTTTTTCCACGTGTCTTGACATCCAATGTATCCATGCAAAGTTTGGTGAAGATCTGAGTATGTCGTTTTTGACCTTATCTGGAACCTAACATCTGAAAATTTGAAAATTCTTCAAAAATTCGTCGAAAATCTTGATGTCTCCAATCTCTTGTTTTGTACGTTTTTTCCACGTGTCTTGACATGCAAAGTATCCCTGCAACGTTTGGTGAAGATCGGAGTATGTAGTTTTTGACCTTATCTGGAAACTCCTATCTGAAAATTTGAAAATTCTTCAAAAATTCGTCCAAAATCTTGATGTCTCCAATCTCTTGTTTTGTACGTTTTTTCCACGTTTCTTGACATCCAATGTATCCCTGCAATGTTTGGTGAAGATCTGAGTATGTAGTTTTTGACCTTATATGGAACCTCCTATCTGAAAATTTGAAAATTCTTAAAAAATTTGACCAAAATCTTGATATCCCCAATCATATGTTTTGTATGTTTTTTCCACGTGTCTTGACATCCAATGTATCCCTGCAAAGTTTGGTGAAGATCTGAGTATGTAGTTTTTGACCTTATATGGAACATCCCATCTGAAAATTTGAAAATTCCTAAAAAATCCCTCTAAAATCTTGATGACCTCAATCTCTTGTTTTGTACGTTTTTTCCAGTGTCTTGACCTCCAATGTATCCCTGCAAAGTTTGGTGAAGATCTGAGTATGTAGTTTTTGACCTTATCTGGAACCTCCCATCTGAAAATTTGAAAATTCCTAAAAAATTCGTCCAAAATCTTGATGACCTCAATCTCTTGTTTTGTACGTTTTTTCCACGTGTCTTGACATCCAATGTATCCCTGCAATGTTTGGTGAAGATCTGAGTATCTAGTTTTTGACCTTATATGGAACCTCTCATCTGAAAATTTGAAAATTCTTAAAAATATTTGACCAAAACCTTGATGTCCCCAATCCTATGTTTTGTATGTTTTTTCCACGTGTCTTGACATCCAATGTATCCCTGCAAAGTTTGGTGAAGATCTGAGTATGTAGTTTTAGACCTTATCTGGAACCTCATTTCTGAAAATTTGAAAATTCCTCAAAAATTCGTCCAAAATCTTGATGTCTCCAATCTCTTGTTTTGTACGTTTTTTCCACGTTTCTTGACATCCAATGTATCCCTGCAAAGTTTGGTGAAGATCTGAGTGTGTAGTTTTTGACCTTATATGGAACCTCCTTTCTGAAAATTTGAAAATTCTTAAAAAATTCGTCCAAAATCTTGATGTCCCCAATCCTATGTTTTGTATGTTTTTTCCACGTGTCTTGACATCCAATGTATCCATGCAAAGTTTGGTGAAGATCTGAGTATGTCGTTTTTGACCTTATCTGAAACCTCCCATCTGAAAATTTGAAAATTCTTAAAAAATTCTTCGAAAATCTTGATGTCTCCAATCTCTTGTTTTGTACGTTTTTTCCACGTGTCTTGACATGCAAAGTATCACTGCAACGTTTGGTGAAGATCTGAGTATGTAGTTTTTGACCTTATCTGGAACCTCCTATCTGAAAATTTGAAAATTCTTCAAAAATTCGTCCAAAATCTTGATGTCTCCAATCTCTTGTTTTGTACGTTTTTTCCACGTTTCTTGACATCCAATGTATCCCTGCAATCTTTGGTGAAGATCTGAGTATGTAGTTTTTGACCTTATATGGAACCTCCTATCTGAAACTTTGAAAATTCTTAAAAAATTTGACCAAAATCTTGATGTCCCCAATCCTATGTTTTGTATGTTTTTCCCACGTGTCTTGACATCCAATGTATCCCTGCAAAGTTTGGTGAAGATCTGAGTATGTAGTTTTTGACCTTATCTGGAACCTCCTATCTGAAAATTTGAAAATTCTTAAAAAATTCGTCCAAAATCTTGATGTCTCCAATCTCTTGTTTTGTACGTTTTTCCACGTGTCTTGACATCCAATGTATCCCTGCAATGTTTGTTGAAGATCTGAGTATGTAGTTTTTGACCTTATATGGAACCTCCTATCTGAAAATTTGAAAATTCTTAAAAAATTTGACCAAAATCTTGATGTCCCCAATCCTATGTTTTGTATGTTCTTTCCACGTGTCTTGACATCCAATGTATCCCTGCAAAGTTTGGTGAAGATCTGAGTATGTCGTTTTTGACCTTATCTGGAACATCCTTTCTGAAAATTTGAAAATTCTTAAAAAATTCGTCCAAAATCTTGATGTCTCCAATCTCTTGTTTTGTACGTTTTTTTCACGTGTTTTCACATCCAATGTATCCCTGCAAAGTTTGGTGAAGATCTGAGTATGTAGTTTTTGACCTTATCTGGAACCTCTCATCTGAAAATTTGAAAATTCCTAAAAAATCCGTCCAAAATCTTGATGACACCAATCTCTTGTTTTGTACGTTTTTTCCACGTGTCTTGACATCCAATGTATCCCTGCAAAGTTTGGTGAAGATCTGAGTATGTAGTTTTTGACCTTATATGGAGCCTCCTTTCTGAAAATTTGAAAATTCTTAAAAAAATCATCCAAAATCTTGATGTCTCCAATCTCTTGTTTTGTACGTTTTTTCCACGTTTCTTGACATCCAATGTATCCCTGCAAAGTTTGGTGAAGATCTGAGTATGTAGTTTTTGACCTTATATGGAACCTCCTTTCTGAAAATTTGAAAATTCTTAAAAAATTCGTCTAAAATCTTGATGTCCCCAATCCTATGTTTTGTATGTTTTTTCCACGTGTCTTGACATCCAATGTATCCATGCAAAGTTTGGTGAAGATCTGAGTATGTAGTTTTTGACCTTATCTGGAACCTCCCATCTGAAAATTTGAAAATTCTTAAAAAATTCGTCCAAAATCTTGATGTCTCCAATCTCTTGTTTTGTACGTTTTTTCCACGTGTCTTGACATCCAATGTATCCCTGCAAAGTTTGGTGAAGATCTGAGTATGTAGTTTTTGACCTTATATGGAACCTCCTTTCTGAAAATTTGAAAATTCTTAAAAAATTCGTCCAAAATCTTGATGTCCCCAATCTCTTGTTTTGTACGTTTTTTCCACGTGTCTTGACATCCAATGTATCCCTGCAAAGTTTGGTGAAGATCTGAGTATGTCGTTTTTGACCTTATCTGGAACCTCCCAAATTAAAATTTGAAAATTCTTAAAAAATTCGTCGAAAATCTTGATGTCTCCAATCTCTTGTTTTGTACGTTTTTTCCACGTGTCTTGACATGCAAAGTATCCCTGCAACGTTTGGTGAAGATCTGAGTATGTAGTTTTTGACCTTATCTGGAACCTCCTATCTGAAAATTTGAAAATTCTTCAAAAATACGTCCAAAAACTTGATGTCTCCAATCTCTTGTTTTGTACGTTTTTTCCACGTTTCTTGACATCCAATGTATCCCTGCAATGTTTGTTGAAGATCTGAGTATGTAGTTTTTGACCTTATATGGAACCTCCCATCTGAAAATTTGAAAATTCTTAAAAAATTTGACCAAAATCTTGATGTCCCCAATCCTATGTTTTGTATGTTCTTTCCACGTGTCTTGACATCCAATGTATCCCTGCAAAGTTTGGTGAAGATCTGAGTATGTCGTTTTTGACCTTATCTGGAACATCCTTTCTGAAAATTTGAAAATTCTTAAAAAATTCGTCCAAAATCTTGATGTCTCCAATCTATTGTTTTGTACGTTTTTTTCACGTGTCTTCACATCCAATGTATCCCTGCAAAGTTTGGTGAAGATCTGAGTATGTAGTTTTTGACCTTATCTGGAACCTCTCATCTGAAAATTTGAAAATTCCTAAAAAACCGTCCAAAATCTTGATGACACCAATCTCTTGTTTTGTACGTTTTTTCCACGTGTCTTGACATCCAATGTATCCCTGCAAAGTTTGGTGAAGATCTGAGTATGTAGTTTTTGACCTTATATGGAACCTCCTTTCTGAAAATTTGAAAATTCCTAAAAAATCCGTCCAAAATCTTGATGACCTCAATCTCTTGTTTTGTATGTTTTTTCCACGTGTCTTGACATCCAATGTATCCCTGCAAAGTTTGGTGAAGATCTGAGTATGTAGTTTTAGACCTTATCTGGAACCTCATTTCTGAAAATTTGAAAATTCCTCAAAAATTCGTCCAAAATCTTGATGTCTCCAATCTCTTGTTTTGTACGTTTTTTCCACGTGTCTTGACATCCAATGTATCCCTGCAAAGTTTGGTGAAGATCTGAGTATGTAGTTTTTGACCTTATATGGAGCCTCCTTTCTGAAAATTTGAAAATTCTTAAAAAATTCATCCAAAATCTTGATGTCTCCAATCTCTTGTTTTGTACGTTTTTTCCACGTTTCTTGACATCCAATGTATCCCTGCAAAGTTTGGTGAAGATCTGAGTGTGTAGTTTTTGACCTTATATGGAACCTCCTTTCTGAAAATTTGAAAATTCTTAAAAAATTCGTCCAAAATCTTGATGTCCCCAATCCTATGTTTTGTATGTTTTTTCCACGTGTCTTGACATCCAATGTATCCATGCAAAGTTTGGTGAAGATCTGAGTATGTCGTTTTTGACCTTATCTGAAACCTCCCATCTGAAAATTTGAAAATTCTTAAAAAATTCGTCGAAAATCTTGATGTCTCCAATCTCTTGTTTTGTACGTTTTTTCCACGTGTCTTGACATGCAAAGTATCCCTGCAACGTTTGGTGAAGATCTGAGTATGTAGTTTTTGACCTTATATGGAACCTCCTTTCTGAAAATTGGAAAATTCTTAAAAAATTCGTCCAAAATCTTGATGTCCCCAATCCTATGTTTTGTATGTTTTTTCCACGTGTCTTGACATCCAATGTATCCCTGCAAAGTTTGGTGAAGATCTGAGTATGTCGTTTTTGACCTTATCTGAAACCTCCCATCTGAAAATTTGAAAATTCTTAAAAAATTCGTCGAAAATCTTGATGTCTCCAATCTCTTGTTTTGTACGTTTTTTCCACGTGTCTTGACATGCAAAGTATCCCTGCAACGTTTGGTGAAGATCTGAGTATGTAGTTTTTGACCTTATCTGGAACCTCCTATCTGAAAATTTGAAAATTCTTAAAAAATTCGTCCAAAATCTTGATGTCTCCAATCTCTTGTTTTGTACGTTTTTTCCACGTTTCTTGACATCCAATGTATCCCTGTAATGTTTGGTGAAGATCTGAGTATGTAGTTTTTGACCTTATATGGAACCTCCTATCTGAAAATTTGAAAATTCTTAAAAAATTTGACCAAAATCTTGATATCCCCAATCCTATGTTTTGTATGTTTTTTCCACGTGTCTTGACATCCAATGTATCCCTGCAAAGTTTGGTGAAGATCTGAGTATGTAGTTTTTGACCTTATCTGGAACCTCCTATCTGAAAATTTGAAAATTTTTAAAAAATTCGTCCAAAATCTTGATGTCTTCAATCTCTTGTTTTGTACGTTTTTTCCACGTGTCTTGACCTCCAATGTATCCCTGCAAAGTTTGGTGAAGATCTGAGTATGTCGTTTTTGACCTTATATGGAACCTCCTTTCTGAAAATTTGAAAATTCTTAAAAAATTCGTCCAAAATCTTGATGTCCCCAATCTCTTGTTTTGTACGTTTTTTCCACGTGTCTTGACATCCAATGTATCCATGCAAAGTTTGGTGAAGATCTGAGTATGTCGTTTTTGACCTTATCTGGAACCTAACATCTGAAAATTTGAAAATTCTTCAAAAATTCGTCGAAAATCTTGATGTCTCCAATCTCTTGTTTTGTACGTTTTTTCCACGTGTCTTGACATGCAAAGTATCCCTGCAACGTTTGGTGAAGATCGGAGTATGTAGTTTTTGACCTTATCTGGAAAATCCTATCTGAAAATTTGAAAATTCTTCAAAAATTCGTCCAAAATCTTGATGTCTCCAATCTCTTGTTTTGTACGTTTTTTCCACGTTTCTTGACATCCAATGTATCCCTGCAATGTTTGGTGAAGATCTGAGTATGTAGTTTTTGACCTTATATGGAACCTCCTATCTGAAAATTTGAAAATTCTTAAAAAATTTGACCAAAATCTTGATATCCCCAATCATATGTTTTGTATGTTTTTTCCACGTGTCTTGACATCCAATGTATCCCTGCAGAGTTTGGTGAAGATCTGAGTATGTAGTTTTTGACCTTATATGGAACATCCCATCTGAAAATTTGAAAATTCCTAAAAAATCCGTCTAAAATCTTGATGACCTCAATCTCTTGTTTTGTACGTTTTTTCCACGTGTCTTGACCTCCAATGTATCCCTGCAAAGTTTGGTGAAGATCTGAGTATGTAGTTTTTGACCTTATCTGGAACCTCCCATCTGAAAATTTGAAAATTCCTAAAAAATCCGTCCAAAATCTTGATGACCTCAATCTCTTGTTTTGTACGTTTTTTCCACGTGTCTTGACATCCAATGTATCCCTGCAATGTTTGGTGAAGATCTGAGTATCTAGTTTTTGACCTTATATGGAACCTCTCATCTGAAAATTTGAAAATTCTTAAAAATATTTGACCAAAATCTTGATGTCCCCAATCCTATGTTTTGTATGTTTTTTCCACGTGTCTTGACATCCAATGTATCCCTGCAAAGTTTGGTGAAGATCTGAGTATGTAGTTTTAGACCTTATCTGGAACCTCATTTCTGAAAATTTGAAAATTCCTCAAAAATTCGTCCAAAATCTTGATGTCTCCAATCTCTTGTTTTGTACGTTTTTTCCACGTGTCTTGACATCCAATGTATCCCTGCAAAGTTTGGTGAAGATCTGAGTATGTAGTTTTTGACCTTATATGGAGCCTCCTTTCTGAAAATTTGAAAATTCTTAAAAAATTCATCCAAAATCTTGATGTCTCCAATCTCTTGTTTTGTACGTTTTTTCCACGTTTCTTGACATCCAATGTATCCCTGCAAAGTTTGGTGAAGATCTGAGTGTGTAGTTTTTGACCTTATATGGAACCTCCTTTCTGAAAATTTGAAAATTCTTAAAAAATTCGTCCAAAATCTTGATGTCCCCAATCCTATGTTTTGTACGTTTTTTCCACGTGTCTTGACATCCAATGTATCCCTGCAATCTTTGGTGAAGATCTGAGTATGTAGTTTTTGACCTTATCTGGAACCTCCTATCTGAAAATTTGAAAATTCTTAAAAAATTCGTCCAAAATCTTGATGTCTCCAATCTCTTGTTGTGTACGTTTTTTCCACGTGTCTTGACATCCAATGTATCCCTGCAAAGTTTGGTGAAGATCTGAGTATGTCGTTTTTGACCTTATCTGGAACATCCTTTCTGAAAATTTGAAAATTCTTAAAAAATTCGTCCAAAATCTTGACGTCTCCAATCTCTTGTTTTGTACGTTTTTTCCACGTGTCTTGACATCCAATGTATCCCTGCAAAGTTTGGTGAAGATCTGAGTATGTAGTTTTTGACCTTATCTGGAACCTCCCATCTGAAAATTTGAAAATTCTTAAAAAATTCGTCCAAAATCTTGATGTCTCCAATCTCTTGTTTTGTACGTTTTTTCCACGTGTCTTGACATCCAATGTATCCCTGCAATCTTTGGTGAAGATCTGAGTATGTAGTTTTTGACCTTATATGGAACCTCCTATCTGAAAATTTGAAAATTCTTAAAAAATTTGACCAAAATCTTGATGTCCCCAATCCTATGTTTTGTATGTTTTTCCCACGTGTCTTGACATCCAATGTATCCCTGCAAAGTTTGGTGAAGATCTGAGTATGTAGTTTTTGACCTTATCTGGAACCTCCTATCTGAAAATTTGAAAATTCTTAAAAAATTCGTCCAAAATCTTGATGTCTCCAATCTCTTGTTTTGTACGTTTTTCCACGTGTCTTGACATCCAATGTATCCCTGCAATGTTTGTTGAAGATCTGAGTATGTAGTTTTTGACCTTATATGGAACCTCCTATCTGAAAATTTGAAAATTCTTAAAAAATTTGACCAAAATCTTGATGTCCCCAATCCTATGTTTTGTATGTTCTTTCCACGTGTCTTGACATCCAATGTATCCCTGCAAAGTTTGGTGAAGATCTGAGTATGTCGTTTTTGACCTTATCTGGAACATCCTTTCTGAAAATTTGAAAATTGTTAAAAAATTCGTCCAAAATCTTGATGTCTCCAATCTCTTGTTTTGTACGTTTTTTTCACGTGTTTTCACATCCAATGTATCCCTGCAAAGTTTGGTGAAGATCTGAGTATGTAGTTTTTGACCTTATCTGGAACCTCTCATCTGAAAATTTGAAAATTCCTAAAAAATCCGTCCAAAATCTTGATGACACCAATCTCTTGTTTTGTACGTTTTTTCCACGTTTCTTGACATCCAATGTATCCCTGCAAAGTTTGGTGAAGATCTGAGTATGTAGTTTTTGACCTTATATGGAACCTCCTTTCTGAAAATTTGAAAATTCTTAAAAAATTCGTCCAAAATCTTGATGTCCCCAATCTCTTGTTTTGTACGTTTTTTCCACGTGTCTTGACATCCAATGTATCCCTGCAAAGTTTGGTGAAGATCTGAGTATGTCGTTTTTGACCTTATCTGGAACCTCCCAAATTAAAATTTGAAAATTCTTAAAAAATTCGTCGAAAATCTTGATGTCTCCAATCTCTTGTTTTGTACGTTTTTTCCACGTGTCTTGACATGCAAAGTATCCCTGCAACGTTTGGTGAAGATCTGAGTATGTAGTTTTTGACCTTATCTGGAACCTCCTATCTGAAAATTTGAAAATTCTTCAAAAATACGTCCAAAATCTTGATGTCTCCAATCTCTTGTTTTGTACGTTTTTTCCGCGTTTCTTGACATCCAATGTATCCCTGCAATGTTTGTTGAAGATCTGAGTATGTAGTTTTTGACCTTATATGGAACCTCCCATCTGAAAATTTGAAAATTCTTAAAAAATTTGACCAAAATCTTGATGTCCCCAATCCTATGTTTTGTATGTTCTTTCCACGTGTCTTGACATCCAATGTATCCCTGCAAAGTTTGGTGAAGATCTGAGTATGTCGTTTTTGACCTTATCTGGAACATCCTTTCTGAAAATTTGAAAATTCTTAAAAAATTCGTCCAAAATCTTGATGTCTCCAATCTATTGTTTTGTACGTTTTTTTCACGTGTCTTCATACCAATGTATCCCTGCAAAGTTTGGTGAAGATCTGAGTATGTAGTTTTTGACCTTATCTGGAACCTCTCATCTGAAAATTTGAAAATTCCTAAAAAATCCGTCCAAAATCTTGATGACACCAATCTCTTGTTTTGTACGTTTTTTCCACGTGTCTTGACATCCAATGTATCCCTGCAAAGTTTGGTGAAGATCTGAGTATGTAGTTTTTGACCTTATATGGAACCTCCTTTCTGAAAATTGGAAAATTCTTAAAAAATTCGTCCAAAATCTTGATGTCCCCAATCCTATGTTTTGTATGTTTTTTCCACGTGTCTTGACATCCAATGTATCCCTGCAAAGTTTGGTGAAGATCTGAGTATGTCGTTTTTGACCTTATCTGAAACCTCCCATCTGAAAATTTGAAAATTCTTAAAAAATTCGTCGAAAATCTTGATGTCTCCAATCTCTTGTTTTGTACGTTTTTTCCACGTGTCTTGACATGCAAAGTATCCCTGCAACGTTTGGTGAAGATCTGAGTATGTAGTTTTTGACCTTATCTGGAACCTCCTATCTGAAAATTTGAAAATTCTTAAAAAATTCGTCCAAAATCTTGATGTCTCCAATCTCTTGTTTTGTACGTTTTTTCCACGTTTCTTGACATCCAATGTATCCCTGCAATGTTTGGTGAAGATCTGAGTATGTAGTTTTTGACCTTATATGGAACCTCCTATCTGAAAATTTGAAAATTCTTAAAAAATTTGACCAAAATCTTGATATCCCCAATCCTATGTTTTGTATGTTTTTTCCACGTGTCTTGACATCCAATGTATCCCTGCAAAGTTTGGTGAAGATCTGAGTATGTAGTTTTTGACCTTATCTGGAACCTCCTATCTGAAAATTTGAAAATTTTTAAAAAATTCGTCCAAAATCTTGATGTCTTCAATCTCTTGTTTTGTACGTTTTTTCCACGTGTCTTGACCTCCAATGTATCCCTGCAAAGTTTGGTGAAGATCTGAGTATGTCGTTTTTGACCTTATATGGAACCTCCTTTCTGAAAATTTGAAAATTCTTAAAAAATTCGTCCAAAATCTTGATGTCCCCAATCTCTTGTTTTGTACGTTTTTTCCACGTGTCTTGACATCCAATGTATCCATGCAAAGTTTGGTGAAGATCTGAGTATGTCGTTTTTGACCTTATCTGGAACCTAACATCTGAAAATTTGAAAATTCTTCAAAAATTCGTCGAAAATCTTGATGTCTCCAATCTCTTGTTTTGTACGTTTTTTCCACGTGTCTTGACATGCAAAGTATCCCTGCAACGTTTGGTGAAGATCGGAGTATGTAGTTTTTGACCTTATCTGGAAACTCCTATCTGAAAATTTGAAAATTCTTCAAAAATTCGTCCAAAATCTTGATGTCTCCAATCTCTTGTTTTGTACGTTTTTTCCACGTTTCTTGACATCCAATGTATCCCTGCAATGTTTGGTGAAGATCTGAGTATGTAGTTTTTGACCTTATATGGAACCTCCTATCTGAAAATTTGAAAATTCTTAAAAAATTTGACCAAAATCTTGATATCCCCAATCATATGTTTTGTATGTTTTTTCCACGTGTCTTGACATCCAATGTATCCCTGCAAAGTTTGGTGAAGATCTGAGTATGTAGTTTTTGACCTTATCTGGAACCTCCTATCTGAAAATTTGAAAATTTTTAAAAAATTCGTCCAAAATCTTGATGTCTTCAATCTCTTGTTTTGTACGTTTTTCCACGTGTCTTGACCTCCAATGTATCCCTGCAAAGTTTGGTGAAGATCTGAGTATGTCGTTTTTGACCTTATCTGGAAAATCCTTTCTGAAAATTTGAAAATTCTTAAAAAATTCGTCCAAAATCTTGATGTCTCCAATCTCTTGTTTTGTACGTTTTTTCCACGTGTCTTGACATCCAATGTATCCCTGCAAAGTTTGGTGAAGATCTGAGTATGTAGTTTTTGACCTTATATGGAACCTCCTTTCTGAAAATTTGAAAATTCTTAAAAAATTCGTCCAAAATCTTGATGTCTCCAATCTCTTGTTTTGTACGTTTTTTCCACGTGTCTTGACATCCATTGTATCCCTGCAAAGTTTGGTGAAGATCTGAGTATGTAGTTTTTGACCTTATATGGAACCTCCCATCTGAAAATTTGAAAATTCCTAAAAAATCCGTCTAAAATCTTGATGTCTCCACTCTCTTGTTTTGTACTTTTTTTCCACGTGTCTTGACATCCAATGTATCCCTGCAAAGTTTGGTGAAGATCTGAGTATGTAGTTTTTGACCTTATATGGAACCTCCTTTCTGAAAATTTGAAAATTCTTAAAAAATTCGACCAAAATCTTGATGTCTCCAATCCTATGTTTTGTATGTTTTTTCCACGTGTCTTGACATCCAATGTATCCATGCAAAGTTTGGTGAAGATCTGAGTATGTCGTTTTCGACCTTATCTGGAACATCCTTTCTGAAAATTTGAAAATTCTTAAAAAATTCGTCCAAAATCTTGATGTCTCCAATCTCTTGTTTTGTACGTTTTTTTCACGTGTCTTCACATCCAATGTATCCCTGCAAAGTTTGGTGAAGATCTGAGTATGTAGTTTTTGACCTTATCTGGAACCTCTCATCTGAAAATTTGAAAATTCCTAAAAAATCCGTCCAAAATCTTGATGACACCAATCTCTTGTTTTGTACGTTTTTTCCACGTGTCTTGACATCCAATGTATCCCTGCAAAGTTTGGTGAAGATCTGAGTATGTAGTTTTTGACCTTATCTGGAACCTCCTTTCTGAAAATTTGAAAATTCTTCAAAAATTCGTCCAAAATCTTGATGTCTCCACTCTCTTGTTTTGTACGTTTTTTCCACGTGTCTTGACATCCAATGTATCCCTGCAAAGTTTGGTGAAGATCTGAGTATGTAGTTTTTGACCTTATATGGAGCCTCCTTTCTGAAAATTTGAAAATTCTTAAAAATTCATCCAAAATCTTGATGTCTCCAATCTCTTGTTTTGTACGTTTTTTCCACGTTTCTTGACATCCAATGTATCCATGCAAAGTTTGGTGAAGATCTGAGTATGTCGTTTTTGACCTTATCTGGAACCTCCTATCTGAAAATTTGAAAATTTTTAAAAAATTCGTCCAAAATCTTGATGTCTTCAATCTCTTGTTTTGTACGTTTTTTCCACGTGTCTTGACCTCCAATGTATCCCTGCAAAGTTTGGTGAAGATCTGAGTATGTCGTTTTTGACCTTATCTGGAACCTCCCAAATTAAAATTTGAAAATTCTTAAAAAATTCGTCGAAAATCTTGATGTCTCCAATCTCTTGTTTTGTACGTTTTTTCCACGTGTCTTGACATGCAAAGTATCCCTGCAACGTTTGGTGAAGATCTGAGTATGTAGTTTTTGACCTTATCTGGAACCTCCTATCTGAAAATTTGAAAATTCTTCAAAAATACGTCCAAAATCTTGATGTCTCCAATCTCTTGTTTTGTACGTTTTTTCCGCGTTTCTTGACATCCAATGTATCCCTGCAATGTTTGTTGAAGATCTGAGTATGTAGTTTTTGACCTTATATGGAACCTCCCATCTGAAAATTTGAAAATTCTTAAAAAATTTGACCAAAATCTTGATGTCCCCAATCCTATGTTTTGTATGTTCTTTCCACGTGTCTTGACATCCAATGTATCCCTGCAAAGTTTGGTGAAGATCTGAGTATGTCGTTTTTGACCTTATCTGGAACATCCTTTCTGAAAATTTGAAAATTCTTAAAAAATTCGTCCAAAATCTTGATGTCTCCAATCTATTGTTTTGTACGTTTTTTTCACGTGTCTTCATACCAATGTATCCCTGCAAAGTTTGGTGAAGATCTGAGTATGTAGTTTTTGACCTTATCTGGAACCTCTCATCTGAAAATTTGAAAATTCCTAAAAAATCCGTCCAAAATCTTGATGACACCAATCTCTTGTTTTGTACGTTTTTTCCACGTGTCTTGACATCCAATGTATCCCTGCAAAGTTTGGTGAAGATCTGAGTATGTAGTTTTTGACCTTATATGGAACCTCCTTTCTGAAAATTGGAAAATTCTTAAAAAATTCGTCCAAAATCTTGATGTCCCCAATCCTATGTTTTGTATGTTTTTTCCACGTGTCTTGACATCCAATGTATCCCTGCAAAGTTTGGTGAAGATCTGAGTATGTCGTTTTTGACCTTATCTGAAACCTCCCATCTGAAAATTTGAAAATTCTTAAAAAATTCGTCGAAAATCTTGATGTCTCCAATCTCTTGAGTAGTATAGTTTATGCTACGGACAGCACCACTTACAAGTGTAGAAAAGGCGAGGCTATTTGATTGTTCAATCAGATTTGCTTACACTTAAAACAATGCCAAGAGGGGCCTATACCCCAATTCTTCCAGTGTGATATGCTCTGATTTTTAAGAAATTCTGAATTTCTAGTGTAGAAAAGGCGAGGGCTCAACAGATAGATTTGCTTACACTTAAAACAATGCCAAGAGGGGCCTATACCCCAATTCTTCCAGTGTGATATGCTCTGATTTTTAAGAAATTCTGAATTTCTAGTGTAGAAAAGGCGAGGGCTCAACAGATAGATTTGCTTACACTTAAAACAATGCCAAGAGGGGCCTATACCCCAATTCTTCCAGTGTGATATGCTCTGATTTTTAAGAAATTCTGAATTTCTAGTGTAGAAAAGGCGAGGGCTCAACAGATAGATTTGCTTACACTTAAAACAATGCCAAGAGGGGCCTATACCCCAATTCTTCCAGTGTGATATGCTCTTAATTTTAAGAATTTTGAATTCTAGTGTAGAAAGGGTGAAAGCCTCTCAGACAGATTTGCTTATATTTAAAATTATGCCAAGTTCCCATATGATCTTATTGCTTATAGTGTGTCAAAATCCCAGGAATTGAATTTTAGTGTTTCAGATTGATTCTGCCATGTATATTAATATAAAGCTTATAGTTACTGGGTTCTGAGGCCCAGTGGAGTGTGGTGCATGGTTTTTATTGCCTTGCAATCAGGAGGCCTCTGGGTTTGAGTCCTGATAAAATGTGAAGCCTCTCCTGATGGCAAAATGTTAATATTGTTGCTTTGTAAGCAAAAGGCTCGGGTTTGAGTCCTGATAAAATGTAAAGCCTCTCCTGATGGCAAAATGATAATATTGCTGTCTTGTAAACAAGGGGCTCCGGGTTCGAGTCCTCATAGATTGAAATATATACAACTGCCCACACATAAGATATTCACTGCTAGCTGATAATACAGTTGAGGTTTGTGTGTTGTACAACAGGATAATAGAACAAATATCTTCTAGAACTGCTCCGTGACTCTCTCATTTCTTACATCATAAACATATGATTTTTCTCCTATGAGAATGACACTGCATATGGTGTCATCTGGTAAAGCCTCGTGAAATTCACAGATAATTTTAATGTTTGTCCTGTCATTAACCACAACTTGTTTTCTTTTTGAAGTGTTGATTACAAACATGGGTCTCCGTGCTTTGAATTCATCTGGTGAGTAATACATATCAGTACTGCCAGTAGTGACTCTCTTGAAAGCCGAAAAAGCCTCATATAATTTGAGGAAATCATTCTTGGACATGTCTAAATTATAATTTTCTCTAGGAAAAACCTCATTTCTGCCATTTTTAAGATATATGTTCTTGATGTTGCAGTTATCAAATTTACTCGAATTTTTTTCCTGATTATTGTGTCTTCCAGTCTGAAACAATACCACTACAAAATCAGGCATGTCATATTGAATACTGGAGAATGAATTTGTAGCATCAAACTCATAATAGGTACCAGATGCGGGCTTCTGTACGCATTGATATGTGTAAAATTGCAGAGGAATTTGCGGATTTTTTATTATATCTGCTTTGTATTTAAGAGCGTAACTGGCTTCATACTCAACAACAGGGATTCTTAGCTCCATAGTCTGAATAATGCATTTGCCTGCATCAGGTAGGGTATTAGGCAGAGCTTCTCCTGTAGGGTTTATTGCACTGTACCTCATCAAAGCATTATTATCATTTGCAGCTCTTCTAAATGTGATTCTTAAACCACCCTTCCACATAATTTCTTTGTAATCCGAGAAGAATCCTGGCAACAGGCGCATGGGGAACAGCACAGTGTGGTTCTTAGATAATATTTTATCACCAGCCTCAAATCCACCTATTTTGTAGTAAGAAGCCTCGGTTTTGGATAATTTTAGAGTGGCCAAAGCTGTGGAGGTAATGCCGGGATAATCTACTCTGTTTATAACAACACCATGCTTTCTGATCTCAATTTCAGAGAACAGATGCGGCACAAAATTGTCTACAAGTCTTATATTTGAATTTGCCGGGTAATCTGTTCCATCGAGCTTTACAACATCAAATTTGATGTATAGATCTGCTCTGTGAGGGTGTATAAAGCCGTCCCCTACATCAAGATCAACCTCAATTTCTGTGTTGGGTTGATTTAAATTTGCAAATGTCCTCCTGTTTGGGGGGAATGATTGTAGCTCATAACTCTCAATATTTTCCATTGTATGTATTTTTATTTAAATGTTAATCTCTATGATAGCAGTTGTTGTGGCTCCAGCAAAATCAACTAATTCTTCTTTTTCATTAGTGACCATCAATTCAATATAATCTATTCTATTATGGCACACAGGAAAATATAATGTTGGGGATGGATTGTAGATGATTGGCTCCATGAATTCGGAATTAGGTTTGAATGTTGCAATGATGCCAGTTTGTTTGTGAGTGCCTATGCCATTTGATTTGGTGATCATACCCTCAGCCACATTACAGTGAATATTCAGAGTCTCTATGGCTAAGAATTTGGGTATATTAATAGCAGTGTGTTTGATGGCCGGTTCGAGTTTTGTGTTGTTCTCAAAGCCTAACAGCTCTCCTATAGTACCCAGATGCACTGTTTCTGTAGCAGATGCAATTTCTACTCTGTGAGTGACAGAATTTTGACTTAACACCACACCTCTGGGTAATTGAGCATTTAAAGTGGATAGATTATACTGCCCTGGAGTGATGACAATTTTTTGATCCCCTACTGCAATTGTGTTGTTGTGGTGCGTAATATTGGGGATCAGGTACATGCCGTAAAATGCTCTGAGAGCTATTGTTTTGGGATACACTATATCATCATGCAATTTGAGTTTCAATATTGAATTTTGGCTGGTGAGATGGAATACCCCCATGATGTTTCAAATACCACAAGGCTTTTTGAAAATTTTCAATTGATGGTTTATTTATTTGAGACATATATCTAAGAACAGATAAACACAAATGTCCGCAATTAACATCTTTGAAGTTTTGAACACGGGCATTATTGTAATAAAGATTAGCTGATTTTAGATATTTTATTAAATTTTCAGGTGGAACACCTCCAAATGAATCAAACACAAATGCCTCGTTGTTTAAATATTTAAGATAACAGATCCAGTGAGTGCCCTGATTTTTGTACTCATCCAAATTAACAATGCCACACTCTTTGTTGAGTGGTTGTTCTGGTAAAGAATCAGACATGTACACACCTCTAAAATGTTTGATGCCCAGTGGCTTGATCAAAGCTTCAATATCTTGGTTTGTAAGCGGCTCTTGTTTTTTTTAAACTTATTCATAGCTCTCTTAACACCTTTGCCTTTTTTCTCCATGGCCAGGTTATGGCGCTTCTGCTCATCTAATTCTGCCCTATTTTTCTTGGCATCTATTACTGTTTTTGCTATGGCAGCTGATCCCCCAGCCAAGCTCCCCACAGCCCCGAGAGCAGCTAAGATGGCAGGGATAGTAAATATGAATCCCCCTGTATGCAATTTTTTCCTGGATTGCTGTAATTTTTTTAATTGGGGGGTACTAAGCAACAATTTCATACCATGTCCCTTTGCAAGACAAGAGCTTTTTTTCTTCCGCTGCTTTTTGGTTAAAAGACTGTCAATAGTTTTAAGAGATTTGAGACCTGCATAAGGTATTTGATACATAACACCCTTGGCCTTCATCGTAGGTTTATTATATACATATTCACAACCCCCACCCCAGTTTTTGTTTGGTGCTCATGGCTATGGTGGTTCCCAATGCTGCTATTTTTTCACTTAAAGAAGCATCTTTGCTTACAAATCTGCCAAATGCTGCCTCTTCTAATTTCTTGTCTGCAACATGTCTCTTGTCAAGATCAGAATGTGTGTTGTATGCTATGTCATGGTCTCTACAAGCAGCATCCAGGGGATTAACACCAGGGTCCCCTCTGTTTAATCTATGGTCCAATTTTGTGCCTGGACCACAATACTGATAGCCTGGAATGTGTAGTTCAAATGGCAACTTGTTTATAATGTCATTAACAAGCCCCCGACCCTCAGAAACATTCCAAAATTTAGGTGGTAGAGTATTAATAATTTTTATGAGATATCCAATCCCCTTAGGGTCATTCACTATAAAATTAGACAATTTGGTGCTTATCATGTCCATAATTCCAACCTTTTCATTGTAAAAATTGTGGTTCCCAGCATTTTCCTCCCCAGCTATCACCAGCAACCTATCTATAAGTTTCCTGACATCATCAACCCACACAAATTCTTTAGGCAGGGTGTTGTATTGTTTGATTCCACTGCCAGTCTTGATCTGTGACCATATGGGCTTGATTAAATTATTGTATTTTGCCCCACTGCTCGACTTAACCCTTTTTTGTGTGGGATCATTGTTCTGGTATAGAGCATCTGATTTTATTAATATTTCTTTGTAATGCTCATAATCTTGATCTGTATAGCTGCCAGGCCTTTTCCTAGTTATCAGTTCCCACAACCCAGGTGTGCCGGGATATTTAACAAAACCACCTTTTTCTCCGAGACGAGATTCTGAATAAACAATTAGATCATCTCCCATAAATGTTACTCTGAAATTACCAATTCTATGTATGATGCTGCCATCAAGCTCTGTGTCGGCATATAAGCCAAAAACCTCATCTTTGTTGTCTTTAGGTGTGGTTAAATATTTTTGAGCAAGAAGACCCAATTCAATAGGATCCTGAGTAGCTTCAATTCTTCTAGGAGCAACAGGACTAGGTGTATGAATACTGGAAAGTGGGGTGAATGGATAATCTAATATGTTCCTTGCAGCTACAGGTACAAGCTCTGTGATCAAATCTTGATTCTGCTCTGTAACAGTTTTGATATTCTTACCTAAATTATTAATAGCATCAATTACAGGCTGTTCTGTTTGTTTGTGTTTTTCATAAATTCCACGGTTCTCTGATTTCCATCCCTTAAATCTTTTTACAAGATAATCTCTTAACTTAAGATCATCAATGATTGGTCGTTTCATGGTTATTTATATATGTTTCAACGTCTAGAAAATCGTTGATTTTATTTCTGTATTTTCCAGTATTAGGTGTTCTTGTCATATCAATTGTGACAAACCCATAACTGTCCTGGTTCCAGCACCTGCTGCAAAACTTGGAAAAATCATTGTAGCTCAAGTCCCCACCTACATATTCATCGTGTATGTGTTTGAGGTTGGTATGGTCTTGATGAAACACACATATAAAATTGCTGTTGTCTCGGATCAGTTGCTTCGGTATTTTAGAAAAAGTCTGTGCCAGGTAGAAGCAATCAATGTTTTTGTGCCGCCCTTGTGTAAAGAAATTTCTAACCTTGTTTTGATTATCCAGTATAATGTCATCAAACACAACAACAGAATTATCGAGACATTCATCAAGTGGCTTAACATCTGGTTCAAAAGTGGCAATATTCAATCCATCATATAGCTTCATCAGCTGCTGATATTTTAATTGTTCCAAGCTCTTTGAGAAAACATACAAGTGCCTGTTTTTCCAGTCTAACCAGTTGGGTGCTAATAAAAAATTATCAACCATTAGTGTTGTTTTACCACAAGCAGATGGCCCAACAATAAGACATCTAATATTATCAGGTAGCAGCACTCCATTTATCTTATTCTGCTGTTCAGGTTCTGGCAGCCTTTTTATAACATCCCAGGTGCTCATATTATCACTTTGTCTGCATCGATCCAGCTGTTTTCCGGATGACCCAGCCATTTGACAAATAACTTGTTGCCTTTCCTGCGGATGATTTTTTCTATGAGATATGTGTCAGGCTGTTTAGTTTTGCTGAGTTCTTGTTCATAGAACCTGCCTTTGAGAATTTCTCCTCGGTGATCTTTTATTATATATGTGTTAAGGGTCCCAGGTTTAACTTGAACCACTGTAAATAATTCAGTACTCCAGTTTCTTGTAAAGCCTCTTTTGAATAAGTGCTTATATTTACTGATTCTTACTTGATCACCCACCCTGAATTTGGCCCTTCTTGTTGTTGGCTGGTATCTAGGATAATAAACAGTCCTGATCAATTTTTGCTCATCAGATGAAGTTACTTCAGAGGGTTTCATGTTGATTGTGGAATGGACCGAGTTGTTATATTTATGTAGAAGTTCTGGAAGAATATTAATCCATTTATAATTACCTTGAAGTGTAAATTGTTTATACATAAGATTTTTTAAGGTTCTGTTGAATCTCTCTACAATCGAGGCTTTGAGATCACTGTAACTCGAGTAATGTTTTATTGCCTGGCTTTTAATAAATTGTTGAAACACTGAATTATAAAATTCTTTGCCATTATCTGTTTGCAAATAGCGCGGGGATCTTCCTGAATGATTGATGATTGTCCTGAAGGCTTCTGTAACACATGTTCCAGTCTTGGATTTGAGTGGCACAGCCCAGGCAAATTTTGAAAATGTGTCTATCACAGTGAGTAGATACTTGTAGCCCTTGTTGATTTTGTCTAAGTTTTTCAACTGTCCAGTTGCCATTTCAATCAAGTCGCTCTGCCATAAATCATCTATGCCCTTTGTGACTACTGGGAGTCTCTTATAATTATGTCGGGCCTGTCTGTGTAATTCATCGACAATAATTTGTCTAGACATGATATGTAAACAAGAATATTGCAACTATGGGGTGTTCAGCAGCTGATACTGCAGGATTTTCTAAATATAATTTGTCCCCTATTTGTATTTTAAATTCCAAAGAGCCATCATCCTCAACATAGGCTGTTTCTAATGTATTGGGGTCTGTAAAATCCTCTAACTCTACACTGGTGATTTTCACTTTGTTATCAGCATTTGTTATTGATAAGGTTGGGTAGTGGTGTGCCTGTGGTTGATGCCAATATTTGATCTTGATTGGTCTCAATGTGCCCCCAACAAAAAACTGGTAATAAAATTGTGCAGGGGACAGCATATATATTTTGCCACCTGGTGTAAATGGTGAATCATATTCTCTGTTGGGGATGCTGTACAATTCAAGAATTACTGTATGTTTTGGATTCTCGATTATGCCTGTTATTTCCTTTTCTGCTGTAAGCAATCTGCTTGTTACAGATTCAAGGTGCTCATTGATGGTCCTAACAACATCATCGTGGCCTGGCTTGATTTTTATGTCCACAATAAGTTTCTTGTATTGTTGCACAATCTCTTGAAGCTGGGTGGCAAAAACAGACAGAGCATTTGCTTGATTGGATTCCATGGTCCCTAGCTGCTGCTTGATATTAGCTACAATTTGTTGCAAATTTTCAACAACTGCCAATTTAGAATTTTGAGCAGTAAGATCATGGACTTGCCTTCTGATATCCTCAAACAGGGCATGCAGTTCATTAATATGTTGATTCGTTGGTAGAGTAGCCACTGTCTGAGTGAGTTGTTTGATCTCTGCTTGGATATTCTTGATATCTTCTGATTTCAATATGCGATTCACAGCTCTCTTAATATTTTTAAGTTCCTGTGATGTAGGAAGATTTGATACTGTATTTTGCAAAGATTCAAGTGCCAATTTCACATTGTTTAATTCAGATGCATCAGCCACATTTTGCATGGCATTTTGGAGCAGGGCTATATCTGCCTGAGAGGGTGTTGATCGTTGTAAAATTTCAAGCTTTGTTTGGATATCATCTATCAAGTGATGAAAATGAGATAGTTCAGATTCAGTGTTGAGGTTTTCAAGCTTTGTGATTTGGTGCTGGACACTGACAAGAGTATCTACAATCCCAGGCAATTTGGATTCTTGTACATTTGTCAAATCACTTTGCACTGCTGCTATTGTACCTTCAAGATGGGTTATGGTACTTTGAATTTTTCCAAAATCTTCATATGTTTCAAGTTGCAGCTTAATGTTGGCTACACTCCGAGTTATTGCATTCAAAGCATCAGAAGATGGCAAGTTGTTCATAAAATTTTCAAGTGTCTCAATTTTTTCTTTAACCTCGGCTATGGCATTGTGCAGAGGGTCCAGATTAGGTATCTGGAGTGACTGAATCTGTTCTTTTAGAGTGGAAATCACTAGATCAAAATCTTCTTGTGATTTTATGCTTTTGACAATTGTTTGGAGCTGTGCCTGGACATTATTTATCTGCTCTTCCAATTGCTGTTTCAATTGCTCAGAGTTGGTGGCCTGGGTCTTAAATTTGGCTTGAAGAGCTGCTACAGCTTCTTCCAAACTTTGAAAATTATCTAATGTGGCCAAGTCAGTATATTTCTGAAGCAGCACTTTGAGTTCAGAATCAATTTTAAGAAGAGGGTCCATGCATTGTGATTGCAAATTTGTAATTTCTAGTTGAAGACTGGCATTGAGTGTGGTTTGTAAAGCTTGCAAATCACTTCTTAATTTCTTGACTCTGACATCAAGCATCAGAATCTCATCACTGTGATCTTCATGTCTTGTATGGCCAAATATATCGTTAGGCATTTTGTTTTAATGGTTATTTATTATTGAATATCTGATTCTTAATTCTATGAAAAAGGGTATAAGCTTGTCATAAGATCCAGGGACCTCAATATATAAGCAGTCACCAGCAGAAACAGTATATACAGTGCCAGAAATCATGTTTGAGTGCTTAATTCTATAAATATTTCCCCCTATTGAAATCTTGACATTGCCCTCAGGGGTTGTAATAAATTGCAATTGCCCACCTACAGGTAATTGGTAATGATTTAAATTATTGTTAAATATGTACAATATTTTACCTGTTTCTTCATCATTATCTGTAAGTATGCTGTTCAGATGAATAATTAACAAGCCACTCAGTTTAGACATTACAGATTGTAAATCAGGAGAGGGTTGTGGTGTAGGCAGGTCCATAATAGCCTGTTTTTTGAACCCAAATAAGTTCATAGGCATGTTTATTTATTTCAAATCATGCTCTGGAATTGGGCATTGATTTCCATTTTTCAAATCACAATGCCCCCAAGGTAAAGTATGTGTGCCACATGACAAAATGCATCTCTTGTCATCATGTGGGTCCAGGGCTACTTTTCTTACAATATTGCTAGTCAGCAAGTGATTCTCACTCTGAATTCTATTTTCTGATGTTCTGATTGAACTCTGTGATTTGATGCAATTTTTATAATCTTCAAATACAAGCTCTTTTTCAACAGTTACTCTGCCAATTCCCTTGGCTTTTTTGACAACAGCACTACATGTTTTAAAACTGTACATCTTGGCACTTAACCCAGCAAATTCCACAATAACATCACCAAGTGTCTCATCTTTTAACTTGCCAGGCACCTTTTTGTTGTGGGGTTGAATTCTTGCATGTTCACTGGTATCAAAGTATTGAAACAATTCAGGCTGTGACATATCTTGATAAACATCTTCTGTTTGAATATCAAGAATAAAACTATCCGTGTCCATGTACAATAATTTTACACGATCCTCATAATAAGGTTTCAGCACATCATAATACAATGTTAACATACGTAATTTGGACAATTCCAATATCGCAGCCCCTTCATAAATAGGTTTATCAAACTTAATCTTTGTTTTCATCATGTTGAAAAGTGCCATGTCATCATCATAAATTCTTCTGTAATTGAAGTTGGGCTTTGCAACCAATTTTTTGCTCCGGCTGGGGTCAGTAATTATTTTAACATCGGTATGTTTTCTGACATTTTCAATAGTTTTGCCATACACTGAATTCACCATCAATTTAAACAATCCCTTATCAAATTGGCTCTTTGCGGATGTTCGAAGCTCCGTGTTTGTGTCAATATATGGTTTCAACCATTCTGAGTGCCTGAACCTCAAAACTCTGCCAACTTTGGTTACTTGAACACCATGTTTCATCAGGAACTGGAGGTTTTTGTAATATATGACATAACCCTGTTTCGGCTCCAGAGTCATCATGAGCTTCTTCTGTTTAGAGCCAGGTGAGCACTGAACCTCGGGAATTGGGGGCAGATCAGAAAATTTGTTGTGCAAATGATCTGGAAATATCAGTTTAGTCTCTAAGAAGAGGCCATATTCACTGTCATCAAAGTCCTGAAGATCTTCAATATTGAAATCTTCGACCCACTCAAGCTCTGCATATGGCAGTTTATCCATCATAGCGTGACCATAGAGGTTGTTTGCATCCACATAAAGTATATAATTTGATGGCCGTGCTGGATCATAATCAGGCATATACTTGTTATTTGCTCTGGCATATCTCTGGGAACATTGCACCATCCCTCCTCTTATACATTCCTCCATAAACAGATACTTATCTTGATCGTGGATCAGATCCAATTGCTTTTTGGTATTGAAAAACATTGCAGACCATGCTAGGCCCGGAGCACTGTAAAAATACACTGGGTCCAGTCCATAATTTTGCATCGAAGATTTTCTGAATGTCTGTATTACATCAGCTGAGAGGGTCACATCAAGTTTCAAATAAGCCATGTGATAATCACCAAATGTCTCGCATTTGAAACTGTTCCACATCAACTTGGCATGGTAATAATCTTCATCAGTGATTCCAGATCCTCTGATTTTGCTGTAAAATGCTTCTTGTGGTGGCAGAGAACACTCATCAAATTTAGAAAAACCTGTAACATAATCATATGGGTATACACCCTTCCGCCTAATTAATTTCAGGTCCTGATTTGGAAACAATGCACGTGTGATTTTCAAGTCATCATCAGATAATTGAGTGGTCAGTGTGGCCAGGCTAGCAGGTAAAAATCTGTAAGAATCAAGAAATCTTATGTGAATAGGAACACCATCAACTTTAATTATCTTGCTAATAGATATATATTTCTCGTCATTTTCAGCTAAAATATTTAAATTCTGCTTGTCAAACCCCTCGTACCTGATCAGATGATGGAAATCATAATTGGATGCTCCATGGCAAAATATGGGGACAAATCTTGGTCTCTTGATCTTAATATTACAGCTATTACACAGGGCCATTAAGAATTTACCATCTGTATGAGAATGGTGATGAACCTTGATATTTGTATCTGAAAATTCACAATCACATACCGGGCATTTTTCTGCATTGTTGAAATCTTCAATCTGTTCCTCTGTTAAAGGCAACATGGGTTTTGATATTAATAAGATGTTAGATGCTATGTCACGGCACACATTTTCTATTCTATGTGCAAATTCTTTGATGGCATCTGGTCCCTTGTATGAATCTTCTTTAATAACAACACCATCCCGTATAACCATAAAACAAAAGCTGGAAGGTTCATGTAACTGGTACGGTGTAATTGATGATTCTTCTGGATCTGGGCTACAGAATGCAAAAGGATTGAGGTTCGATTCGAAATCACAGACAATATATACAGGGTGTTCCAACAAGGCTTCATACTTTTTGAATTCTGCTTTTTCACTTGGATTGGGCATCACCATATGAACAGGTTTATGGTTGCCACAGTATTTCAGATGCTCAATTAACTTGTTTTTAGCAATTTCTGCATTACATTCAGGAACCCCCTTCACCATTTTTTGACCATCAAATACAGTTAAACATCTTCTGCACAACTTGAATATTCTATGAGTTTTGTCTAGTTGTGTTCTCACTAAAGCTTCAAGATTATGTATCAGAGTATAATGATATGTGCCATCCTTTTCAATTAAGAGCAGATCAATCGGAATTGCAGATTCATCATCAAGTGTACTGATTCTGAGAGGTGCTATCGGGCAATTGCCAGTGGAACAAGTAAATACATTAATAGATAATTGTTTGCCATTGATGTGCCTGGCCCTTTTTTCAAATTTATCAATATTCTGAACTGACATTGGATATTCCAAACCCTCCATTACATCATCAAAATCATGTTCATGCTGTTTGTAATAACTTATTCTCTGAGGATTCCTTGAAACTGGATACAAAGCAGCTAATATACACCACAAAAAGCATTTCTGGTCGGTGTTTTTTATATTGACCACGGCTCTTTTGTTTTTGATATTAGCAGGCAATGGCAGATATGTAGATCCTTGTAATGGGCTGAATTCAGAAATATTAACATATAACTTGTGTGGAGAACCGCATAGGCTCCATCCGGACTCTTTTGCCGCAAATTCAGAGTGTTTAATATTTAATTGAACTATTAAACTGCTTATTATTGTATCTGAATTTGAATTTGAATATACAGGTACAGTTTCTGTTAAGTGGGGATGTGTAAATTTTGTGCCGTTTGGTTTCTTATATTGTACAAACAATTTGAGGGAGAGCTTATAAGAGCCATTTTGTGCATTTAGAATTGCCTGCAGATCAGGATTTATACTGTTCAAGAAATTCTCAATGCCGCATCTTGGCTCTGATACAAACCGGTAATCCCTAAGTTGGGCATTAAAACTGCTATGTATGGGTGGTTCATAGCGTGGCTGCTTTGCAGGTCCAGCATTAACAGGTGCTTCGTATTTTCTTTTCAGACCAGATGTGGATGGTTGTGGGGGCAATGTTGATGACTGTACATAAGAATTACACTTATGCCATTTGTAATATGCCTTGCTTAATATTTTATGGCATCTTGGACATATTTTCATGGCCTTTCTGCATTTCCTAGGCTTACATTGGTGCCTAGTCCAATAAGAACTAGATATATTTTTATTACACCGATTGCAATATTTTTGTTTTGGCATTTTTTCTTGTAGTTTATTATATAAGATTTTCTGGGCTTCAATTCCAAACTTTATACTTAATAAAAATATCAGTTGGGTTCAGCAGTTAATGGCTGAGCTGGTGCTTTTATACCCAAACAATAGCAGTAACTAGGTTTTGGTGATAGTTTTGCTGATGTACAACATACAAACCTCAACTGTTTATCAGCTAGCAGTGAATATCTTATGTGTGGGCAGTTGCATATATTTCAATCTTATATCAGGACTCGAACCCAAAGCCTCTGATTACAATGCCACAATATTAATACGTCTCCAAATAGAATATGCCCATATTTTACTGGGTTCTGAGACCCTTATGCAGACAAAATTGGATTTTGAACTGCCATAATATTTTCTAAGTCTTTGCCCAGGCTCATATTATCTGAACAGAATTGCTTTCAGCACGAGGGGGGTACAGTTCATTGCCACTGTGTGAAAATATGTATCTTTATCTCAATAATCTTTGTTACACTTTTACATGTTGTCTTGCATGACTAGGAATTTGTTACACTTTTTCCCCTGTCGTGCTGAAAGATTAATGACCTCTTCAGTGAATCATATAGAAAAATCATTAATGCCCCCCTTCTAGCGTGTCTCTTGCGTGCCGGCAAAGCATGCAAATGCTTACCCGCTTCTTCTCCTATTGTATTTGAGGAGGTGGTTATAAAACATGAGAAAATAAGAAAATTCAGTTTTTTGTACAATATATTATTGTAAAACACTTTTTACCAGGTTTTCAGATCTGGGAGTTGTATATCAACTATTCTCAAAATCTCACTTGTGGACATATTATTTTGCCACATGTTTTCAATCTTAAATATTATATGAGGACTCGAACCCGGAGCCCCTTGTTTACAAGACAAACAATATTAACATTTTGCCATCAGGAGAGGCTTTACATTTTATCAGGACTCAAACCCGAGCCTTTTGCTTACAAAGCAACAATATTAACATTTTGCCATCAGGAGAGGCTTCACATTTTATCAGGACTCAAACCCAGAGGCCTCCTGATTGCAAGGCAATAAAAACCATGCACCACACTCCACTGGGCCTCAGAACCCAGTAACTATAAGCTTTATATTAATATACATGGCAGAATCAATCTGAAACACTAAAATTCAATTCCTGGGATTTTGACACACTATAAGCAATAAGATCATATGGGAACTTGGCATAATTTTAAATATAAGCAAATCTGTCTGAGAGGCTTTCACCCTTTCTACACTAGAATTCAAAATTCTTAAAATTAAGAGCATATCACACTGGAAGAATTGGGGTATAGGCCCCTCTTGGCATTGTTTTAAGTGTAAGCAAATCTATCTGTTGAGCCCTCGCCTTTTCTACACTAGAAATTCAGAATTTCTTAAAAATCAGAGCATATCACACTGGAAGAATTGGGGTATAGGCCCCTCTTGGCATTGTTTTAAGTGTAAGCAAATCTATCTGTTGAGCCCTCGCCTTTTCTACACTAGAAATTCAGAATTTCTTAAAAATCAGAGCATATCACACTGGAAGAATTGGGGTATAGGCCCCTCTTGGCATTGTTTTAAGTGTAAGCAAATCTGATTGAACAATCAAATAGCCTCGCCTTTTCTACACTTGTAAGTGGTGCTGTCCGTAGCATAAACTATACTACTCTCTTGTTTTGTACGTTTTTTCCACGTGTCTTGACATGCAAAGTATCCCTGCAACGTTTGGTGAAGATC
The DNA here is from genome assembly GCF_977018435.1 of Lepisma saccharinum. Taxonomy (NCBI): domain Eukaryota; kingdom Metazoa; phylum Arthropoda; class Insecta; order Zygentoma; family Lepismatidae; genus Lepisma; species Lepisma saccharinum. Next base: position 404,118 of record NW_028143014.1, on the reverse strand, counting down.
TGAGTATGTAGTTTTTGACCTTATCTGGAACCTCCTATCTGAAAATTTGAAAATTCTTAAAAAATTCGTCCAAAATCTTGATGTCTCCAATCTCTTGTTTTGTACGTTTTTTCCACGTTTCTTGACATCCAATGTATCCCTGCAATGTTTGGTGAAGATCTGAGTATGTAGTTTTTGACCTTATATGGAACCTCCTATCTGAAAATTTGAAAATTCTTAAAAAATTTGACCAAAATCTTGATATCCCCAATCCTATGTTTTGTATGTTTTTTCCACGTGTCTTGACATCCAATGTATCCCTGCAAAGTTTGGTGAAGATCTGAGTATGTAGTTTTTGACCTTATCTGGAACCTCCTATCTGAAAATTTGAAAATTTTTAAAAAATTCGTCCAAAATCTTGATGTCTTCAATCTCTTGTTTTGTACGTTTTTTCCACGTGTCTTGACCTCCAATGTATCCCTGCAAAGTTTGGTGAAGATCTGAGTATGTCGTTTTTGACCTTATATGGAACCTCCTTTCTGAAAATTTGAAAATTCTTAAAAAATTCGTCCAAAATCTTGATGTCCCCAATCTCTTGTTTTGTACGTTTTTTCCACGTGTCTTGACATCCAATGTATCCATGCAAAGTTTGGTGAAGATCTGAGTATGTCGTTTTTGACCTTATCTGGAACCTAACATCTGAAAATTTGAAAATTCTTCAAAAATTCGTCGAAAATCTTGATGTCTCCAATCTCTTGTTTTGTACGTTTTTTCCACGTGTCTTGACATGCAAAGTATCCCTGCAACGTTTGGTGAAGATCGGAGTATGTAGTTTTTGACCTTATCTGGAAACTCCTATCTGAAAATTTGAAAATTCTTCAAAAATTCGTCCAAAATCTTGATGTCTCCAATCTCTTGTTTTGTACGTTTTTTCCACGTTTCTTGACATCCAATGTATCCCTGCAATGTTTGGTGAAGATCTGAGTATGTAGTTTTTGACCTTATATGGAACCTCCTATCTGAAAATTTGAAAATTCTTAAAAAATTTGACCAAAATCTTGATATCCCCAATCATATGTTTTGTATGTTTTTTCCACGTGTCTTGACATCCAATGTATCCCTGCAAAGTTTGGTGAAGATCTGAGTATGTAGTTTTTGACCTTATCTGGAACCTCCTATCTGAAAATTTGAAAATTTTTAAAAAATTCGTCCAAAATCTTGATGTCTTCAATCTCTTGTTTTGTACGTTTTTCCACGTGTCTTGACCTCCAATGTATCCCTGCAAAGTTTGGTGAAGATCTGAGTATGTCGTTTTTGACCTTATCTGGAAAATCCTTTCTGAAAATTTGAAAATTCTTAAAAAATTCGTCCAAAATCTTGATGTCTCCAATCTCTTGTTTTGTACGTTTTTTCCACGTGTCTTGACATCCAATGTATCCCTGCAAAGTTTGGTGAAGATCTGAGTATGTAGTTTTTGACCTTATATGGAACCTCCTTTCTGAAAATTTGAAAATTCTTAAAAAATTCGTCCAAAATCTTGATGTCTCCAATCTCTTGTTTTGTACGTTTTTTCCACGTGTCTTGACATCCATTGTATCCCTGCAAAGTTTGGTGAAGATCTGAGTATGTAGTTTTTGACCTTATATGGAACCTCCCATCTGAAAATTTGAAAATTCCTAAAAAATCCGTCTAAAATCTTGATGTCTCCACTCTCTTGTTTTGTACTTTTTTTCCACGTGTCTTGACATCCAATGTATCCCTGCAAAGTTTGGTGAAGATCTGAGTATGTAGTTTTTGACCTTATATGGAACCTCCTTTCTGAAAATTTGAAAATTCTTAAAAAATTCGACCAAAATCTTGATGTCTCCAATCCTATGTTTTGTATGTTTTTTCCACGTGTCTTGACATCCAATGTATCCATGCAAAGTTTGGTGAAGATCTGAGTATGTCGTTTTCGACCTTATCTGGAACATCCTTTCTGAAAATTTGAAAATTCTTAAAAAATTCGTCCAAAATCTTGATGTCTCCAATCTCTTGTTTTGTACGTTTTTTTCACGTGTCTTCACATCCAATGTATCCCTGCAAAGTTTGGTGAAGATCTGAGTATGTAGTTTTTGACCTTATCTGGAACCTCTCATCTGAAAATTTGAAAATTCCTAAAAAATCCGTCCAAAATCTTGATGACACCAATCTCTTGTTTTGTACGTTTTTTCCACGTGTCTTGACATCCAATGTATCCCTGCAAAGTTTGGTGAAGATCTGAGTATGTAGTTTTTGACCTTATCTGGAACCTCCTTTCTGAAAATTTGAAAATTCTTCAAAAATTCGTCCAAAATCTTGATGTCTCCACTCTCTTGTTTTGTACGTTTTTTCCACGTGTCTTGACATCCAATGTATCCCTGCAAAGTTTGGTGAAGATCTGAGTATGTAGTTTTTGACCTTATATGGAGCCTCCTTTCTGAAAATTTGAAAATTCTTAAAAATTCATCCAAAATCTTGATGTCTCCAATCTCTTGTTTTGTACGTTTTTTCCACGTTTCTTGACATCCAATGTATCCATGCAAAGTTTGGTGAAGATCTGAGTATGTCGTTTTTGACCTTATCTGGAACCTAACATCTGAAAATTTGAAAATTCTTTAAAAATTCGTCGAAAATCTTGATGTCTCCAATCTCTTGTTTTGTACGTTTTTTCCACGTGTCTTGACATGCAAAGTATCCCTGCAACGTTTGGTGAAGATCGGAGTATGTAGTTTTTGACCTTATCTGGAACCTCCTATCTGAAAATTTGAAAATTCTTCAAAAATTCGTCCAAAATCTTGATGTCTCCAATCTCTTGTTTTGTACGTTTTTTCCACGTTTCTTGACATCCAATGTATCCCTGCAATGTTCGGTGAAGATCTGAGTATGTAGTTTTTGACCTTATATGGAACCTCCTATCTGAAAATTTGAAAATTCTTAAAAAATTTGACCAAAATCTTGATATCCCCAATCATATGTTTTGTATGTTTTTTCCACGTGTCTTGACATCCAATGTATCCCTGCAAAGTTTGGTGAAGATCTGAGTATGTAGTTTTTGACCTTATCTGGAACCTCTCATCTGAAAATTTGAAAATTCCTAAAAAATCCGTTCAAAATCTTGATGACACCAATCTCTTGTTTTGTACGTTTTTTCCACGTGTCTTGACATCCAATGTATCCCTGCAAAGTTTGGTGAAGATCTGAGTATGTAGTTTTTGACCTCATCTGGAACCTCCTTTCTGAAAATTTGAAAATTCTTCAAAAATTCGTCCAAAATCTTGATGTCTCCACTCTCTTGTTTTGTATGCTTTTTCCACGTGTCTTGACATGCAATGTATCCCTGCAAAGTTTGGTGAAGATCTGAGTATGTAGTTTTTGACCTTATATGGAGCCTCCTTTCTGAAAATTTGAAAATTCTTAAAAATTCATCCAAAATCTTGATGTCTCCAATCTCTTGTTTTGTACGTTTTTTCCACGTTTCTTGACATCCAATGTATCCCTGCAAAGTTTGGTGAAGATCTGAGTATGTAGTTTTTGACCTTATATGGAACCTCCTTTCTGAAAATTTGAAAATTCTTAAAAAATTCGTATAAATATTGATGTCCCCAATCCTATGTTTTGTATGTTTTTTCCACGTGTCTTGACATCCAATGTATCCATGCAAAGTTTGGTGAAGATCTGAGTATGTCGTTTTTGACCATTATCTGAAACCTCCCATCTGAAAATTTGAAAATTCTTAAAAAATTCGTCGAAAATCTTGATGTCTCCAATCTCTTGTTTTGTACGTTTTTTCCACGTGTCTTGACATGCAAAGTATCCCTGCAACGTTTGGTGAAGATCTGAGTATGTAGTTTTTGACCTTATCTGGAACCTCCTATCTGAAAATTTGAAAATTCTTAAAAAATTCGTCCAAAATCTTGATGTCTCCAATCTCTTGTTTTGTACGTTTTTTCCACGTTTCTTGACATCCAATGTATCCCTGCAATGTTTGGTGAAGATCTGAGTATGTAGTTTTTGACCTTATAGGGAACCTCCTATCTGAAAATTTGAAAATTCTTAAAAAATTTGACCAAAATCTTGATATCCCCAATCCTATGTTTCGTATGTTTTTTCCACGTGTCTTGACATCCAATGTATCCCTGCAAAGTTTGGTGAAGATCTGAGTATGTAGTTTTTGACCTTATCTGGAACCTCCTATCTGAAAATTTGAAAATTTTTAAAAAATTCGTCCAAAATCTTGATGTCTTCAATCTCTTGTTTTGTACGTTTTTTCCACGTGTCTTGACCTCCAATGTATCCCTGCAAAGTTTGGTGAAGATCTGAGTATGTCGTTTTTGACCTTATCTGGAACATCCTTTCTGAAAATTTGAAAATTCTTAAAAAATTCGTCCAAAATCTTGATGTCTCCAATCTCTTGTTTTGTACGTTTTTTCCACGTGTCTTGACATCCAATGTATCCCTGCAAAGTTTGGTGAAGATCTGAGTATGTAGTTTTTGACCTTATATGGAATCTCCTTTCTGAAAATTTGAAAATTCTTAAAAAATTCGTCCAAAATCTTGATGTTCCCAATCTCTTGTTTTGTACGTTTTTTCCACGTGTCTTGACATCCAATGTATCCATGCAAAGTTTGGTGAAGATCTGAGTATGTCGTTTTTGACCTTATCTGGAACCTCCCATCTGAAAATTTGAAAATTCTTAAAAAATTCGTCGAAAATCTTGATGTCTCCAATCTCTTGTTTTGTACGTTTTTTCACGTGTCTTGACATGCAAAGTATCCCTGCAACGTTTGGTGAAGATCTGAGTATGTAGTTTTTGACCTTATCTGGAACCTCCTATCTGAAAATTTGAAAATTCTTAAAAAATTCGTCCAAAATCTTGATGTCTCCAATCTCTTGTTTTGTACGTTTTTTCCACGTTTCTTGACATCCAATGTATCCCTGCAATGTTTGGTCAAGATCTGAGTATGTAGTTTTTGACCTTATCTGGAACCTCCCATCTGAAAATTTGAAAATTCCTAAAAAATCCGTCCAAAATCTTGATGTCTCCAATCTCTTGTTTTGTACGTTTTTTTCACGTGTCTTGACATCCAATGTATCCCTGCAAAGTTTGGTGAAGATCTGAGTATGTAGTTTTTGACCTTATATGGAACCTCCTATCTGAAAATTTGAAAATTCTTAAAAAATTTGACCAAAATCTTGATGTCGCCAATCTCTTGTGTTGTACGTTTTTTCCATGTGTCTTGACATCCAATGTATCCCTGCAAAGTTTGGTGAAGATCTGAGTATGTAGTTTTTGACCTTATATGGAGCCTCCTTTCTGAAAATTTGAAAATTCTTAAAAATTCATCCAAAATCTTGATGTCTCCAATCTCTTGTTTTGTACGTTTTTTCCACGTTTCTTGACATCCAATGTATCCCTGCAAAGTTTGGTGAAGATCTGAGTATGTAGTTTTTGACCTTATATGGAACCTCCTTTCTGAAAATTTGAAAATTCTTAAAAAATTCGTATAAATATTGATGTCCCCAATCCTATGTTTTGTATGTTTTTTCCACGTGTCTTGACATCCAATGTATCCATGCAAAGTTTGGTGAAGATCTGAGTATGTCGTTTTTGACCTTATCTGAAACCTCCCATCTGAAAATTTGAAAATTCTTAAAAAATTCGTCGAAAATCTTGATGTCTCCAATCTCTTGTTTTGTACGTTTTTTCCACGTGTCTTGACATGCAAAGTATCCCTGCAACGTTTGGTGAAGATCTGAGTATGTAGTTTTTGACCTTATCTGGAACCTCCTATCTGAAAATTTGAAAATTCTTAAAAAATTCGTCCAAAATCTTGATGTCTCCAATCTCTTGTTTTGTACGTTTTTTCCACGTTTCTTGACATCCAATGTATCCCTGCAATGTTTGGTGAAGATCTGAGTATGTAGTTTTTGACCTTATAGGGAACCTCCTATCTGAAAATTTGAAAATTCTTAAAAAATTCGTCCAAAATCTTGATGTCCCCAATCTCTTGTTTTGTACGTTTTTTCCACGTGTCTTGACATCCAATGTATCCATGCAAAGTTTGGTGAAGATCTGAGTATGTCGTTTTTGACCTTATCTGGAACCTAACATCTGAAAATTTGAAAATTCTTCAAAAATTCGTCGAAAATCTTGATGTCTCCAATCTCTTGTTTTGTACGTTTTTTCCACGTGTCTTGACATGCAAAGTATCCCTGCAACGTTTGGTGAAGATCGGAGTATGTAGTTTTTGACCTTATCTGGAAACTCCTATCTGAAAATTTGAAAATTCTTCAAAAATTCGTCCAAAATCTTGATGTCTCCAATCTCTTGTTTTGTACGTTTTTTCCACGTTTCTTGACATCCAATGTATCCCTGCAATGTTTGGTGAAGATCTGAGTATGTAGTTTTTGACCTTATATGGAACCTCCTATCTGAAAATTTGAAAATTCTTAAAAAATTTGACCAAAATCTTGATATCCCCAATCATATGTTTTGTATGTTTTTTCCACGTGTCTTGACATCCAATGTATCCCTGCAAAGTTTGGTGAAGATCTGAGTATGTAGTTTTTGACCTTATCTGGAACCTCCTATCTGAAAATTTGAAAATTTTTAAAAAATTCGTCCAAAATCTTGATGTCTTCAATCTCTTGTTTTGTACGTTTTTTCCACGTGTCTTGACCTCCAATGTATCCCTGCAAAGTTTGGTGAAGATCTGAGTATGTCGTTTTTGACCTTATCTGGAAAATCCTTTCTGAAAATTTGAAAATTCTTAAAAAATTCGTCCAAAATCTTGATGTCTCCAATCTCTTGTTTTGTACGTTTTTTCCACGTGTCTTGACATCCAATGTATCCCTGCAAAGTTTGGTGAAGATCTGAGTATGTAGTTTTTGACCTTATATGGAACCTCCTTTCTGAAAATTTGAAAATTCTTAAAAAATTCGTCCAAAATCTTGATGTCTCCAATCTCTTGTTTTGTACGTTTTTTCCACGTGTCTTGACATCCATTGTATCCCTGCAAAGTTTGGTGAAGATCTGAGTATGTAGTTTTTGACCTTATATGGAACCTCCCATCTGAAAATTTGAAAATTCCTAAAAAATCCGTCTAAAATCTTGATGTCTCCACTCTCTTGTTTTGTACTTTTTTTCCACGTGTCTTGACATCCAATGTATCCCTGCAAAGTTTGGTGAAGATCTGAGTATGTAGTTTTTGACCTTATATGGAACCTCCTTTCTGAAAATTTGAAAATTCTTAAAAAATTCGACCAAAATCTTGATGTCTCCAATCCTATGTTTTGTATGTTTTTTCCACGTGTCTTGACATCCAATGTATCCATGCAAAGTTTGGTGAAGATCTGAGTATGTCGTTTTCGACCTTATCTGGAACATCCTTTCTGAAAATTTGAAAATTCTTAAAAAATTCGTCCAAAATCTTGATGTCTCCAATCTCTTGTTTTGTACGTTTTTTTCACGTGTCTTCACATCCAATGTATCCCTGCAAAGTTTGGTGAAGATCTGAGTATGTAGTTTTTGACCTTATCTGGAACCTCTCATCTGAAAATTTGAAAATTCCTAAAAAATCCGTCCAAAATCTTGATGACACCAATCTCTTGTTTTGTACGTTTTTTCCACGTGTCTTGACATCCAATGTATCCCTGCAAAGTTTGGTGAAGATCTGAGTATGTAGTTTTTGACCTTATCTGGAACCTCCTTTCTGAAAATTTGAAAATTCTTCAAAAATTCGTCCAAAATCTTGATGTCTCCACTCTCTTGTTTTGTACGTTTTTTCCACGTGTCTTGACATCCAATGTATCCCTGCAAAGTTTGGTGAAGATCTGAGTATGTAGTTTTTGACCTTATATGGAGCCTCCTTTCTGAAAATTTGAAAATTCTTAAAAATTCATCCAAAATCTTGATGTCTCCAATCTCTTGTTTTGTACGTTTTTTCCACGTTTCTTGACATCCAATGTATCCATGCAAAGTTTGGTGAAGATCTGAGTATGTCGTTTTTGACCTTATCTGGAACCTAACATCTGAAAATTTGAAAATTCTTTAAAAATTCGTCGAAAATCTTGATGTCTCCAATCTCTTGTTTTGTACGATTTTTCCACGTGTCTTGACATGCAAAGTATCCCTGCAACGTTTGGTGAAGATCGGAGTATGTAGTTTTTGACCTTATCTGGAACCTCCTATCTGAAAATTTGAAAATTCTTCAAAAATTCGTCCAAAATCTTGATGTCTCCAATCTCTTGTTTTGTACGTTTTTTCCACGTTTCTTGACATCCAATGTATCCCTGCAATGTTCGGTGAAGATCTGAGTATGTAGTTTTTGACCTTATATGGAACCTCCTATCTGAAAATTTGAAAATTCTTAAAAAATTTGACCAAAATCTTGATATCCCCAATCATATGTTTTGTATGTTTTTTCCACGTGTCTTGACATCCAATGTATCCCTGCAAAGTTTGGTGAAGATCTGAGTATGTAGTTTTTGACCTTATCTGGAACCTCTCATCTGAAAATTTGAAAATTCCTAAAAAATCCGTTCAAAATCTTGATGACACCAATCTCTTGTTTTGTACGTTTTTTCCACGTGTCTTGACATCCAATGTATCCCTGCAAAGTTTGGTGAAGATCTGAGTATGTAGTTTTTGACCTCATCTGGAACCTCCTTTCTGAAAATTTGAAAATTCTTCAAAAATTCGTCCAAAATCTTGATGTCTCCACTCTCTTGTTTTGTATGCTTTTTCCACGTGTCTTGACATGCAATGTATCCCTGCAAAGTTTGGTGAAGATCTGAGTATGTAGTTTTTGACCTTATATGGAGCCTCCTTTCTGAAAATTTGAAAATTCTTAAAAATTCATCCAAAATCTTGATGTCTCCAATCTCTTGTTTTGTACGTTTTTTCCACGTTTCTTGACATCCAATGTATCCCTGCAAAGTTTGGTGAAGATCTGAGTATGTAGTTTTTGACCTTATATGGAACCTCCTTTCTGAAAATTTGAAAATTCTTAAAAAATTCGTATAAATATTGATGTCCCCAATCCTATGTTTTGTATGTTTTTTCCACGTGTCTTGACATCCAATGTATCCATGCAAAGTTTGGTGAAGATCTGAGTATGTCGTTTTTGACCTTATCTGAAACCTCCCATCTGAAAATTTGAAAATTCTTAAAAAATTCGTCGAAAATCTTGATGTCTCCAATCTCTTGTTTTGTACGTTTTTTCCACGTGTCTTGACATGCAAAGTATCCCTGCAACGTTTGGTGAAGATCTGAGTATGTAGTTTTTGACCTTATCTGGAACCTCCTATCTGAAAATTTGAAAATTCTTAAAAAATTCGTCCAAAATCTTGATGTCTCCAATCTCTTGTTTTGTACGTTTTTTCCACGTTTCTTGACATCCAATGTATCCCTGCAATGTTTGGTGAAGATCTGAGTATGTAGTTTTTGACCTTATAGGGAACCTCCTATCTGAAAATTTGAAAATTCTTAAAAAATTTGACCAAAATCTTGATATCCCCAATCCTATGTTTCGTATGTTTTTTCCACGTGTCTTGACATCCAATGTATCCCTGCAAAGTTTGGTGAAGATCTGAGTATGTAGTTTTTGACCTTATCTGGAACCTCCTATCTGAAAATTTGAAAATTTTTAAAAAATTCGTCCAAAATCTTGATGTCTTCAATCTCTTGTTTTGTACGTTTTTTCCACGTGTCTTGACCTCCAATGTATTCCTGCAAAGTTTGGTGAAGATCTGAGTATGTCGTTTTTGACCTTATCTGGAACATCCTTTCTGAAAATTTGAAAATTCTTAAAAAATTCGTCCAAAATCTTGATGTCTCCAATCTCTTGTTTTGTACGTTTTTTCCACGTGTCTTGACATCCAATGTATCCCTGCAAAGTTTGGTGAAGATCTGAGTATGTAGTTTTTGACCTTATATGGAATCTCCTTTCTGAAAATTTGAAAATTCTTAAAAAATTCGTCCAAAATCTTGATGTTCCCAATCTCTTGTTTTGTACGTTTTTTCCACGTGTCTTGACATCCAATGTATCCATGCAAAGTTTGGTGAAGATCTGAGTATGTCGTTTTTGACCTTATCTGGAACCTCCCATCTGAAAATTTGAAAATTCTTAAAAAATTCGTCGAAAATCTTGATGTCTCCAATCTCTTGTTTTGTACGTTTTTTCACGTGTCTTGACATGCAAAGTATCCCTGCAACGTTTGGTGAAGATCTGAGTATGTAGTTTTTGACCTTATCTGGAACCTCCTATCTGAAAATTTGAAAATTCTTAAAAAATTCGTCCAAAATCTTGATGTCTCCAATCTCTTGTTTTGTACGTTTTTTCCACGTTTCTTGACATCCAATGTATCCCTGCAATGTTTGGTCAAGATCTGAGTATGTAGTTTTTGACCTTATCTGGAACCTCCCATCTGAAAATTTGAAAATTCCTAAAAAATCCGTCCAAAATCTTGATGTCTCCAATCTCTTGTTTTGTACGTTTTTTTCACGTGTCTTGACATCCAATGTATCCCTGCAAAGTTTGGTGAAGATCTGAGTATGTAGTTTTTGACCTTATATGGAACCTCCTATCTGAAAATTTGAAAATTCTTAAAAAATTTGACCAAAATCTTGATGTCGCCAATCTCTTGTGTTGTACGTTTTTTCCATGTGTCTTGACATCCAATGTATCCCTGCAAAGTTTGGTGAAGATCTGAGTATGTAGTTTTTGACCTTATATGGAGCCTCCTTTCTGAAAATTTGAAAATTCTTAAAAATTCATCCAAAATCTTGATGTCTCCAATCTCTTGTTTTGTACGTTTTTTCCACGTTTCTTGACATCCAATGTATCCCTGCAAAGTTTGGTGAAGATCTGAGTATGTAGTTTTTGACCTTATATGGAACCTCCTTTCTGAAAATTTGAAAATTCTTAAAAAATTCGTATAAATATTGATGTCCCCAATCCTATGTTTTGTATGTTTTTTCCACGTGTCTTGACATCCAATGTATCCATGCAAAGTTTGGTGAAGATCTGAGTATGTCGTTTTTGACCTTATCTGAAACCTCCCATCTGAAAATTTGAAAATTCTTAAAAAATTCGTCGAAAATCTTGATGTCTCCAATCTCTTGTTTTGTACGTTTTTTCCACGTGTCTTGACATGCAAAGTATCCCTGCAACGTTTGGTGAAGATCTGAGTATGTAGTTTTTGACCTTATCTGGAACTTCCTATCTGAAAATTTGAAAATTCTTCAAAAATTCGTCCAAAATCTTGATGTCTCCAATCTCTTGTTTTGTACGTTTTTTCCACGTTTCTTGACATCCAATGTATCCCTGCAATGTTTGGTGAAGATCTGAGTATGTAGTTTTTGACCTTATAGGGAACCTCCTATCTGAAAATTTGAAAATTCTTAAAAAATTTGACCAAAATCTTGATATCCCCAATCCTATGTTTCGTATGTTTTTTCTACGTGTCTTGACATCCAATGTATCCCTGCAAAGTTTGGTGAAGATCTGAGTATGTAGTTTTTGACCTTATCTGGAACCTCCTATCTGAAAATTTGAAAATTTTTAAAAAATTCGTCCAAAATCTTGATGTCTTCAATCTCTTGTTTTGTACGTTTTTTCCACGTGTCTTGACCTCCAATGTATCCCTGCAAAGTTTGGTGAAGATCTGAGTATGTCGTTTTTGACCTTATCTGGAACATCCTTTCTGAAAATTTGAAAATTCTTAAAAAATTCGTCCAAAATCTTGATGTCTCCAATCTCTTGTTTTGTACGTTTTTTCCACGTGTCTTGACATCCAATGTATCCCTGCAAAGTTTGGTGAAGATCTGAGTATGTAGTTTTTGACCTTATATGGAATCTCCTTTCTGAAAATTTGAAAATTCTTAAAAAATTCGTCCAAAATCTTGATGTCCCCAATCTCTTGTTTTGTACGTTTTTTCCACGTGTCTTGACATCCAATGTATCCATGCAAAGTTTGGTGAAGATCTGAGTATGTCGTTTTTGACCTTATCTGGAACCTCCCATCTGAAAATTTGAAAATTCTTAAAAAATTCGTCGAAAATCTTGATGTCTCCAATCTCTTGTTTTGTACGTTTTTTCCACGTGTCTTGACATGCAAAGTATCCCTGCAACGTTTGGTGAAGATCTGAGTATGTAGTTTTTGACCTTATCTGGAACCTCCTATCTGAAAATTTGAAAATTCTTAAAAAATTCGTCCAAAATCTTGATGTCTCCAATCTCTTGTTTTGTACGTTTTTTCCACGTTTCTTGACATCCAATGTATCCCTGCAATGTTTGGTCAAGATCTGAGTATGTAGTTTTTGACCTTATCTGGAACCTCCCATCTGAAAATTTGAAAATTCCTAAAAAATCCGTCCAAAATCTTGATGTCTCCAATCTCTTGTTTTGTACGTTTTTTTCACGTGTCTTGACATCCAATGTATCCCTGCAAAGTTTGGTGAAGATCTGAGTATGTAGTTTTTGACCTTATATGGAACCTCCTATCTGAAAATTTGAAAATTCTTAAAAAATTTGACCAAAATCTTGATGTCGCCAATCTCTTGTGTTGTACGTTTTTTCCATGTGTCTTGACATCCAATGTATCCCTGCAAAGTTTGGTGAAGATCTGAGTATGTAGTTTTTGACCTTATATGGAGCCTCCTTTCTGAAAATTTGAAAATTCTTAAAAATTCATCCAAAATCTTGATGTTTCCAATCTCTTGTTTTGTACGTTTTTTCCACGTTTCTTGACATCCAATGTATCCCTGCAAAGTTTGGTGAAGATCTGAGTATGTAGTTTTTGACCTTATATGGAACCTCCTTTCTGAAAATTTGAAAATTCTTAAAAAATTCGTATAAATATTGATGTCCCCAATCCTATGTTTTGTATGTTTTTTCCACGTGTCTTGACATCCAATGTATCCATGCAAAGTTTGGTGAAGATCTGAGTATGTCGTTTTTGACCTTATCTGAAACCTCCCATCTGAAAATTTGAAAATTCTTAAAAAATTCGTCGAAAATCTTGATGTCTCCAATCTCTTGTTTTGTACGTTTTTTCCACGTGTCTTGACATGCAAAGTATCCCTGCAACGTTTGGTGAAGATCTGAGTATGTAGTTTTTGACCTTATCTGGAACCTCCTATCTGAAAATTTGAAAATTCTTAAAAAATTCGTCCAAAATCTTGATGTCTCCAATCTCTTGTTTTGTACGTTTTTTCCACGTTTCTTGACATCCAATGTATCCCTGCAATGTTTGGTGAAGATCTGAGTATGTAGTTTTTGACCTTATAGGGAACCTCCTATCTGAAAATTTGAAAATTCTTAAAAAATTTGACCAAAATCTTGATATCCCCAATCCTATGTTTTGTATGTTTTTTCCACGTGTCTTGACATCCAATGTATCCCTGCAAAGTTTGGTGAAGATCTGAGTATGTAGTTTTTGACCTTATCTGGAACCTCCTATCTGAAAATTTGAAAATTTTTAAAAAATTCGTCCAAAATCTTGATGTCTTCAATCTCTTGTTTTGTACGTTTTTTCCACGTGTCTTGACCTCCAATGTATCCCTGCAAAGTTTGGTGAAGATCTGAGTATGTCGTTTTTGACCTTATCTGGAACATCCTTTCTGAAAATTTGAAAATTCTTAAAAAATTCTTCCAAAATCTTGATGTCCCCAATCTCTTGTTTTGTACGTTTTTTCCACGTGTCTTGACATCCAATGTATCCATGCAAAGTTTGGTGAAGATCTGAGTATGTCGTTTTTGACCTTATCTGGAACCTCCCATCTGAAAATTTGAAAATTCTTAAAAAATTCGTCGAAAACCTTGATGTCTCCAATCTCTTGTTTTGTACGTTTTTTCCACGTGCCTTGACATGCAAAGTATCCCTGCAACGTTTGGTGAAGATCTGAGTATGTAGTTTTTGACCTTATATGGAACCTCCTATCTGAAAATTTGAAAATTCTTAAAAAATTTGACCAAAATCTTGATATCCCCAATCCTATGTTTTGTATGTTTTTTCCACGTGTCTTGACCTCCAATGTATCCCTGCAAAGTTTGGTGAAGATCTGAGTATGTAGTTTTTGACCTTATCTGGAACCTCCTATCTGAAAATTTGAAAATTCTTAAAAAATTCGTCCAAAATCTTGATGTCTTCAATCTCTTGTTTTGTACGTTTTTTCCACGTGTCTTGACCTCCAATGTATCCATGCAAAGTTTGGTGAAGATCTGAGTATGTCGTTTTTGACCTTATCTGGAACATCCTTTCTGAAAATTTGAAAATTCTTAAAAAATTCGTCCAAAATCTTGATGTCTCCAATCTCTTGTTTTGTACGTTTTTTCCACGTGTCTTGACATCCAATGTATCCCTGCAAAGTTTGGTGAAGATCTGAGTATGTAGTTTTTGACCTTATATGGAACCTCCTTTCTGAAAATTTGAAAATTCTTAAAAAATTCGTCCAAAATCTTGATGTCTCCAATCTCTTGTTTTGTACGTTTTTTACACGTGTCTTGACATCCAATGTATCCCTGCAAAGTTTGGTGAAGATCTGAGTATGTAGTTTTTGACCTTATATGGAACCTCCCATCTGAAAATTTGAAAATTCCTAAAAAATCCGTCTAAAATCTTGATTTCTCCACTCTCTTTTTTGTACTTTTTTTCCACGTGTCTTGACATCCAATGTATCCCTGCAAAGTTTGGTGAAGATCTGAGTATGTAGTTTTTGACCTTATATGGAACCTCCTTTCTGAAAATTTGAAAATTTTAAAAAAATTCGACCAAAATCTTGATGTCTCCAATCCTAAGTTTTGTATGTTTTTTCCACGTGTCTTGACATCCAATGTATCCATGCAAAGTTTGGTGAAGATCTGAGTATGTAGTTTTTGACCTTATATGGAACATCCTATCTGAAAATTTGAGAATTCTTGAAAAATTCTTCCAAAATCTTGATGTCTCCAATCTCTTGTTTTGTACGTTTTTTCCACGTGTCTTGACATCCAATGTATCCCTGTAAAGTTTGGTGAAGATCTGAGTATGTAGTTTTTGACCTTATCTGGAACCTCCCATCTGAAAATTTCAAAATTCCTAAAAAATCCGTCCAAAATCTTGATGACCTCAATCTCTTGTTTTGTACGTTTTTTCCACGTGTCTTGACATCCAATGTAACCCTGCAATGTTTGGTGAAGATCTGAGTATGTAGTTTTTGACCTTATATGGAACCTCTCATCTGGAAATTTGAAAATTCTTAAAAATATTTGACCAAAATCTTGATGTCCCCAATCCTATGTTTTGTATGTTTTTTCCACGTGTCTTGACATCCAATGTATCCCTGCAAAGTTTGGTGAAGATCTGAGTATGTAGTTTTAGACCTTATCTGGAACCTCATTTCTGAAAATTTGAAAATTCCTCAAAAATTCGTCCAAAATCTTGATGTCTCCAATCTCTTGTTTTGTACGTTTTTTCCACGTGTCTTGACATCCAATGTATCCCTGCAAAGTTTGGTGAAGATCTGAGTATGTAGTTTTTGACCTTATATGGAGCCTCCTTTCTGAAAATTTGATAATTCTTAAAAAATTCATCCAAAATCTTGATGTCTCCAATCTCTTGTTTTGTACGTTTTTTCCACGTTTCTTGACATCCAATGTATCCCTGCAAAGTTTGGTGAAGATCTGAGTGTGTAGTTTTTGACCTTATATGGAACCTCCTTTCTGAAAATTTGAAAATTCTTAAAAAATTCGTCCAAAATCTTGATGTCCTCAATCCTATGTTTTGTATGTTTTTTCCACGTGTCTTGACATCCAATGTATCCATGCAAAGTTTGGTGAAGATCTGAGTATGTCGTTTTTGACCTTATCTGAAACCTCCCATCTGAAAATTTGAAAATTCTTAAAAAATTCGTCGAAAATCTTGATGTCTCCAATCTCTTGTTTTGTACGTTTTTTCCACGTGTCTTGACATGCAAAGTATCCCTGCAACGTTTGGTGAAGATCTGAGTATGTCGTTTTTGACCTTATCTGGAACCTCCTATCTGAAAATTTGAAAATTCTTAAAAAATTCGTCCAAAATCTTGATATCTCCAATCTCTTGTTTTGTACGTTTTTTCCACGTTTCTTGACATCCAATGTATCCCTGCAATGTTTGGTGAAGATCTGAGTATGTAGTTTTTGACCTTATAGGGAACCTCCTATCTGAAAATTTGAAAATTCTTAAAAAATTTGACCAAAATCTTGATATACCCAATCCTATGTTTTGTATGTTTTTTCCACGTGTCTTGACATCCAATGTATCCCTGCAAAGTTTGGTGAAGATCTGAGTATGTAGTTTTTGACCTTATCTGGAACCTCCTATCTGAAAATTTGAAAATTTTTAAAAAATTCGTCCAAAATCTTGATGTCTTCAATCTCTTGTTTTGTACGTTTTTTCCACGTGTCTTGACCTCCAATGTATCCCTGCAAAGTTTGGTGAAGATCTGAGTATGTCGTTTTTGACCTTATCTGGAACATCCTTTCTGAAAATTTGAAAATTCTTAAAAAATTCGTCCAAAATCTTGATGTCTCCAATCTCTTGTTTTGTACGTTTTTTCCACGTGTCTTGACATCCAATGTATCCCTGCAAAGTTTGGTGAAGATCTGAGTATGTAGTTTTTGACCTTATATGGAACCTCCTTTCTGAAAATTTGAAAATTCTTAAAAAATTCGTCCAAAATCTTGATGTCTCCAATCTCTTGTTTTGTACGTTTTTTCCACGTGTCTTGACAATCAATGTATCCCTGCAAAGTTTGGTGAAGATCTGAGTATGTAGTTTTTGACCTTATATGGAACCTCCCATCTGAAAATTTGAAAATTCCTAAAAAATCCGTCCAAAATCTTGATGTCTCCACTCTCTTGTTTTGTACTTTTTTTCCACGTGTCTTGACATCCAATGTATCAATGCAAAGTTTGGTGAAGATCTGAGTATGTAGTTTTTGACCTTATATGGAACCTCCTTTCTGAAAATTTGAAAATTCTTAAAAAATTCGACCAAAATCTTGATGTCTCCAATCCTATGTTTTGTATGTTTTTTCCACGTGTCTTGACATCCAATGTATCCATGCAAAGTTTGGTGAAGATCTGAGTATGTAGTTTTTGACCTTATATGGAACCACCTATCTGAAAATTTGAGAATTCTTGAAAAATTCGTCCAAAATCTTGATGTCTCCAATCTCTTGTTTTGTACGTTTTTTCCACGTGTCTTGATATCCAATGTATCCCTGCAAAGTTTGGTGAAGATCTGAGTATGTCGTTTTTGACCTTATCTGGAACATCCTTTCTGAAAATTTGAAAATTCTTAAAAAATTCGTCCAAAATCTTGATGTCTCCAATCTCTTGTTTTGTACGTTTTTTTCACGTGTCTTCACATCCAATGTATCCCTGCAAATTTTGGTGAAGATCTGAGTATGTAGTTTTTGACCTTATCTGGAACCTCCTTTCTGAAAATTTGAAAATTCTTCAAAAATTCGTCCAAAATCTTGATGACTCCACTCTCTTGTTTTGTACGTTTTTTCCACGTGTCTTGACATCCAATGTATCCCTGCAAAGTTTGGTGAAGATCTGAGTATGTAGTTTTTGACCTTATATGGAACCTCCTTTCTGAAAATTTGAAAATTCTTAAAAAATTCGTATAAATATTGATGTCCCCAATCCTATGTTTTGTATGTTTTTTCCACGTGTCTTGACAACCAATGTATCCATGCAAAGTTTGGTGAAGATCTGAGTATGTCGTTTTTGACCTTATCTGAAACCTCCCATCTGAAAATTTGAAAATTCTTAAAAAATTCGTCGAAAATCTTGATGTCTCCAATCTCTTGTTTTGTACGTTTTTTCCACGTGTCTTGACATGCAAAGTATCCCTGCAACGTTTGGTGAAGATCTGAGTATGTAGTTTTTGACCTTATCTGGAACCTCCTATCTGAAAATTTGAAAATTCTTAAAAAATTCGTCCAAAATCTTGATGTCTCCAATCTCTTGTTTTGTACGTTTTTTCCACGTTTCTTGACATCCAATGTATCCCTGCAATGTTTGGTGAAGATCTGAGTATGTAGTTTTTGACCTTATAGGGAACCTCCTATCTGAAAATTTGAAAATTCTTAAAAAATTTGACCAAAATCTTGATATCCCCAATCCTATGTTTTGTATGTTTTTTCCACGTGTCTTGACATCCAATGTATCCCTGCAAAGTTTGGTGAAGATCTGAGTATGTAGTTTTTGACCTTATCTGGAACCTCCTATCTGAAAATTTGAAAATTTTTAAAAAATTCGTCCAAAATCTTGATGTCTTCAATCTCTTGTTTTGTACGTTTTTTCCACGTGTCTTGACCTCCAATGTATCCCTGCAAAGTTTGGTGAAGATCTGAGTATGTCGTTTTTGACCTTATCTGGAACATCCTTTCTGAAAATTTGAAAATTCTTAAAAAATTCGTCCAAAATCTTGATGTCTCCAATCTCTTGTTTTGTACGTTTTTTCCACGTGTCTTGACATCCAATGTATCCCTGCAAAGTTTGGTGAAGATCTGAGTATGTAGTTTTTGACCTTATATGGAATCTCCTTTCTGAAAATTTGAAAATTCTTAAAAAATTCGTCCAAAATCTTGATGTCCCCAATCTCTTGTTTTGTACGTTTTTTCCACGTGTCTTGACATCCAATGTATCCATGTAAAAGTTTGGTGAAGATCTGAGTATGTCGTTTTTGACCTTATCTGGAACCTCCCATCTGAAAATTTGAAATTTCTTAAAAAATTCGTCGAAAATCTTGATGTCTCCAATCTCTTGTTTTGTACGTTTTTTCCACGTGTCTTGACATGCAAAGTATCCCTGCAACGTTTGGTGAAGATCTGAGTATGTAGTTTTTGACCTTATCTGGAACCTCCTACCTGAAAATTTGAAAATTCTTAAAAAATTTGACCAAAATCTTGATATCCCCAATCCTATGTTTTGTATGTTTTTTCCACGTGTCTTGACATCCAATGTATCCCTGCAAAGTTTGGTGAAGATCTGAGTATGTAGTTTTTGACCTTATCTGGAACCTCCTATCTGAAAATTTGAAAATTTTTAAAAAATTCGTCCAAAATCTTGATGTCTTCAATCTCTTGTTTTGTACGTTTTTTCCACGTGTCTTGACCTCCAATGTATCCCTGCAAAGTTTGGTGAAGATCTGAGTATGTCGTTTTTGACCTTATCTGGAACATCCTTTCTGAAAATTTGAAAATTCTTAAAAAATTCGTCCAAAATCTTGATGTCTCCAATCTCTTGTTTTGTACGTTTTTTCCACGTGTCTTGACATCCAATGTATCCCTGCAAAGTTTGGTGAAGATCTGAGTTTGAAGTTTTTGACCTTATATGGAACCTCCTTTCTGAAAATTTGAAAATTCTTAAAAAATTCGTCCAAAATCTTGATGTCTCTAATCTCTTGTTTTGTACGTTTTTTCCACGTGTCTTGACATCCAATGTATCCCTGCAAAGTTTGGTGAAGATCTGAGTATGTAGTTTTTGACCTTATATGGAACCTCCCATCTGAAAATTTGAAAATTCCTAAAAAATCCGTCTAAAATCTTGATTTCTCCACTCTCTTTTTTGTACTTTTTTTCCACGTGTCTTGACATCCAATGTATCCCTGCAAAGTTTGGTGAAGATCTGAGTATGTAGTTTTTGACCTTATATGGAACCTCCTTTCTGAAAATTTGAAAATTCTTAAAAAATTCGACCAAAATCTTGATGTCTCCAATCCTATGTTTTGTATGTTTTTTCCACGTGTCTTGACATCCAATGTATCCATGCAAAGTTTGGTGAAGATCTGAGTATGTAGTTTTTGACCTTATATGGAACATCCTATCTGAAAATTTGAGAATTCTTGAAAAATTCGTCCAAAATCTTGATGTCTCCAATCTCTTGTTTTGTACGTTTTTTCCACGTGTCTTGACATCCAATGTATCCCTGCAAAGTTTGGTGAAGATCTGAGTATGTAGTTTTTGACCTTATCTGGAACCTCCCATCTGAAAATTTGAAAATTCCTAAAAAATCCGTCCAAAATCTTGATGACCTCAATCTCTTGTTTTGTACGTTTTTTCCACGTGTCTTGACATCCAATGTATCCCTGCAATGTTTGGTGAAGATCTGAGTATGCAGTTTTTGACCTTATATGGAACCTCTTATCTGAAAATTTGAAAATTCTTAAAAATATTTTACCAAAATCTTGATGTCCCCAATCCTATGTTTTGTATGTTTTTTCCACGTGTCTTGACATCCAATGTATCCCTGCAAAGTTTGGTGAAGATCTGAGTATGTAGTTTTAGACCTTATCTGGAACCTCATTTCTGAAAATTTGAAAATTCCTCAAAAATTCGTCCAAAATCTTGATGTCTCCAATCTCTTGTTTTGTACGTTTTCTCCACGTGTCTTGACATCCAATGTATCCCTGCAAAGTTTGGTGAAGATCTGAGTATGTAGTTTTTGACCTTATATTGAGCCTCCTTTCTGAAAATTTGAAAATTCTTAAAAAATTCATCCAAAATCTTGATGTCTCCAATCTCTTGTTTTGTACGTTTTTTCCACGTTTCTTGACATCCAATGTATCCCTGCAAAGTTTGGTGAAGATCTGAGTATGTAGTTTTTGACCTTATATGGAACCTCCTTTCTGAAAATTTGAAAATTCTTAAAAAATTCGTCCAAAATCTTGATGTCCCCAATCCTATGTTTTGTATGTTTTTTCCACGTGTCTTGACATCCAATGTATCCATGCAAAGTTTGGTGAAGATCTGAGTATGTCGTTTTTGACCTTATCTGAAACCTCCCATCTGAAAATTTGAAAATTCTTAAAAAATTCGTCGAAATCTTGATGTCTCCAATCTCTTGTTTTGTACGTTTTTTCCACGTGTCTTGACATGCAAAGTATCCCTGCAACGTTTGGTGAAGATCTGAGTATGTAGTTTTTGACCTTATCTGGAACCTCCTATCTGAAAATTTGAAAATTCTTAAAAAATTCGTCCAAAATCTTGATGTCTCCAATCTCTTGTTTTGTACGTTTTTTCCACGTTTCTTGACATCCAATTTATCCCTGCAATGTTTGGTGAAGATCTGAGTATGTAGTTTTTGACCTTATATGGAACCTCCTATCTGAAAATTTGAAAATTCTTAAAAAATTTGACCAAAATCTTGTTATCCCCAATCCTATGTTTTGTATGTTTTTTCCACGTGTCTTGACATCCAATGTATCCCTGCAAAGTTTGGTGAAGATCTGAGTATGTAGTTTTTGACCTTATCTGGAACCTCCTATCTGAAAATTTGAAAATTTTTAAAAAATTCGTCCAAAATCTTGATGTCCTCAATCTCTTGTTTTGTACGTTTTTTCCACGTGTCTTGACCTCCAATGTATCCCTGCAAAGTTTGGTGAAGATCTGAGTATGTCGTTTTTGACCTTATCTGGAACATCCTTTCTGAAAATTTGAAAATTCTTAAAAAATTCGTCCAAAATCTTGATGTCTCCAATCTCTTGTTTTGTACGTTTTTTCCACGTGTCTTGACATCCAATGTATCCCTGCAAAGTTTGGTGAAAATCTGAGTATGTAGTTTTTGACCTTATATGGAACCTCCTTTCTGAAAATTTGAAAATTCTTAAAAAATTCGTCCAAAATCTTGATGTCTCCAATCTCTTGTTTTGTACGTTTTTTCCACGTGTCT
Source organism: Lepisma saccharinum (assembly GCF_977018435.1). NCBI lineage: Eukaryota > Metazoa > Arthropoda > Insecta > Zygentoma > Lepismatidae > Lepisma > Lepisma saccharinum. The sequence continues at coordinate 382,411 of NW_028143014.1, read as the reverse complement.
TGACATCCAATGTATCCATGCAAAGTTTGGTGAAGATCTGAGTATGTCGTTTTTGACCTTATCTGGAACCTCCCATCTGAAAATTTGAAAATTCTTAAAAAATTCGACCAAAATCTTGATGTCTCCAATCCTATGTTTTGTATGTTTTTTCCACGTGTCTTGACATCCAATGTATCCATGCAAAGTTTGGTGAAGATCTGAGTATGTAGTTTTTGACCTTATATGGAACCACCTATCTGAAAATTTGAGAATTCTTGAAAAATTCGTCCAAAATCTTGATGTCTCCAATCTCTTGTTTTGTACGTTTTTTCCACGTGTCTTGATATCCAATGTATCCCTGCAAAGTTTGGTGAAGATCTGAGTATGTCGTTTTTGACCTTATCTGGAACATCCTTTCTGAAAATTTGAAAATTCTTAAAAAATTCGTCCAAAATCTTGATGTCTCCAATCTCTTGTTTTGTACGTTTTTTTCACGTGTCTTCACATCCAATGTATCCCTGCAAAGTTTGGTGAAGATCTGAGTATGTAGTTTTTGACCTTATCTGGAACCTCCTTTCTGAAAATTTGAAAATTCTTCAAAAATTCGTCCAAAATCTTGATGACTCCACTCTCTTGTTTTGTACGTTTTTTCCACGTGTCTTGACATCCAATGTATCCCTGCAAAGTTTGGTGAAGATCTGAGTATGTAGTTTTTGACCTTATATGGAACCTCCTTTCTGAAAATTTGAAAATTCTTAAAAAATTCGTATAAATATTGATGTCCCCAATCCTATGTTTTGTATGTTTTTTCCACGTGTCTTGACATCCAATGTATCCATGCAAAGTTTGGTGAAGATCTGAGTATGTCGTTTTTGACCTTATCTGAAACCTCCCATCTGAAAATTTGAAAATTCTTAAAAAATTCGTCGAAAATCTTGATGTCTCCAATCTCTTGTTTTGTACGTTTTTTCCACGTGTCTTGACATGCAAAGTATCCCTGCTACGTTTGGTGAAGATCTGAGTATGTAGTTTTTGACCTTATCTGGAACCTCCTATCTGAAAATTTGAAAATTCTTAAAAAATTCGTCCAAAATCTTGATGTCTCCAATCTCTTGTTTTGTACGTTTTTTCCACGTTTCTTGACATCCAATGTATCCCTGCAATGTTTGGTGAAGATCTGAGTATGTAGTTTTTGACCTTATAGGGAACCTCCTATCTGAAAATTTGAAAATTCTTAAAAAATTTGACCAAAATCTTCATATCCCCAATCCTATGTTTTGTATGTTTTTTCCACGTGTCTTGACATCCAATGTATCCCTGCAAAGTTTGGTGAAGATCTGAGTATGTAGTTTTTGACCTTATCTGGAACCTCCTATCTGAAAATTTGAAAATTTTTAAAAAATTCGTCCAAAATCTTGATGTCTTCAATCTCTTGTTTTGTACGTTTTTTCCACGTGTCTTGACCTCCAATGTATCCCTGCAAAGTTTGGTGAAGATCTGAGTATGTCGTTTTTGACCTTATCTGGAACATCCTTTCTGAAAATTTGAAAATTCTTAAAAAATTCGTCCAAAATCTTGATGTCTCCAATCTCTTGTTTTGTACGTTTTTTCCACGTGTCTTGACATCCAATGTATCCCTGCAAAGTTTGGTGAAGATCTGAGTATGTAGTTTTTGACCTTATATGGAATCTCCTTTCTGAAAATTTGAAAATTCTTAAAAAATTCGTCCAAAATCTTGATGTCCCCAATCTCTTGTTTTGTACGTTTTTTCCACGTGTCTTGACATCCAATGTATCCATGTAAAAGTTTGGTGAAGATCTGAGTATGTCGTTTTTGACCTTATCTGGAACCTCCCATCTGAAAATTTGAAATTTCTTAAAAAATTCGTCGAAAATCTTGATGTCTCCAATCTCTTGTTTTGTACGTTTTTTCCACGTGTCTTGACATGCAAAGTATCCCTGCAACGTTTGGTGAAGATCTGAGTATGTAGTTTTTGACCTTATCTGGAACCTCCTACCTGAAAATTTGAAAATTCTTAAAAAATTTGACCAAAATCTTGATATCCCCAATCCTATGTTTTGTATGTTTTTTCCACGTGTCTTGACATCCAATGTATCCCTGCAAAGTTTGGTGAAGATCTGAGTATGTAGTTTTTGACCTTATCTGGAACCTCCTATCTGAAAATTTGAAAATTTTTAAAAAATTCGTCCAAAATCTTGATGTCTTCAATCTCTTGTTTTGTACGTTTTTTCCACGTGTCTTGACCTCCAATGTATCCCTGCAAAGTTTGGTGAAGATCTGAGTATGTCGTTTTTGACCTTATCTGGAACATCCTTTCTGAAAATTTGAAAATTCTTAAAAAATTCGTCCAAAATCTTGATGTCTCCAATCTCTTGTTTTGTACGTTTTTTCCACGTGTCTTGACATCCAATGTATCCCTGCAAAGTTTGGTGAAGATCTGAGTTTGAAGTTTTTGACCTTATATGGAACCTCCTTTCTGAAAATTTGAAAATTCTTAAAAAATTCGTCCAAAATCTTGATGTCTCCAATCTCTTGTTTTGTAAGTTTTTTCCACGTGTCTTGACATCCAATGTATCCCTGCAAAGTTTGGTGAAGATCTGAGTATGTAGTTTTTGACCTTATATGGAACCTCCCATCTGAAAATTTGAAAATTCCTAAAAAATCCGTCTAAAATCTTGATTTCTCCACTCTCTTTTTTGTACTTTTTTTCCACGTGTCTTGACATCCAATGTATCCCTGCAAAGTTTGGTGAAGATCTGAGTATGTAGTTTTTGACCTTATATGGAACCTCCTTTCTGAAAATTTGAAAATTCTTAAAAAATTCGACCAAAATCTTGATGTCTCCAATCCTATGTTTTGTATGTTTTTTCCACGTGTCTTGACATCCAATGTATCCATGCAAAGTTTGGTGAAGATCTGAGTATGTAGTTTTTGACCTTATATGGAACATCCTATCTGAAAATTTGAGAATTCTTGAAAAATTCGTCCAAAATCTTGATGTCTCCAATCTCTTGTTTTGTACGTTTTTTCCACGTGTCTTGACATCCAATGTATCCCTGCAAAGTTTGGTGAAGATCTGAGTATGTAGTTTTTGACCTTATCTGGAACCTCCCATCTGAAAATTTGAAAATTCCTAAAAAATCCGTCCAAAATCTTGATGACCTCAATCTCTTGTTTTGTACGTTTTTTCCACGTGTCTTGACATCCAATGTATCCCTGCAATGTTTGGTGAAGATCTGAGTATGCAGTTTTTGACCTTATATGGAACCTCTTATCTGAAAATTTGAAAATTCTTAAAAATATTTTACCAAAATCTTGATGTCCCCAATCCTATGTTTTGTATGTTTTTTCCACGTGTCTTGACATCCAATGTATCCCTGCAAAGTTTGGTGAAGATCTGAGTATGTAGTTTTAGACCTTATCTGGAACCTCATTTCTGAAAATTTGAAAATTCCTCAAAAATTCGTCCAAAATCTTGATGTCTCCAATCTCTTGTTTTGTACGTTTTCTCCACGTGTCTTGACATCCAATGTATCCCTGCAAAGTTTGGTGAAGATCTGAGTATGTAGTTTTTGACCTTATATTGAGCCTCCTTTCTGAAAATTTGAAAATTCTTAAAAAATTCATCCAAAATCTTGATGTCTCCAATCTCTTGTTTTGTACGTTTTTTCCACGTTTCTTGACATCCAATGTATCCCTGCAAAGTTTGGTGAAGATCTGAGTATGTAGTTTTTGACCTTATATGGAACCTCCTTTCTGAAAATTTGAAAATTCTTAAAAAATTCGTCCAAAATCTTGATGTCCCCAATCCTATGTTTTGTATGTTTTTTCCACGTGTCTTGACATCCAATGTATCCATGCAAAGTTTGGTGAAGATCTGAGTATGTCGTTTTTGACCTTATCTGAAACCTCCCATCTGAAAATTTGAAAATTCTTAAAAAATTCGTCGAAATCTTGATGTCTCCAATCTCTTGTTTTGTACGTTTTTTCCACGTGTCTTGACATGCAAAGTATCCCTGCAACGTTTGGTGAAGATCTGAGTATGTAGTTTTTGACCTTATCTGGAACCTCCTATCTGAAAATTTGAAAATTCTTAAAAAATTCGTCCAAAATCTTGATGTCTCCAATCTCTTGTTTTGTACGTTTTTTCCACGTTTCTTGACATCCAATGTATCCCTGCAATGTTTGGTGAAGATCTGAGTATGTAGTTTTTGACCTTATATGGAACCTCCTATCTGAAAATTTGAAAATTCTTAAAAAATTTGACCAAAATCTTGTTATCCCCAATCCTATGTTTTGTATGTTTTTTCCACGTGTCTTGACATCCAATGTATCCCTGCAAAGTTTGGTGAAGATCTGAGTATGTAGTTTTTGACCTTATCTGGAACCTCCTATCTGAAAATTTGAAAATTTTTAAAAAATTCGTCCAAAATCTTGATGTCCTCAATCTCTTGTTTTGTACGTTTTTTCCACGTGTCTTGACCTCCAATGTATCCCTGCAAAGTTTGGTGAAGATCTGAGTATGTCGTTTTTGACCTTATCTGGAACATCCTTTCTGAAAATTTGAAAATTCTTAAAAAATTCGTCCAAAATCTTGATGTCTCCAATCTCTTGTTTTGTACGTTTTTTCCACGTGTCTTGACATCCAATGTATCCATGCAAAGTTTGGTGAAGATCTGAGTATGTCGTTTTTGACCTTATCTGGAACCTCCCATCTGAAAATTTGAAAATTCTTAAAAAATTCGTCGAAAATCTTGATGTCTCCAATCTCTTGTTTTGTACGTTTTTTCCACGTGTCTTGACATGCAAAGTATCCCTGCAACGTTTGGTGAAGATCTGAGTATGTAGTTTTTGACCTTATCTGGAACCTCCTATCTGAAAATTTGAAAATTCTTCAAAAATTCGTCCAAAATCTTGATGTCTCCAATCTCTTGTTTTGTACGTTTTTTCCACGTTTCTTGACATCCAATGTATCCCTGCAATGTTTGGTGAAGATCTGAGTATGTAGTTTTTGACCTTATATGGAACCTCCTATCTGAAAATTTGAAAATTCTTAAAAAATTTGACCAAAACCTTGATATCCCCAATCCTATGTTTTGTATGTTTTTTCCACGTGTCTTGACATCCAATGTATCCCTGCAAAGTTTGGTGAAGTTCTGAGTATGTAGTTTTTGACCTTATCTTTAACCTCCTATCTGAAAATTTGAAAAATTTTAAAAAATTCGTCCAAAATCTTGATGTCTTCAATCTCTTGTTTTGTACGTTTTTTCCACGTGTCTTGACCTCCAATGTATCCCTGCAAAGTTTGGTGAAGATCTGAGTATGTCGTTTTTGACCTTATCTGGAACCTCCTTTCTGAAAATTTGAAAATTCTTAAAAAATTCGTCCAAAATCTTGATGTCTCCAATCTCTTGTTTTGTACGTTTTTTCCACGTGTCTTGACATCCAATGTATCCCTGCAAAATTTGGTGAAGATTTGAGTATGTAGTTTTTGACCTTATATGGAACCTCCCATCTGAAAATTTGAAAATTCCTAAAAAATCCGTCTAAAATCTTGATGTCTCCACTCTCTTGTTTTGTACTTTTTTTCCACGTGTCTTGACATCCAATGTATCCCTGCAAAGTTTGGTGAAGATCTGAGTATGTAGTTTTTGACCTTATATGGAACCTCCTTTCTGAAAATTTGAAAATTCTTAAAAAATTCGACCAAAATCTTGATGTCTCCAATCCTATGTTTTGTATGTTTTTTCCACGTGTCTTGACATCCAATGTATCCATGCAAAGTTTGGTGAAGATCTGAGTATGTAGTTTTTGACCTTATATGGAACCTCCAATCTGAAAATTTGAAAATTCTTAAAAAATTTGACCAAAATCTTGATATCCCCAATCCTATGTTTTGTATGTTTTTTCCACGTGTCTTGACATCCAATGTATCCCTGCAAAGTTTGGTGAAGATCTGAGTATGTAGTTTTTGACCTTATCTGGAACCTCCTATCTGAAAATTTGAAAATTTTTAAAAAATTCGTCCAAAATCTTGATTTCTTCAATCTCTTGTTTTGTACGTTTTTTCCACGTGTCTTGACCTCCAATGTATCCCTGCAAAGTTTGGTGAAGATCTGAGTATGTCGTTTTTGACCTTATCTGGAACATCCTTTCTGAAAATTTGAAAATTCTTAAAAAATTCGTCCATAATCTTGATGTCTCCAATCTCTTGTTTTGTACGTTTTTTCCACGTGTCTTGACATCCAATGTATCCCTGCAAAGTTTGGTGAAGATCTGAGTTTGAAGTTTTTGACCTTATATGGAACCTCCTTTCTGAAAATTTGAAAATTCTTAAAAAATTCGTCCAAAATCTTGATGTCTCCAATCTCTTGTTTTGTACGTTTTTTCCACGTGTCTTGACATCCAATGTATCCCTGCAAAGTTTGGTGAAGATCTGAGTATGTAGTTTTTGACCTTATATGGAACCTCCCATCTGAAAATTTGAAAATTCCTAAAAAATCCGTCTAAAATCTTGATTTCTCCACTCTCTTTTTTGTACTTTTTTTCCACGTGTCTTGACATCCAATGTATCCCTGCAAAGTTTGGTGAAGATCTGAGTATGTAGTTTTTGACCTTATATGGAACCTCCTTTCTGAAAATTTGAAAATTCTTAAAAAATTCGACCAAAATCTTGATGTCTCCAATCCTATGTTTTGTATGTTTTTTCCACGTGTCTTGACATCCAATGTATCCATGCAAAGTTTGGTGAAGATCTGAGTATGTAGTTTTTGACCTTATATGGAACATCCTATCTGAAAATTTGAGAATTCTTGAAAAATTCGTCCAAAATCTTGATGTCTCCAATCTCTTGTTTTGTACGTTTTTTCCACGTGTCTTGACATCCAATGTATCCCTGCAAAGTTTGGTGAAGATCTGAGTATGTAGTTTTTGACCTTATCTGGAACCTCCCATCTGAAAATTTGAAAATTCCTAAAAAATCCGTCCAAAATCTTGATGACCTCAATCTCTTGTTTTGTACGTTTTTTCCACGTGTCTTGACATCCAATGTATCCCTGCAATGTTTGGTGAAGATCTGAGTATGCAGTTTTTGACCTTATATGGAACCTCTTATCTGAAAATTTGAAAATTCTTAAAAATATTTTACCAAAATCTTGATGTCCCCAATCCTATGTTTTGTATGTTTTTTCCACGTGTCTTGACATCCAATGTATCCCTGCAAAGTTTGGTGAAGATCTGAGTATGTAGTTTTTGACCTTATCTGGAACCTCATTTCTGAAAATTTGAAAATTCCTCAAAAATTCGTCCAAAATCTTGATGTCTCCAATCTCTTGTTTTGTACGTTTTTTCCACGTGTCTTGACATCCAATGTATCCCTGCAAAGTTTGGTGAAGATCTGAGTATGTAGTTTTTGACCTTATATTGAGCCTCCTTTCTGAAAATTTGAAAATTCTTAAAAAATTCATCCAAAATCTTGATGTCTCCAATCTCTTGTTTTGTACGTTTTTTCCACGTTTCTTGACATCCAATGTATCCCTGCAAAGTTTGGTGAAGATCTGAGTATGTAGTTTTTGACCTTATATGGAACCTCCTTTCTGAAAATTTGAAAATTCTTAAAAAATTCGTCCAAAATCTTGATGTCCCCAATCCTATGTTTTGTATGTTTTTTCCACGTGTCTTGACATCCAATGTATCCATGCAAAGTTTGGTGAAGATCTGAGTATGTCGTTTTTGACCTTATCTGAAACCTCCCATCTGAAAATTTGAAAATTCTTAAAAAATTCGTCCAAAATCTTGATGTCTCCAATCTCTTGTTTTGTACGTTTTTTCCACGATTCTTGACATCCAATGTATCCCTGCAATGTTTGGTGAAGATCTGAGTATGTAGTTTTTGACATTATATGGAACCTCCTATCTGAAAATTTGAAAATTCTTAAAAAATTTGACCAAAATCTTGTTATCCCCAATCCTATGTTTTGTATGTTTTTTCCACGAGTCTTGACATCCAATGTATCCCTGCAAAGTTTGGTGAAGATCTGAGTATGTAGTTTTTGACCTTATCTGGAACCTCCTATCTGAAAATTTGAAAATTTTTAAAAAATTCGTCCAAAATCTTGATGTCCTCAATCTCTTGTTTTGTACGTTTTTTCCACGTGTCTTGACCTCCAATGTATCCCTGCAAAGTTTGGTGAAGATCTGAGTATGTCGTTTTTGACCTTATCTGGAACCTCCCATCTGAAAATTTGAAAATTCTTAAAAAATTCGTCGAAAATCTTGATGTCTCCAATCTCTTGTTTTGTACGTTTTTTCCACGTGTCTTGACATGCAAAGTATCCCTGCAACGTTTGGTGAAGATCTGAGTATGTAGTTTTTGACCTTATCTGGAACCTCCTATCTGAAAATTTGAAAATTCTTCAAAAATTCGTCCAAAATCTTGATGTCTCCAATCTCTTGTTTTGTACGTTTTTTCCACGTTTCTTGACATCCAATGTATCCCTGCAATGTTTGGTGAAGATCTGAGTATGTAGTTTTTGACCTTATATGGAACCTCCTATCTGAAAATTTGAAAATTCTTAAAAAATTTGACCAAAACCTTGATATCCCCAATCCTATGTTTTGTATGTTTTTTCCACGTGTCTTGACATCCAATGTATCCCTGCAAAGTTTGGTGAAGTTCTGAGTATGTAGTTTTTGACCTTATCTGGAACCTCCTATCTGAAAATTTGAAAAATTTTAAAAAATTCGTCCAAAATCTTGATGTCTTCAATCTCTTGTTTTGTACGTTTTTTCCACGTGTCTTGACCTCCAATGTATACCTGCAAAGTTTGGTGAAGATCTGAGTATGTCGTTTTTGACCTTATCTGGAACCTCCTTTCTGAAAATTTGAAAATTCTTAAAAAATTCGTCCAAAATCTTGATGTCTCCAATCTCTTGTTTTGTACGTTTTTTCCACGTGTCTTGACATCCAATGTATCCCTGCAAAATTTGGTGAAGATTTGAGTATGTAGTTTTTGACCTTATATGGAACCTCCCATCTGAAAATTTGAAAATTCCTAAAAAATCCGTCTAAAATCTTGATGTCTCCACTCTCTTGTTTTGTACTTTTTTTCCACGTGTCTTGACATCCAATGTATCCCTGCAAAGTTTGGTGAAGATCTGAGTATGTAGTTTTTGACCTTATATGGAACCTCCTTTCTGAAAATTTGAAAATTCTTAAAAAATTCGACCAAAATCTTGATGTCTCCAATCCTATGTTTTGTATGTTTTTTCCACGTGTCTTGACATCCAATGTATCCATGCAAAGTTTGGTGAAGATCTGAGTATGTAGTTTTTGACCTTATATGGAACCTCCAATCTGAAAATTTGAAAATTCTTAAAAAATTTGACCAAAATCTTGATATCCCCAATCCTATGTTTTGTATGTTTTTTCCACGTGTCTTGACATCCAATGTATCATTGCAAAGTTTGGTGAAGATCTGAGTATGTAGTTTTTGACCTTATCTGGAACCTCCTATCTGAAAATTTGAAAATTTTTAAAAAATTCGTCCAAAATCTTGATGTCTTCAATCTCTTGTTTTGTACGTTTTTTCCACGTGTCTTGACCTCCAATGTCAATGTATCCCTGCAAAGTTTGGTGAAGATCTGAGTATGTCGTTTTTGACCTTATCTGGAACATCCTTTCTGAAAATTTGAAAATTCTTAAAAAATTCGTCCAAAATCTTGATGTCTCCAATCTCTTGTTTTGTACGTTTTTTCCACGTGTCTTGACATCCAATGTATCCCTGCAAAGTTTGGTGAAGATCTGAGTTTGAAGTTTTTGACCTTATATGGAACCTCCTTTCTGAAAATTTGAAAATTCTTAAAAAATTCGTCCAAAATCTTGATGTCTCCAATCTCTTGTTTTGTACGTTTTTTCCACGTGTCTTGACATCCAATGTGTCCCTGCAAAGTTTGGTGAAGATCTGAGTATGTAGTTTTTGACCTTATATGGAACCTCCCATCTGAAAATTTGAAAATTCCTAAAAAATCCGTCTAAAATCTTGATTTCTCCACTCTCTTTTTTGTACTTTTTTTCCACGTGTCTTGACATCCAATGTATCCCTGCAAAGTTTGGTGAAGATCTGAGTATGTAGTTTTTGACCTTATATGGAACCTCCTTTCTGAAAATTTGAAAATTCTTAAAAAATTCGACCAAAATCTTGATGTCTCCAATCCTATGTTTTGTATGTTTTTTCCACGTGTCTTGACATCCAATGTATCCATGCAAAGTTTGGTGAAGATCTGAGTATGTAGTTTTTGACCTTATATGGAACATCCTATCTGAAAATTTGAGAATTCTTGAAAAATTCGTCCAAAATCTTGATGTCTCCAATCTCTTGTTTTGTACGTTTTTTCCACGTGTCTTGACATCCAATGTATCCCTGCAAAGTTTGGTGAAGATCTGAGTATGTAGTTTTTGACCTTATCTGGAACCTCCCATCTGAAAATTTGAAAATTCCTAAAAAATCCGTCCAAAATCTTGATGACCTCAATCTCTTGTTTTGTACGTTTTTTCCACGTGTCTTGACATCCAATGTATCCCTGCAATGTTTGGTGAAGATCTGAGTATGCAGTTTTTGACCTTATATGGAACCTCTTATCTGAAAATTTGAAAATTCTTAAAAATATTTTACCAAAATCTTGATGTCCCCAATCCTATGTTTTGTATGTTTTTTCCACGTGTCTTGACATCCAATGTATCCCTGCAAAGTTTGGTGAAGATCTGAGTATGTAGTTTTAGACCTTATCTGGAACCTCATTTCTGAAAATTTGAAAATTCCTCAAAAATTCGTCCAAAATCTTGATGTCTCCAATCTCTTGTTTTGTACGTTTTTTCCACGTGTCTTGACATCCAATGTATCCCTGCAAAGTTTGGTGAAGATCTGAGTATGTAGTTTTTGACCTTATATTGAGCCTCCTTTCTGAAAATTTGAAAATTCTTAAAAAATTCATCCAAAATCTTGATGTCTCCAATCTCTTGTTTTGTACGTTTTTTCCACGTTTCTTGACATCCAATGTATCCCTGCAAAGTTTGGTGAAGATCTGAGTATGTAGTTTTTGACCTTATATGGAACATCCTTTCTGAAAATTTGAAAATTCTTAAAAAATTCGTCCAAAATCTTGATGTCCCCAATCCTATGTTTTGTATGTTTTTTCCACGTGTCTTGACATCCAATGTATCCATGCAAAGTTTGGTGAAGATCTGAGTATGTCGTTTTTGACCTTATCTGAAACCTCCCATCTGAAAATTTGAAAATTCTTAAAAAATTCGTCGAAATCTTGATGTCTCCAATCTCTTGTTTTGTACGTTTTTTCCACGTGTCTTGACATGCAAAGTATCCCTGCAACGTTTGGTGAAGATCTGAGTATGTAGTTTTTGACCTTATCTGGAACCTCCTATCTGAAAATTTGAAAATTCTTAAAAAATTCGTCCAAAATCTTGATGTCTCCAATCTCTTGTTTTGTACGTTTTTTCCACGTTTCTTGACATCCAATGTATCCCTGCAATGTTAGGTGAAGATCTGAGTATGTAGTTTTTGACATTATATGGAACCTCCTATCTGAAAATTTGAAAATTCTTAAAAAATTTGACCAAAATCTTGTTATCCCCAATCCTATGTTTTGTATGTTTTTTCCACGTGTCTTGACATCCAATGTATCCCTGCAAAGTTTGGTGAAGATCTGAGTATGTAGTTTTTGACCTTATCTGGAACCTCCTATCTGAAAATTTGAAAATTTTTAAAAAATTCGTCCAAAATCTTGATGTCCTCAATCTCTTGTTTTGTACGTTTTTTCCACGTGTCTTGACCTCCAATGTATCCCTGCAAAGTTTGGTGAAGATCTGAGTATGTCGTTTTTGACCTTATCTGGAACATCCTTTCTGAAAATTTGAAAATTCTTAAAAAATTCGTCCAAAATCTTGATGTCTCCAATCTCTTGTTTTGTACGTTTTTTCCACGTGTCTTGACATCCAATGTATCCCTGCAAAGTTTGGTGAAAATCTGAGTATGTAGTTTTTGACCTTATATGGAACCTCCTTTCTGAAAATTTGAAAATTCTTAAAAAATTCGTCCAAAATCTTGATGTCTCCAATCTCTTGTTTTGTACGTTTTTTCCACGTGTCTTGACATCCAATGTATCCATGCAAAGTTTGGTGAAGATCTGAGTATGTCGTTTTTGACCTTATCTGGAACCTCCCATCTGAAAATTTGAAAATTCTTAAAAAATTCGTCGAAAATCTTGATGTCTCCAATCTCTTGTTTTGTACGTTTTTTCCACGTGTCTTGACATGCAAAGTATCCCTGCAACGTTTGGTGAAGATCTGAGTATGTAGTTTTTGACCTTATCTGGAACCTCCTATCTGAAAATTTGAAAATTCTTCAAAAATTCGTCCAAAATCTTGATGTCTCCAATCTCTTGTTTTGTACGTTTTTTCCACGTTTCTTGACATCCAATGTATCCCTGCAATGTTTGGTGAAGATCTGAGTATGTAGTTTTTGACCTTATATGGAACCTCCTATCTGAAAATTTGAAAATTCTTAAAAAATTTGACCAAAACCTTGATATCCCCAATCCTATGTTTTGTATGTTTTTTCCACGTGTCTTGACATCCAATGTATCCCTGCAAAGTTTGGTGAAGTTCTGAGTATGTAGTTTTTGACCTTATCTGGAACCTCCTTTCTGAAAATTTGAAAAATTTTAAAAAATTCGTCCAAAATCTTGATGTCTCCAATCTCTTGTTTTGTACGTTTTATCCACGTGTCTTGACATCCAATGTATCCCTGCAAAATTTGGTGAAGATCTGAGTATGTAGTTTTTGACCTTATATGGAACCTCCCATCTGAAAATTTGAAAATTCCTAAAAAATCCGTCTAAAATCTTGATGTCTCCACTCTCTTGTTTTGTACTTTTTTTCCACGTGTCTTGACATCCAATGTATCCCTGCAAAGTTTGGTGAAGATCTGAGTATGTAGTTTTTGACCTTATATGGAACCTCCTTTCTGAAAATTTGAAAATTCTTAAAAAATTCGACCAAAATCTTGATGTCTCCAATCCTATGTTTTGTATGTTTTTTCCACGTGTCTTGACATCCAATGTATCCATGCAAAGTTTGGTGAAGATCTGAGTATGTAGTTTTTGACCTTATATGGAACCTCCAATCTGAAAATTTGAGAATTCTTGAAAAATTCGTCCAAAATCTTGATGTCTCCAATATCTTGTTTTGTACGTATTTTCCACGTGTCTTGACATCCAATGTATCCCTGCAAAGTTTGGTGAAGATCTGAGTATGTAGTTTTTGACCTTATCTGGAACCTCCCATCTGAAAATTTGAAAATTCCTAAAAAATCCGTCCAAAATCTTGATGACCTCAATCTCTTGTTTTGTACGTTTTTTCCACGTGTCTTGACATCCAATGTATCCCTGCAATGTTTGGTGAAGATCTGAGTATGTAGTTTTTGACCTTATATGGAACCTCTTATCTGAAAATTTGAAAATTCTTAAAAATATTTGACCAAAATCTTGATGTCCCCAATCCTATGTTTTGTATGTTTTTTCCACGTGTCTTGACATCCAATGTATTTCTGCAAAGTTTGGTGAAGATCTGAGTATGTCGTTTTTGACCTTATCTGGAACATCCTTTCTGAAAATTTGAAAATTCTTAAAAAATTCGTCCAAAATCTTGATGTCTCCAATCTCTTGTTTTGTACGTTTTTTCCACGTGTCTTGACATCCAATGTATCCCTGCAAAGTTTGGTGAAGATCTGAGTATGTAGTTTTTGACCTTATATGGAACCTCCCATCTGAAAATTTGAAAATTCTTAAAAAATTCGACCAAAATCTTGATGTCTCCAATCCTATGTTTTGTATGTTTTTTCCACGTGTCTTGACATCCAATGTATCAATGCAAAGTTTGGTGAAGATCTGAGTATGTAGTTTTTGACCTTATATGGAACATCCTATCTGAAAATTTGAGAAAACTTGAAAAATTCGTCCAAAATCTTGATGTCTCCAATCTCTTGTTTTGTACGTTTTTTCCACGTGTCTTGACATCCAATGTATCCCTGCAAAGTTTGGTGAAGATCTGAGTATGTAGTTTTTGACCTTATATGGAACCTCCTTTCTGAAAATTTGAAAATTCTTAAAAAATTCGTCCAAAATCTTGATGTCCCCAATCCTATGTTTTGTATGTTTTTTCCACGTGTCTTGACATCCAATGTATCCATGCAAAGTTTGGTGAAGATCTGAGTATGTCGTTTTTGACCTTATCTGAAACCTCCCATCTGAAAATTTGAAAATTCTTAAAAAATTCGTCGAAAATCTTGATGTCTCCAATCTCTTGTTTTGTACGTTTTTTCCACGTGTCTTGACATGCAAAGTATCCCTACAACGTTTGGTGAAGATCTGAGTATGTAGTTTTTGACCTTATCTGGAACCTCCTATCTGAAAATTTGAAAATTCTTAAAAAATTCGTCCAAAATCTTGATGTCTCCAATCCTATGTTTTGTATGTTTTTTCCACGTGTCTTGACATCCAATGTATCCATGCAAAGTTTGGTGAAGATCTGAGTATGTAGTTTTTGACCTTACCTGGAACCTCCCATCTGAAAATTTGAAAATTTTTAAAAAATTCGTCCAAAATCTTGATGTCTCCAATCTCTTGTTTTGTACGTTTTTTCCACGTGTCTTGACCTCCAATGTATCCCAGCAAAGTTTGGTGAAGATCTGAGTATGTAGTTTTTGACCTTATATGGAACCTCCTATCTGAAAATTTGAAAATTCTTAAAAAATTTGACCAAAATCTTGATGTCCCCAATCCTATGTTTTGTATGTTTTTTCCACGTGTCTTGACATCCAATGTATCCCTGCAAAGTTTGGTGAAGATCTGAGTATGTCGTTTTTGACCTTATCTGGAACATCCTTTCTGAAAATTTGAAAATTCTTAAAAAATTCGTCCAAAATCTTGATGTCTCCAATCTCTTGTTTTGTACGTTTTTTCCACGTGTCTCGACATCCAATGTATCCCTGCAAAGTTTGGTGAAGATCTGAGTATGTAGTTTTTGACCTTATATGGAACCTCCTTTCTGAAAATTTGAAAATTCTTAAAAAATTCGTCCAAAATCTTGATGTCCCCAATCTCTTGTTTTGTACGTTTTTTCCACGTGTCTTGACATCCAATGAATCCATGCAAAGTTTGGTGAAGATCTGAGTATGTCGTTTTTGACCTTATCTGGAACCTCCCATCTGAAAATTTGAAAATTCTTAAAAAATTCGTCGAAAATCTTGATGTCTCCAATCTCTTGTTTTGTACGTTTTTTCCACGTGTCTTGACATGCAAAGTATCCCTGCAACGTTTGGTGAAGATCTGAGTATGTAGTTTTTGACCTTATCTGGAACCTCCTATCTGAAAATTTGAAAATTCTTCAAAAATTCGTCCAAAATCTTGATGTCTCCAATCTCTTGTTTTGTACGTTTTTTCCACGTTTCTTGACATCCAATGTATCCCTGCAATGTTTGGTGAAGATCTGAGTATGTAGTTTTTGACCTTATATGGAACCTCCTATCTGAAAATTTGAAAATTCTTAAAAAATTTGACCAAAATCTTGATATCCCCAATCCTATGTTTTGTATGTTTTTTCCACGTGTCTTGACATCCAATGTATCCCTGCAAAGTTTGGTGAAGTTCTGAGTATGTAGTTTTTGACCTTATCTGGAACCTCCTATCTGAAAATTTGAAAAATTTTAAAAAATTCTTCCAAAATCTTGATGTCTTCAATCTCTTGTTTTGTACGTTTTTTCCACGTGTCTTGACCTCCAATGTATCCCTGCAAAGTTTGGTGAAGATCTGAGTATGTAGTTTTTGACCTTATATGGAACCTCCCATGTGAAAATTTGAAAATTCTTAAAAAATTCGACCAAAATCTTGATGTCTCCAATCCTATGTTTTGTATGTTTTTTCCACGTGTCTTGACATCCAATGTATCAATCCAAAGTTTGGTGAAGATCTGAGTATGTAGTTTTTGACCTTATATGGAACATCCTATCTGAAAATTTGAGAAAACTTGAAAAATTCGTCCAAAATCTTGATGTCTCCAATCTCTTGTTTTGTACGTTTTTTCCACGTGTCTTGACATGCAAAGTATCCCTGCAACGTTTGGTGAAGATCTGAGTATGTCGTTTTTGACCTTATCTGGAACATCCTTTCTGAAAATTTGAAAATTCTTAAAAAATTCGTCCAAAATCTTGATGTCTCCAATCTCTTGTTTTGTACGTTTTTTCCACGTGTCTCGACATCCAATGTATCCCTGCAAAGTTTGGTGAAGATCTGAGTATGTAGTTTTTGACCTTATATGGAACCTCCTATCTGAAAATTTGAAAATTCTTAAAAAATTTGACCAAAATCTTGATATCCCCAATCCTATGTTTTGTATGTTTTTTCCACGTGTCTTGACATCCAATGTATCCCTGCAAAGTTTGGTGAAGTTCTGAGTATGTAGTTTTTGACCTTATCTGGAACCTCCTATCTGAAAATTTGAAAAATTTTAAAAAATTCGTCCAAAATCTTGATGTCTTCAATCTCTTGTTTTGTACGTTTTTTCCACGTGTCTTGACCTCCAATGTATCCCTGCAAAGTTTGGTGAAGATCTGAGTATGTCGTTTTTGACCTTATCTGGAACATCCTTTCTGAAAATTTGAAAATTCTTAAAAAATTCGTCCAAAATCTTGATGTCTCCAATCTCTTGTTTTGTACGTTTTTTCCACGTGTCTTGACATCCAATGTATCCCTGCAAAGTTTGGTGAAGATCTGAGTATGTAGTTTTTGACCTTATCTGAAACCTCCCATCTGAAAATTTGAAAATTCTTAAAAAATTCGTCGAAAATCTTGATGTCTCCAATCTCTTGTTTTGTACGTTTTTTCCACGTGTCTTGACATGCAAAGTATCCCTGCAACGTTTGGTGAAGATCTGAGTATGTAGTTTTTGACCTTATCTGGAACCTCCTATCTGAAAATTTGAAAATTCTTAAAAAATTCGTCCAAAATCTTGATGTCTCCAATCTCTTGTTTTGTACGTTTTTTCCACGTTTCTTGACATCCAATGTATCCCTGCAATGTTTGGTGAAGATCTGAGTATGTAGTTTTTGACCTTATATGGAACCTCCTTTCTGAAAATTTGAAAATTCTTAAAAAATTCGACCAAAATCTTGATGTCTCCAATCCTATGTTTTGTATGTTTTTTCCACGTGTCTTGACATCCAATGTATCCATGCAAAGTTTGGTGAAGATCTGAGTATGTAGTTTTTGACCTTATATGGAACCTCCAATCTGAAAATTTGAGAATTCTTGAAAAATTCGTCCAAAATCTTGATGTCTCCAATATCTTGTTTTGTACGTATTTTCCACGTGTCTTGACATCCAATGTATCCCTGCAAAGTTTGGTGAAGATCTGAGTATGTAGTTTTTGACCTTATCTGGAACCTCCCATCTGAAAATTTGAAAATTCCTAAAAAATCCGTCCAAAATCTTGATGACCTCAATCTCTTGTTTTGTACGTTTTTTCCACGTGTCTTGACATCCAATGTATCCCTGCAATGTTTGGTGAAGATCTGAGTATGTAGTTTTTGACCTTATATGGAACCTCTTATCTGAAAATTTGAAAATTCTTAAAAATATTTGACCAAAATCTTGATGTCCCCAATCCTATGTTTTGTATGTTTTTTCCACGTGTCTTGACATCCAATGTATTTCTGCAAAGTTTGGTGAAGATCTGAGTATGTCGTTTTTGACCTTATCTGGAACATCCCATCTGAAAATTTGAAAATTCTTAAAAAATTCGACCAAAATCTTGATGTCTCCAATCCTATGTTTTGTATGTTTTTTCCACGTGTCTTGACATCCAATGTATCAATGCAAAGTTTGGTGAAGATCTGAGTATGTAGTTTTTGACCTTATATGGAACATCCTATCTGAAAATTTGAGAAAACTTGAAAAATTCGTCCAAAATCTTGATGTCTCCAATCTCTTGTTTTGTACGTTTTTTCCACGTGTCTTGACATCCAATGTATCCCTGCAAAGTTTGGTGAAGATCTGAGTATGTAGTTTTTGACCTTATATGGAACCTCCTTTCTGAAAATTTGAAAATTCTTAAAAAATTCGTCCAAAAACTTGATGTCCCCAATCCTATGTTTTGTATGTTTTTTCCACGTGTCTTGACATCCAATGTATCCATGCAAAGTTTGGTGAAGATCTGAGTATGTCGTTTTTGACCTTATCTGAAACCTCCCATCTGAAAATTTGAAAATTCTTAAAAAATTCGTCGAAAATCTTGATGTCTCCAATCTCTTGTTTTGTACGTTTTTTCCACGTGTCTTGACATGCAAAGTATCCCTACAACGTTTGGTGAAGATCTGAGTATGTAGTTTTTGACCTTATCTGGAACCTCCTATCTGAAAATTTGAAAATTCTTAAAAAATTCGTCCAAAATCTTGATGTCTCCAATCCTATGTTTTGTATGTTTTTTCCACGTGTCTTGACATCCAATGTATCCATGCAAAGTTTGGTGAAGATCTGAGTATGTAGTTTTTGACCTTATCTGGAACCTCCCATCTGAAAATTTGAAAATTTTTAAAAAATTCGTCCAAAATCTTGATGTCTCCAATCTCTTGTTTTGTACGTTTTTTCCACGTGTCTTGACCTCCAATGTATCCCTGCAAAGTTTGGTGAAGATCTGAGTATGTAGTTTTTGACCTTATATGGAACCTCCTATCTGAAAATTTGAAAATTCTTAAAAAATTTGACCAAAATCTTGATGTCCCCAATCCTATGTTTTGTATGTTTTTTCCACGTGTCTTGACATCCAATGTATCCCTGCAAAGTTTGGTGAAGATCTGAGTATGTCGTTTTTGACCTTATCTGGAACATCCTTTCTGAAAATTTGAAAATTCTTAAAAAATTCGTCCAAAATCTTGATGTCTCCAATCTCTTGTTTTGTACGTTTTTTCCACGTGTCTCGACATCCAATGTATCCCTGCAAAGTTTGGTGAAGATCTGAGTATGTAGTTTTTGACCTTATATGGAACCTCCTATCTGAAAATTTGAAAATTCTTAAAAAATTTGACCAAAATCTTGATATCCCCAATCCTATGTTTTGTATGTTTTTTCCACGTGTCTTGACATCCAATGTATCCCTGCAAAGTTTGGTGAAGTTCTGAGTATGTAGTTTTTGACCTTATCTGGAACCTCCTATCTGAAAATTTGAAAAATTTTAAAAAATTCGTCCAAAATCTTGATGTCTTCAATCTCTTGTTTTGTACGTTTTTTCCACGTGTCTTGACCTCCAATGTATCCCTGCAAAGTTTGGTGAAGATCTGAGTATGTCGTTTTTGACCTTATCTGGAACATCCTTTCTGAAAATTTGAAAATTCTTAAAAAATTCGTCCAAAATCTTGATGTCTCCAATCTCTTGTTTTGTACGTTTTTTCCACGTGTCTTGACATCCAATGTATCCCTGCAAAGTTTGGTGAAGATCTGAGTATGTAGTTTTTGACCTTATCTGAAACCTCCCATCTGAAAATTTGAAAATTCTTAAAAAATTCGTCGAAAATCTTGATGTCTCCAATCTCTTGTTTTGTACGTTTTTTCCACGTGTCTTGACATGCAAAGTATCCCTGCAACGTTTGGTGAAGATCTGAGTATGTAGTTTTTGACCTTATCTGGAACCTCCTATCTGAAAATTTGAAAATTCTTAAAAAATTCGTCCAAAATCTTGATGTCTCCAATCTCTTGTTTTGTACGTTTTTTCCACGTTTCTTGACATCCAATGTATCCCTGCAATGTTTGGTGAAGATCTGAGTATGTAGTTTTTGACCTTATATGGAACCTCCTTTCTGAAAATTTGAAAATTCTTAAAAAATTCGACCAAAATCTTGATGTCTCCAATCCTATGTTTTGTATGTTTTTTCCACGTGTCTTGACATCCAATGTATCCATGCAAAGTTTGGTGAAGATCTGAGTATGTAGTTTTTGACCTTATATGGAACCTCCAATCTGAAAATTTGAGAATTCTTGAAAAATTCGTCCAAAATCTTGATGTCTCCAATATCTTGTTTTGTACGTATTTTCCACGTGTCTTGACATCCAATGTATCCCTGCAAAGTTTGGTGAAGATCTGAGTATGTAGTTTTTGACCTTATCTGGAACCTCCCATCTGAAAATTTGAAAATTCCTAAAAAATCCGTCCAAAATCTTGATGACCTCAATCTCTTGTTTTGTACGTTTTTTCCACGTGTCTTGACATCCAATGTATCCCTGCAATGTTTGGTGAAGATCTGAGTATGTAGTTTTTGACCTTATATGGAACCTCTTATCTGAAAATTTGAAAATTCTTAAAAATATTTGACCAAAATCTTGATGTCCCCAATCCTATGTTTTGTATGTTTTTTCCACGTGTCTTGACATCCAATGTATTTCTGCAAAGTTTGGTGAAGATCTGAGTATGTCGTTTTTGACCTTATCTGGAACATCCCATCTGAAAATTTGAAAATTCTTAAAAAATTCGACCAAAATCTTGATGTCTCCAATCCTATGTTTTGTATGTTTTTTCCACGTGTCTTGACATCCAATGTATCAATGCAAAGTTTGGTGAAGATCTGAGTATGTAGTTTTTGACCTTATATGGAACATCCTATCTGAAAATTTGAGAAAACTTGAAAAATTCGTCCAAAATCTTGATGTCTCCAATCTCTTGTTTTGTACGTTTTTTCCACGTGTCTTGACATCCAATGTATCCCTGCAAAGTTTGGTGAAGATCTGAGTATGTAGTTTTTGACCTTATATGGAACCTCCTTTCTGAAAATTTGAAAATTCTTAAAAAATTCGTCCAAAAACTTGATGTCCCCAATCCTATGTTTTGTATGTTTTTTCCACGTGTCTTGACATCCAATGTATCCATGCAAAGTTTGGTGAAGATCTGAGTATGTCGTTTTTGACCTTATCTGAAACCTCCCATCTGAAAATTTGAAAATTCTTAAAAAATTCGTCGAAAATCTTGATGTCTCCAATCTCTTGTTTTGTACGTTTTTTCCACGTGTCTTGACATGCAAAGTATCCCTACAACGTTTGGTGAAGATCTGAGTATGTAGTTTTTGACCTTATCTGGAACCTCCTATCTGAAAATTTGAAAATTCTTAAAAAATTCGTCCAAAATCTTGATGTCTCCAATCCTATGTTTTGTATGTTTTTTCCACGTGTCTTGACATCCAATGTATCCATGCAAAGTTTGGTGAAGATCTGAGTATGTAGTTTTTGACCTTATCTGGAACCTCCCATCTGAAAATTTGAAAATTTTTAAAAAATTCGTCCAAAATCTTGATGTCTCCAATCTCTTGTTTTGTACGTTTTTTCCACGTGTCTTGACCTCCAATGTATCCCTGCAAAGTTTGGTGAAGATCTGAGTATGTAGTTTTTGACCTTATATGGAACCTCCTATCTGAAAATTTGAAAATTCTTAAAAAATTTGACCAAAATCTTGATGTCCCCAATCCTATGTTTTGTATGTTTTTTCCACGTGTCTTGACATCCAATGTATCCCTGCAAAGTTTGGTGAAGATCTGAGTATGTCGTTTTTGACCTTATCTGGAACATCCTTTCTGAAAATTTGAAAATTCTTAAAAAATTCGTCCAAAATCTTGATGTCTCCAATCTCTTGTTTTGTACGTTTTTTCCACGTGTCTCGACATCCAATGTATCCCTGCAAAGTTTGGTGAAGATCTGAGTATGTAGTTTTTGACCTTATATGGAACCTCCTTTCTGAAAATTTGAAAATTCTTAAAAAATTCGTCCAAAATCTTGATGTCCCCAATCTCTTGTTTTGTACGTTTTTTCCACGTGTCTTGACATCCAATGAATCCATGCAAAGTTTGGTGAAGATCTGAGTATGTCGTTTTTGACCTTATCTGGAACCTCCCATCTGAAAATTTGAAAATTCTTAAAAAATTCGTCGAAAATCTTGATGTCTCCAATCTCTTGTTTTGTACGTTTTTTCCACGTGTCTTGACATGCAAAGTATCCCTGCAACGTTTGGTGAAGATCTGAGTATGTAGTTTTTGACCTTATCTGGAACCTCCTATCTGAAAATTTGAAAATTCTTCAAAAATTCGTCCAAAATCTTGATGTCTCCAATCTCTTGTTTTGTACGTTTTTTCCACGTGTCTCGACATCCAATGTATCCCTGCAATGTTTGGTGAAGATCTGAGTATGTAGTTTTTGACCTTATATGGAACCTCCTATCTGAAAATTTGAAAATTCTTAAAAAATTTGACCAAAATCTTGATATCCCCAATCCTATGTTTTGTATGTTTTTTCCACGTGTCTTGACATCCAATGTATCCCTGCAAAGTTTGGTGAAGTTCTGAGTATGTAGTTTTTGACCTTATCTGGAACCTCCTATCTGAAAATTTGAAAAATTTTAAAAAATTCTTCCAAAATCTTGATGTCTTCAATCTCTTGTTTTGTACGTTTTTTCCACGTGTCTTGACCTCCAATGTATCCCTGCAAAGTTTGGTGAAGATCTGAGTATGTAGTTTTTGACCTTATATGGAACCTCCCATGTGAAAATTTGAAAATTCTTAAAAAATTCGACCAAAATCTTGATGTCTCCAATCCTATGTTTTGTATGTTTTTTCCACGTGTCTTGACATCCAATGTATCAATCCAAAGTTTGGTGAAGATCTGAGTATGTAGTTTTTGACCTTATATGGAACATCCTATCTGAAAATTTGAGAAAACTTGAAAAATTCGTCCAAAATCTTGATGTCTCCAATCTCTTGTTTTGTACGTTTTTTCCACGTGTCTTGACATCCAATGTATCCCTGCAAAGTTTGGTGAAGATCTGAGTATGTAGTTTTTGACCTTATATGGAACCTCCTTTCTGAAAATTTGAAAATTCTTAAAAAATTCGTCCAAAATCTTGATGTCCCCAATCCTATGTTTTGTATGTTTTTTCCACGTGTCTTGACATCCAATGTATCCATGCAAAGTTTGGTGAAGATCTGAGTATGTCGTTTTTGACCTTATCTGAAACCTCCCATCTGAAAATTTGAAAATTCTTAAAAAATTCGTCGAAAATCTTGATGTCTCCAATCTCTTGTTTTGTACGTTTTTTCCACGTGTCTTGACATGCAAAGTATCCCTGCAACGTTTGGTGAAGATCTGAGTATGTAGTTTTTGACCTTATCTGGAACCTCCTATCTGAAAATTTGAAAATTCTTAAAAAATTCGTCCAAAATCTTGATGTCTCCAATCCTATGTTTTGTATGTTTTTTCCACGTGTCTTGACATCCAATGTATCCATGCAAAGTTTGGTGAAGATCTGAGTTTGTAGTTTTTGACCTTATCTGGAACCTCCCATCTGAAAATTTGAAAATTTTTAAAAAATTCGTCCAAAATCTTGATGTCTCCAATCTCTTGGTTTGTACGTTTTTTCCTCCAATGTATCCCAGCAAAGTTTGGTGAAGATCTGAGTATGTAGTTTTTGACCTTATATGGAACCTCCTATCTGAAAATTTGAAAATTCTTAAAAAATTTGACCAAAATCTTGATGTCCCCAATCCTATGTTTTGTATGTTTTTTCCACGTGTCTTGACATCCAATGTATCCCTGCAAAGTTTGGTGAAGATCTGAGTATGTCGTTTTTGACCTTATCTGGAACATCCTTTCTGAAAATTTGAAAATTCTTAAAAAATTCGTCCAAAATCTTGATGTCTCCAATCTCTTGTTTTGTACGTTTTTTCCACGTGTCTCGACATCCAATGTATCCCTGCAAAGTTTGGTGAAGATCTGAGTATGTAGTTTTTGACCTTATATGGAACCTCCTTTCTGAAAATTTGAAAATTCTTAAAAAATTCGTCCAAAATCTTGATGTCCCCAATCTCTTGTTTTGTACGTTTTTTCCACGTTTCTTGACATCCAATGAATCCATGCAAAGTTTGGTGAAGATCTGAGTATGTCGTTTTTGACCTTATCTGGAACCTCCCATCTGAAAATTTGAAAATTCTTAAAAAATTCGTCGAAAATCTTGATGTCTCCAATCTCTTGTTTTGTACGTTTTTTCCACGTGTCTTGACATGCAAAGTATCCCTGCAACGTTTGGTGAAGATCTGAGTATGTAGTTTTTGACCTTATCTGGAACCTCCTATCTGAAAATTTGAAAATTCTTCAAAAATTCGTCCAAAATCTTGATGTCTCCAATCTCTTGTTTTGTACGTTTTTTCCACGTTTCTTGACATCCAATGTATCCCTGCAATGTTTGGTGAAGATCTGAGTATGTAGTTTTTGACCTTATATGGAACCTCCTATCTGAAAATTTGAAAATTCTTAAAAAATTTGACCAAAATCTTGATATCCCCAATCCTATGTTTTGTATGTTTTTTCCACGTGTCTTGACATCCAATGTATCCCTGCAAAGTTTGGTGAAGTTCTGAGTATGTAGTTTTTGACCTTATCTGGAACCTCCTATCTGAAAATTTGAAAAATTTTAAAAAATTCGTCCAAAATCTTGATGTCTTCAATCTCTTGTTTTGTACGTTTTTTCCACGTGTCTTGACCTCCAATGTATCCCTGCAAAGTTTGGTGAAGATCTGAGTATGTCGTTTTTGACCTTATCTGGAACATCCTTTCTGAAAATTTGAAAATTCTTAAAAAATTCGTCCAAAATCTTGATGTCTCCAATCTCTTGTTTTGTACGTTTTTTCCACGTGTCTTGACATCCAATGTATCCCTGCAAAGTTTGGTGAAGATCTGAGTATGTAGTTTTTGACCTTATCTGAAACCTCCCATCTGAAAATTTGAAAATTCTTAAAAAATTCGTCGAAAATCTTGATGTCTCCAATCTCTTGTTTTGTACGTTTTTTCCACGTGTCTTGACATGCAAAGTATCCCTGCAATGTTTGGTGAAGATCTGAGTATGTAGTTTTTGACCTTATATGGAACCTCCTTTCTGAAAATTTGAAAATTCTTAAAAAATTCGACCAAAATCTTGATGTCTCCAATCCTATGTTTTGTATGTTTTTTCCACGTGTCTTGACATCCAATGTATCCATGCAAAGTTTGGTGAAGATCTGAGTATGTAGTTTTTGACCTTATATGGAACCTCCAATCTGAAAATTTGAGAATTCTTGAAAAATTCGTCCAAAATCTTGATGTCTCCAATATCTTGTTTTGTACGTATTTTCCACGTGTCTTGACATCCAATGTATCCCTGCAAAGTTTGGTGAAGATCTGAGTATGTAGTTTTTGACCTTATCTGGAACCTCCCATCTGAAAATTTGAAAATTCCTAAAAAATCCGTCCAAAATCTTGATGACCTCAATCTCTTGTTTTGTACGTTTTTTCCACGTGTCTTGACATCCAATGTATCCCTGCAATGTTTGGTGAAGATCTGAGTATGTAGTTTTTGACCTTATATGGAACCTCTTATCTGAAAATTTGAAAATTCTTAAAAATATTTGACCAAAATCTTGATGTCCCCAATCCTATGTTTTGTATGTTTTTTCCACGTGTCTTGACATCCAATGTATTTCTGCAAAGTTTGGTGAAGATCTGAGTATGTCGTTTTTGACCTTATCTGGAACATCCTTTCTGAAAATTTGAAAATTCTTAAAAAATTCGTCCAAAATCTTGATGTCTCCAATCTCTTGTTTTGTACGTTTTTTCCACGTGTCTTGACATCCAATGTATCCCTGCAAAGTTTGGTGAAGATCTGAGTATGTAGTTTTTGACCTTATATGGAACCTCCCATCTGAAAATTTGAAAATTCTTAAAAAATTCGACCAAAATCTTGATGTCTCCAATCCTATGTTTTGTATGTTTTTTCCACGTGTCTTGACATCCAATGTATCAATGCAAAGTTTGGTGAAGATCTGAGTATGTAGTTTTTGACCTTATATGGAACATCCTATCTGAAAATTTGAGAAAACTTGAAAAATTCGTCCAAAATCTTGATGTCTCCAATCTCTTGTTTTGTACGTTTTTTCCACGTGTCTTGACATCCAATGTATCCCTGCAAAGTTTGGTGAAGATCTGAGTATGTAGTTTTTGACCTTATATGGAACCTCCTTTCTGAAAATTTGAAAATTCTTAAAAAATTCGTCCAAAATCTTGATGTCCCCAATCCTATGTTTTGTATGTTTTTTCCACGTGTCTTGACATCCAATGTATCCATGCAAAGTTTGGTGAAGATCTGAGAATGTCGTTTTTGACCTTATCTGAAACCTCCCATCTGAAAATTTGAAAATTCTTAAAAAATTCGTCGAAAATCTTGATGTCTCCAATCTCTTGTTTTGTACGTTTTTTCCACGTGTCTTGACATGCAAAGTATCCCTACAACGTTTGGTGAAGATCTGAGTATGTAGTTTTTGACCTTATCTGGAACCTCCTATCTGAAAATTTGAAAATTCTTAAAAAATTCGTCCAAAATCTTGATGTCTCCAATCCTATGTTTTGTATGTTTTTTCCACGTGTCTTGACATCCAATGTATCCATGCAAAGTTTGGTGAAGATCTGAGTATGTAGTTTTTGACCTTATCTGGAACCTCCCATCTGAAAATTTGAAAATTTTTAAAAAATTCGTCCAAAATCTTGATGTCTCCAATCTCTTGTTTTGTACGTTTTTTCCACGTTTCTTGACCTCCAATGTATCCCTGCAAAGTTTGGTGAAGATCTGAGTATGTAGTTTTTGACCTTATATGGAACCTCCTATCTGAAAATTTGAAAATTCTTAAAAAATTTGACCAAAATCTTGATGTCCCCAATCCTATGTTTTGTATGTTTTTTCCACGTGTCTTGACATCCAATGTATCCCTGCAAAGTTTGGTGAAGATCTGAGTATGTCGTTTTTGACCTTATCTGGAACATCCTTTCTGAAAATTTGAAAATTCTTAAAAAATTCGTCCAAAATCTTGATGTCTCCAATCTCTTGTTTTGTACGTTTTTTCCACGTGTCTCGACATCCAATGTATCCCTGCAAAGTTTGGTGAAGATCTGAGTATGTAGTTTTTGACCTTATATGGAACCTCCTTTCTGAAAATTTGAAAATTCTTAAAAAATTCGTCCAAAATCTTGATGTCCCCAATCTCTTGTTTTGTACGTTTTTTCCACGTGTCTTGACATCCAATGAATCCATGCAAAGTTTGGTGAAGATCTGAGTATGTCGTTTTTGACCTTATCTGGAACCTCCCATCTGAAAATTTGAAAATTCTTAAAAAATTCGTCGAAAATCTTGATGTCTCCAATCTCTTGTTTTGTACGTTTTTTCCACGTGTCTTGACATGCAAAGTATCCCTGCAACGTTTGGTGAAGATCTGAGTATGTAGTTTTTGACCTTATCTGGAACCTCCTATCTGAAAATTTGAAAATTCTTAAAAAATTCGTCCAAAATCTTGATGTCTCCAATCTCTTGTTTTGTACGCTTTTTCCACGTTTCTTGACATCCAATGTATCCCTGCAATGTTTGGTGAAGATCTGAGTATGTAGTTTTTGACCTTATATGGAACCTCCTATCTGAAAATTTGAAAATTCTTAAAAAATTTGACCAAAATCTTGATATCCCCAATCCTATGTTTTGTATGTTTTTTCCACGTGTCTTGACATCCAATGTATCCCTGCAAAGTTTGGTGAAGTTCTGAGTATGTAGTTTTTGACCTTATCTGGAACCTCCTATCTGAAAATTTGAAAAATTTTAAAAAATTCTTCCAAAATCTTGATGTCTTCAATCTCTTGTTTTGTACGTTTTTTCCACGTGTCTTGACCTCCAATGTATCCCTGCAAAGTTTGGTGAAGATCTGAGTATGTAGTTTTTGACCTTATATGGAACCTCCCATGTGAAAATTTGAAAATTCTTAAAAAATTCGACCAAAATCTTGATGTCTCCAATCCTATGTTTTGTATGTTTTTTCCACGTGTCTTGACATCCAATGTATCAATCCAAAGTTTGGTGAAGATCTGAGTATGTAGTTTTTGACCTTATATGGAACATCCTATCTGAAAATTTGAGAAAACTTGAAAAATTCGTCCAAAATCTTGATGTCTCCAATCTCTTGTTTTGTACGTTTTTTCCACGTGTCTTGACATCCAATGTATCCCTGCAAAGTTTGGTGAAGATCTGAGTATGTAGTTTTTGACCTTATATGGAACCTCCTTTCTGAAAATTTGAAAATTCTTAAAAAATTCGTCCAAAATCTTGATGTCCCCAATCCTATGTTTTGTATGTTTTTTCCACGTGTCTTGACATCCAATGTATCCATGCAAAGTTTGGTGAAGATCTGAGTATGTCGTTTTTGACCTTATCTGAAACCTCCCATCTGAAAATTTGAAAATTCTTAAAAAATTCGTCGAAAATCTTGATGTCTCCAATCTCTTGTTTTGTACGTTTTTTCCACGTGTCTTGACATGCAAAGTATCCCTGCAACGTTTGGTGAAGATCTGAGTATGTAGTTTTTGACCTTATCTGGAACCTCCTATCTGAAAATTTGAAAATTCTTAAAAAATTCGTCCAAAATCTTGATGTCTCCAATCCTATGTTTTGTATGTTTTTTCCACGTGTCTTGACATCCAATGTATCCCTGCAAAGTTTGGTGAAGATCTGAGTATGTAGTTTTTGACCTTATCTGGAACCTCCTTTCTGAAAATTTGAAAATTTTTAAAAAATTCGTCCAAAATCTTGATGTCTCCAATCTCTTGTTTTGTACGTTTTTTCCACGTGTCTCAACATCCAATGTATCCCTGCAAAGTTTGGTGAAGATCTGAGTATGTAGTTTTTGACCTTATATGGAACCTCCTTTCTGAAAATTTGAAAATTCTTAAAAAATTCGTCCAAAATCTTGATGTCCCCAATCTCTTGTTTTGTACGTTTTTTTCACGTGTCTTGACATCCAATGAATCCATGCAAAGTTTGGTGAAGATCTGAGTATGTAGTTTTTGACCTTATCTGGAACCTCCCATCTGAAAATTTGAAAATTCTTAAAAAATTCGTCGAAAATCTTGATGTCTCCAATCTCTTGTTTTGTACGTTTTTTCCACGTGTCTTGACATGCAAAGTATCCCTGCAACGTTTGGTGAAGATCTGAGTATGTAGTTTTTGACCTTATCTGGAACCTCCTATCTGAAAATTTGAAAATTCTTAAAAAATTCGTCCAAAATCTTGATGTCTCCAATCTCTTGTTTTGTACGTTTTTTCCACGTTTCTTGACATCCAATGTATCCCTGCAATGTTTGGTGAAGATCTGAGTATGTAGTTTTTGACCTTATATGGAACCTCCTATCTGAAAATTTGAAAATTCTTAAAAAATTTGACCAAAATCTTGATATCCCCAATCCTATGTTTTGTATGTTTTTTCCACGTGTCTTGACATCCAATGTATCCCTGCAAAGTTTGGTGAAGTTCTGAGTATGTAGTTTTTGACCTTATCTGGAACCTCCTATCTGAAAATTTGAAAAATTTTAAAAAATTCGTCCAAAATCTTGATGTCTTCAATCTCTTGTTTTGTACGTTTTTTCCACGTGTCTTGACCTCCAATGTATCCCTGCAAAGTTTGGTGAAGATCTGAGTATGTCGTTTTTGACCTTATCTGGAACATCCTTTCTGAAAATTTGAAAATTCTTAAAAAATTCGTCCAAAATCTTGATGTCTCCAATCTCTTGTTTTGTACGTTTTTTCCACGTGTCTTGACATCCAATGTATTACTGCAAAGTTTGGTGAAGATCTGAGTATGTAGTTTTTGACCTTATCTGAAACCTCCCATCTGAAAATTTGAAAATTCTTAAAAAATTCGTCGAAAATCTTGATGTCTCCAATCTCTTGTTTTGTACGTTTTTTCCACGTGTCTTGACATGCAAAGTATCCCTGCAACGTTTGGTGAAGATCTGAGTATGTAGTTTTTGACCTTATATGGAACCTCCTATCTGAAAATTTGAAAATTCTTAAAAAATTTGACCAAAATCTTGATATCCCCAATCCTATGTTTTGTATGTTTTTTCCACGTGTCTTGACATCCAATGTATCCCTGCAAATTTGGTGAAGATCTGAGTATGTAGTTTTTGACCTTATCTGGAACCTCCTATCTGAAAATTTGAAAATTTTTAAAAAATTCGTCCAAAATCTTGATGTCTTCAATCTCTTGTTTTGTACGTTTTTTCCACGTGTCTTCACCTCCAGTGTATCCCTGCAAAGTTTGGTGAAGATCTGAGTATGTCGTTTTTGACCTTATCTGGAACATCCTTTCTGAAAATTTGAAAATCCTTAAAAAATTCGTCCAAAATCTTGATGTCTCCAATCTCTTGTTTTGTACGTTTTTTCCACGTGTCTTGACATCCAATGTATCCCTGCAAAGTTTGGTGAATATCTGAGTATGTAGTTTTTGACCTTATATGGAACCTCCTTTCTGAAAATTTGAAAATTCTTAAAAAATTCGTCCAAAATCTTGATGTCTCCAATCTCTTGTTTTGTACGTTTTTTCCACGTGTCTTGACATCCAATGTATCCCTGCAAAGTTTGGTGAAGATCTGAGTATGTAGTTTTTGACCTTATATGGAACCTCCCATCTGAAAATTTGAAAATTCCTAAAAAATCCGTCTAAAATCTTGATTTCTCCACTCTCTTTTTTGTACTTTTTTTCCACGTGTCTTCACATCCAATGTATCCCTGCAAAGTTTGGTGAAGATCTGAGTATGTAGTTTTTGACTTTATATGGAACCTCCTTTCTGAAAATTTGAAAATTCTTAAAAAATTCGACCAAAATCTTGATGTCTCCAATCCTATGTTTTGTATGTTTTTTCCACGTGTCTTGACATCCAATGTATCCCTGCAAAGTTTGGTGAAGATCTGAGTATGTAGTTTTAGACCTTATCTGGAACCTCATTTCTGAAAATTTGAAAATTCCTCAAAAATTCGTCCAAAATCTTGATGTCTCCAATCTCTTGTTTTGTACGTTTTTTCCACGTGTCTTGACATCCAATGTATCCCTGCAAAGTTTGGTGAAGATCTGAGTATGTAGTTTTTGACCTTATATGGAGCCTCCTTTCTGAAAATTTGAAAATTCTTAAAAAATTCATCCAAAATCTTGATGTCTCCAATCTCTTGTTTTGTACGTTTTTTCCACGTTTCTTGACATCCAATGTATCCCTGCAAAGTTTGGTGAAGATCTGAGTATGTAGTTTTTGACCTTATATGGAACCTCCTTTCTGAAAATTTGAAAATTCTTAAAAAATTCGTCCAAAATCTTGATGTCCCCAATCCTATGTTTTGTATGTTTTTTCCACGTGTCTTGACACCTAATGTATCCATGCAAAGTTTGGTGAAGATCTGAGTATGTCGTTTGTGACCTTATCTGAAACCTCCCATCTGAAAATTTGAAAATTCTTAAAAAATTCGTCGAAAATCTTGATGTCTCCAATCTCTTGTTTTGTACGTTTTTCCACGTGTCTTGACATGCAAAGTATCCCTGCAACGTTTGGTGAAGATCTGAGTATGTAGTTTTTGACCTTATCTGGAACCTCCCATCTGAAAATTTGAAAATTTTTAAAAAATTCGTCCAAAATCTTGATGTCTCCAATCTCTTGTTTTGTACGTTTTTTCCACGTGTCTTGACCTCCAATGTATCCCTGCAAAGTTTGGTGAAGATCTGAGTATGTAGTTTTTGACCTTATATGGAACCTCCTATCTGAAAATTTGAAAATTCTTAAAAAATTTGACCAAAATCTTGATGTCCCCAATCCTATGTTTTGTATGTTTTTTCCACGTGTCTTGACATCCAATGTATCCCTGCAAAGTTTGGTGAAGATCTGAGTATGTCGTTTTTGACCTTATCTGGAACATCCTTTCTGAAAATTTGAAAATTCTTAAAAAATTCGTCCAAAATCTTGATGTCTCCAATCTCTTGTTTTGTACGTTTTTTCCACGTGTCTCGACATCCAATGTATCCCTGCAAAGTTTGGTGAAGATCTGAGTATGTAGTTTTTGACCTTATATGGAACCTCCTTTCTGAAAATTTGAAAATTCTTAAAAAATTCGTCCAAAATCTTGATGTCCCCAATCTCTTGTTTTGTACGTTTTTTCCACGTGTCTTGACATCCAATGAATCCATGCAAAGTTTGGTGAAGATCTGAGTATGTCGTTTTTGACCTTATCTGGAACCTCCCATCTGAAAATTTGAAAATTCTTAAAAAATTCGTCGAAAATCTTGATGTCTCCGATCTCTTATTTGTACGTTTTTTCCATGTGTCTTGACATGCAAAGTATCCCTGCAACGTTTGGTGAAGATCTGAGTATGTAGTTTTTGACCTTATCTGGAACCTCCTATCTGAAAATTTGAAAATTCTTAAAAAATTCGTCCAAAATCTTGATGTCTCCAATCTCTTGTTTTGTACGTTTTTTCCACGTGTCTTGACATGCAAAGTATCCCTGCAACGTTTGGTGAAGATCTGAGTATGTAGTTTTTGACCTTATCTGGAACCTCCTATCTGAAAATTTGAAAATTCTTAAAAAATTCGTCCAAAATCTTGATGTCTCCAATCCTATGTTTTGTATGTTTTTTCCACGTGTCTTGACATCCAATGTATCCCTGCAAAGTTTGGTGAAGATCTGAGTATGTAGTTTTTGACCTTATCTGGAACCTCCTTTCTGAAAATTTGAAAATTTTTAAAAAATTCGTCCAAAATCTTGATGTCTCCAATCTCTTGTTTTGTACGTTTTTTCCACGTGTCTCAACATCCAATGTATCCCTGCAAAGTTTGGTGAAGATCTGAGTATGTAGTTTTTGACCTTATATGGAACCTCCTTTCTGAAAATTTGAAAATTCTTAAAAAATTCGTCCAAAATCTTGATGTCCCCAATCTCTTGTTTTGTACGTTTTTTTCACGTGTCTTGACATCCAATGAATCCATGCAAAGTTTGGTGAAGATCTGAGTATGTAGTTTTTGACCTTATCTGGAACCTCCCATCTGAAAATTTGAAAATTCTTAAAAAATTCGTCGAAAATCTTGATGTCTCCAATCTCTTGTTTTGTACGTTTTTTCCACGTGTCTTGACATGCAAAGTATCCCTGCAACGTTTGGTGAAGATCTGAGTATGTAGTTTTTGACCTTATCTGGAACCTCCTATCTGAAAATTTGAAAATTCTTAAAAAATTCGTCCAAAATCTTGATGTCTCCAATCTCTTGTTTTGTACGTTTTTTCCACGTTTCTTGACATCCAATGTATCCCTGCAATGTTTGGTGAAGATCTGAGTATGTAGTTTTTGACCTTATATGGAACCTCCTATCTGAAAATTTGAAAATTCTTAAAAAATTTGACCAAAATCTTGATATCCCCAATCCTATGTTTTGTATGTTTTTTCCACGTGTCTTGACATCCAATGTATCCCTGCAAAGTTTGGTGAAGTTCTGAGTATGTAGTTTTTGACCTTATCTGGAACCTCCTATCTGAAAATTTGAAAAATTTTAAAAAATTCGTCCAAAATCTTGATGTCTTCAATCTCTTGTTTTGTACGTTTTTTCCACGTGTCTTGACCTCCAATGTATCCCTGCAAAGTTTGGTGAAGATCTGAGTATGTCGTTTTTGACCTTATCTGGAACATCCTTTCTGAAAATTTGAAAATTCTTAAAAAATTCGTCCAAAATCTTGATGTCTCCAATCTCTTGTTTTGTACGTTTTTTCCACGTGTCTTGACATCCAATGTATTACTGCAAAGTTTGGTGAAGATCTGAGTATGTAGTTTTTGACCTTATCTGAAACCTCCCATCTGAAAATTTGAAAATTCTTAAAAAATTCGTCGAAAATCTTGATGTCTCCAATCTCTTGTTTTGTACGTTTTTTCCACGTGTCTTGACATGCAAAGTATCCCTGCAACGTTTGGTGAAGATCTGAGTATGTAGTTTTTGACCTTATATGGAACCTCCTATCTGAAAATTTGAAAATTCTTAAAAAATTTGACCAAAATCTTGATATCCCCAATCCTATGTTTTGTATGTTTTTTCCACGTGTCTTGACATCCAATGTATCCCTGCAAATTTGGTGAAGATCTGAGTATGTAGTTTTTGACCTTATCTGGAACCTCCTATCTGAAAATTTGAAAATTTTTAAAAAATTCGTCCAAAATCTTGATGTCTTCAATCTCTTGTTTTGTACGTTTTTTCCACGTGTCTTCACCTCCAGTGTATCCCTGCAAAGTTTGGTGAAGATCTGAGTATGTCGTTTTTGACCTTATCTGGAACATCCTTTCTGAAAATTTGAAAATCCTTAAAAAATTCGTCCAAAATCTTGATGTCTCCAATCTCTTGTTTTGTACGTTTTTTCCACGTGTCTTGACATCCAATGTATCCCTGCAAAGTTTGGTGAAGATCTGAGTATGTAGTTTTTGACCTTATATGGAACCTCCTTTCTGAAAATTTGAAAATTCTTAAAAAATTCGTCCAAAATCTTGATGTCTCCAATCTCTTGTTTTGTACGTTTTTTCCACGTGTCTTGACATCCAATGTATCCCTGCAAAGTTTGGTGAAGATCTGAGTATGTAGTTTTTGACCTTATATGGAACCTCCCATCTGAAAATTTGAAAATTCCTAAAAAATCCGTCTAAAATCTTGATTTCTCCACTCTCTTTTTTGTACTTTTTTTCCACGTGTCTTCACATCCAATGTATCCCTGCAAAGTTTGGTGAAGATCTGAGTATGTAGTTTTTGACTTTATATGGAACCTCCTTTCTGAAAATTTGAAAATTCTTAAAAAATTCGACCAAAATCTTGATGTCTCCAATCCTATGTTTTGTATGTTTTTTCCACGTGTCTTGACATCCAATGTATCCCTGCAAAGTTTGGTGAAGATCTGAGTATGTAGTTTTAGACCTTATCTGGAACCTCATTTCTGAAAATTTGAAAATTCCTCAAAAATTCGTCCAAAATCTTGATGTCTCCAATCTCTTGTTTTGTACGTTTTTTCCACGTGTCTTGACATCCAATGTATCCCTGCAAAGTTTGGTGAAGATCTGAGTATGTAGTTTTTGACCTTATATGGAGCCTCCTTTCTGAAAATTTGAAAATTCTTAAAAAATTCATCCAAAATCTTGATGTCTCCAATCTCTTGTTTTGTACGTTTTTTCCACGTTTCTTGACATCCAATGTATCCCTGCAAAGTTTGGTGAAGATCTGAGTATGTAGTTTTTGACCTTATATGGAACCTCCTTTCTGAAAATTTGAAAATTCTTAAAAAATTCGTCCAAAATCTTGATGTCCCCAATCCTATGTTTTGTATGTTTTTTCCACGTGTCTTGACACCTAATGTATCCATGCAAAGTTTGGTGAAGATCTGAGTATGTCGTTTGTGACCTTATCTGAAACCTCCCATCTGAAAATTTGAAAATTCTTAAAAAATTCGTCGAAAATCTTGATGTCTCCAATCTCTTGTTTTGTACGTTTTTCCACGTGTCTTGACATGCAAAGTATCCCTGCAACGTTTGGTGAAGATCTGAGTATGTAGTTTTTGACCTTATCTGGAACCTCCCATCTGAAAATTTGAAAATTTTTAAAAAATTCGTCCAAAATCTTGATGTCTCCAATCTCTTGTTTTGTACGTTTTTTCCACGTGTCTTGACCTCCAATGTATCCCTGCAAAGTTTGGTGAAGATCTGAGTATGTAGTTTTTGACCTTATATGGAACCTCCTATCTGAAAATTTGAAAATTCTTAAAAAATTTGACCAAAATCTTGATGTCCCCAATCCTATGTTTTGTATGTTTTTTCCACGTGTCTTGACATCCAATGTATCCCTGCAAAGTTTGGTGAAGATCTGAGTATGTCGTTTTTGACCTTATCTGGAACATCCTTTCTGAAAATTTGAAAATTCTTAAAAAATTCGTCCAAAATCTTGATGTCTCCAATCTCTTGTTTTGTACGTTTTTTCCACGTGTCTCGACATCCAATGTATCCCTGCAAAGTTTGGTGAAGATCTGAGTATGTAGTTTTTGACCTTATATGGAACCTCCTTTCTGAAAATTTGAAAATTCTTAAAAAATTCGTCCAAAATCTTGATGTCCCCAATCTCTTGTTTTGTACGTTTTTTCCACGTGTCTTGACATCCAATGAATCCATGCAAAGTTTGGTGAAGATCTGAGTATGTCGTTTTTGACCTTATCTGGAACCTCCCATCTGAAAATTTGAAAATTCTTAAAAAATTCGTCGAAAATCTTGATGTCTCCGATCTCTTATTTGTACGTTTTTTCCATGTGTCTTGACATGCAAAGTATCCCTGCAACGTTTGGTGAAGATCTGAGTATGTAGTTTTTGACCTTATCTGGAACCTCCTATCTGAAAATTTGAAAATTCTTAAAAAATTCGTCCAAAATCTTGATGTCTCCAATCTCTTGTTTTGTACGTTTTTTCCACGTTTCTTGACATCCAATGTATCCCTGCAATGTTTGGTGAAGATCTGAGTATGTAGTTTTTGACCTTATATGGAACCTCCTATCTGAAAATTTGAAAATTCTTAAAAAATTTGACCAAAATCTTGATATCCCCAATCCTATGTTTTGTATGTTTTTTCCACGTGTCTTGACATCCAATGTATCCCTGCAAAGTTTGGTGAAGTTCTGAGTATGTAGTTTTTGACCTTATCTGGAACCTCCTATCTGAAAATTTGAAAAATTTTAAAAAATTCGTCCAAAATCTTGATGTCTTCAATCTCTTGTTTTGTACGTTTTTTCCACGTGTCTTGACCTCCAATGTATCCCTGCAAAGTTTGGTGAAGATCTGAGTATGTCGTTTTTGACCTTATCTGGAACATCCTTTCTGAAAATTTGAAAATTCTTAAAAAATTCGTCCAAAATCTTGATGTCTCCAATCTATTGTTTTGTACGTTTTTTCCACGTGTCTTGACATCCAATGTATCCCTGCAAAGTTTGGTGAAGATCTGAGTATGTAGTTTTTGACCTTATCTGAAACCTCCCATCTGAAAATTTGAAAATTCTTAAAAAATTCGTCGAAAATCTTGATGTCTCCAATCTCTTGTTTTGTACGTTTTTTCCACGTGTCTTGACATGCAAATTATCCCTGCAACGTTTGGTGAAGATCTGAGTATGTAGTTTTTGACCTTATCTGGAACCTCCTATCTGAAAATTTGAAAATTCTTAAAAAATTCGTCCAAAATCTTGATGTCTCCAATCTCTTGTTTTGTACGTTTTTTCCACGTTTCTTGACATCCAATGTATCCCTGCAATGTTTGGTGAAGATCTGAGTATGTAGTTTTTGACCTTATATGGAACCTCCTATCTGAAAATTTGAAAATTCTTAAAAAATTTGACCAAAATCTTGATATCCCCAATCCTATGTTTTGTATGTTTTTTCCACGTGTCTTGACATCCAATGTATCCCTGCAAAGTTTGGTGAAGTTCTGAGTATGTAGTTTTTGACCTTATCTGGAACCTCCTATCTGAAAATTTGAAAAATTTTAAAAAATTCGTCCAAAATCTTGATGTCTTCAATCTCTTGTTTTGTACGTTTTTTCAACGTGTCTTGACCTCCAATGTATCCCTGCAAAGTTTGGTGAAGATCTGAGTATGTCGTTTTTGACCTTATCTGGAACATCCTTTCTGAAAATTTGAAAATTCTTAAAAAATTCGTCCAAAATCTTGATGTCTCCAATCTCTTGTTTTGTACGTTTTTTCCACGTGTCTTGACATCCAATGTATCCCTGCAAAGTTTGGTGAAGATCTGAGTATGTAGTTTTTGACCTTATCTGAAACCTCCCATCTGAAAATTTGAAAATTCTTAAAAAATTCGTCGAAAATCTTGATGTCTCCAATCTCTTGTTTTGTACGTTTTTTCCACGTGTCTTGACATGCAAAGTATCCCTGCAACGTTTGGTGAAGATCTGAGTATGTAGTTTTTGACCTTATCTGGAACCTCCTATCTGAAAATTTGAAAATTCTTAAAAAATTCGTCCAAAATCTTGATGTCTCCAATCTCTTGTTTTGTACGTTTTTTCCACGTTTCTTGACATCCAATGTATCCCTGCAATGTTTGGTGAAGATCTGAGTATGTAGTTTTTGACCTTATAGGGAACCTCCTATCTGAAAATTTGAAAATTCTTAAAAAATTTGACCAAAATCTTGATATCCCCAATCCTATGTTTTGTATGTTTTTTCCACGTGTCTTGACATCCAATGTATCCCTGCAAAGTTTGGTGAAGATCTGAGTATGTAGTTTTTGACCTTATCTGGAACCTCCTATCTGAAAATTTGAAAATTTTTAAAAAATTCGTCCAAAATCTTGATGTCTTCAATCTCTTGTTTTGTATGTTTTTTCCACGTGTCTTGACCTCCAACGTATCCCTGCAAAGTTTGGTGAAGATCTGAGTATGTCGTTTTTGACCTTATCTGGAACATCCTTTCTGAAAATTTGAAAATTCTTAAAAAATTCGTCCAAAATCTTGATGTCTCCAATCTCTTGTTTTGTACGTTTTTTCCACGTGTCTTGACATCCAATGTATCCCTGCAAAGTTTGGTGAAGATCTGAGTATGTAGTTTTTGACCTTATATGGAACCTCCTTTCTGAAAATTTGAAAATTCTTAAAAAATTCGTCCAAAACCTTGATGTCCCCAATCTCTTGTTTTGTACGTTTTTTCCACGTGTCTTGACATCCAATGTATCCATGCAAAGTTTGGTGAAGATCTGAGTATGTCGATTTTGACCTTATCTGGAAACTCCCATCTGAAAATTTGAAAATTCTTAAAAAATTCGTCCTAAATCTTGATGTCTCCAATCTCTTGTTTTGTACGTTTTTTCCACGTGTCTTGACATGCAAAGTATCCCTGCAACGTTTGGTGAAGATCTGAGTATGTAGGTTTTGACCTTATCTGGAACCTCCTATCTGATAATTTGAAAATTCTTCAAAAATTCGTCCAAAATCTTGATGTCTCCAATCTCTTGTTTTGTTCGTTTTTTCCACGTTTCTTGACATCCAATGTATCCCTGCAATGTTTGGTGAAGATCTGAGTATGTAGTTTTTGACCTTATATGGAACCTCCTATCTGAAAATTTGAAAATTCTTAAAAAATTTGACCAAAATCTTGATATCCCCAATCCTATGTTTTGTATGTTTTTTCCACGTGTCTTGACATCCAATGTATCCCTGCAAATTTGGTGAAGATCTGAGTATGTAGTTTTTGACCTTATCTGGAACCTCCTATCTGAAAATTTGAAAATTTTTAAAAAATTCGTCCAAAATCTTGATGTCTTCAATCTCTTGTTTTGTACGTTTTTTCCACGTGTCTTGACCTCCAAAGTATCCCTGCAAAGTTTGGTGAAGATCTGAGTATGTCGTTTTTGACCTTATCTGGAACATCCTTTCTGAAAATTTGAAAATCCTTAAAAAATTCGTCCAAAATCTTGATGTCTCCAATCTCTTGTTTTGTACGTTTTTTCCACGTGTCTTGACATCCAATGTATCCCTGCAAAGTTTGGTGAAGATCTGAATATGTAGTTTTTGACCTTATATGGAACCTCCTTTCTGAAAATTTGAAAATTCTTAAAAAATTCGTCCAAAATCTTGATGTCTCCAATCTCTTGTTTTGTACGTTTTTTCCACGTGTCTTGACATCCAATGTATCCCTGCAAATTTTGGTGAAGATCTGAGTATGTAGTTTTTGACCTTATATGGAACCTCCCATCTGAAAATTTGAAAATTCCTAAAAAATCCGTCTAAAATCTTGATTTCTCCACTCTCTTTTTTGTACTTTTTTTCCACGTGTCTTGACATCCAATGTATCCCTGCAAAGTTTGGTGAAGATCTGAGTATGTAGTTTTTGACTTTATATGGAACCTCCTTTCTGAAAATTTGAAAATTCTTAAAAAATTCGACCAAAATCTTGATGTCTCCAATCCTATGTTTTGTATGTTTTTTCCACGTGTCTTGACATCCAATGTATCCATGCAAAGTTTGGTGAAGATCTGAGTATGTAGTTTTTGACCTTATATGGAACCTCCTATCTGAAAATTTGAGAATTCTTGAAAAATTCGTCCAAAATCTTGATGTCTCCAATCTCTTGTTTTGTACGTTTTTTCCACGTGTCTTGACATCCAATGTATCCCTGCAAAGTTTGGTGAAGATCTGAGTATGTAGTTTTTGACCTTATCTGGAACCTCCCATCTGAAAATTTGAAAATTCCTAAAAAATCCGTCCAAAATCTTGATGACCTCAATCTCTTGTTTTGTACGTTTTTTCCACGTGTCTTGACATCCAATGTATCCCTGCAATGTTTGGTGAAGATCTGAGTATGTAGTTTTTGACCTTATATGGAACCTCTTATCTGAAAATTTGAAAATTCTTAAAAATATTTGACCAAAATCTTGATGTCCCCAATCCTATGTTTTGTATGTTTTTTCCACGTGTCTTGACATCCAATGTATCCCTGCAAAGTTTGGTGAAGATCTGAGTATGTAGTTTTAGACCTTATCTGGAACCTCATTTCTGAAAATTTGAAAATTCCTCAAAAATTCGTCCAAAATCTTGATGTCTCCAATATCTTGTTTTGTACGTTTTTTCCACGTGTCTTGACATCCAATGTATCCCTGCAAAGTTTGGTGAAGATCTGAGTATGTAGTTTTTGACCTTATATGGAGCCTCCTTTCTGAAAATTTGAAAATTCTTAAAAAATTCATCCAAAATCTTGATGTCTCCAATCTCTTGTTTTGTACGTTTTTTCCACGTTTCTTGACATCCAATGTATCCCTGCAAAGTTTGGTGAAGATCTGAGTATGTAGTTTTTGACCTTATATGGAACCTCCTTTCTGAAAATTTGAAAATTCTTAAAAAATTCGTCCAAAATCTTGATGTCCCCAATCCTATGTTTTGTATGTTTTTTCCACGTGTCTTGACACCTAATGTATCCATGCAAAGTTTGGTGAAGATCTGAGTATGTCGTTTGTGACCTTATCTGAAACCTCCCATCTGAAAATTTGAAAATTCTTAAAAAATTCGTCGAAAATCTTGATGTCTCCAATCTCTTGTTTTGTACGTTTTTTCCACGTGTCATGACATGCAAAGTATCCCTGCAACGTTTGGTGAAGATCTGAGTATGTAGTTTTTGACCTTATCTGGAACCTCCCATCTGAAAATTTGAAAATTTTTAAAAAATTCGTCCAAAATCTTGATGTCTCCAATCTCTTGTTTTGTACGTTTTTTCCACGTGTCTTGACCTCCAATGTATCCCTGCAAAGTTTGGTGAAGATCTGAGTATGTAGTTTTTGACCTTATATGGAACCTCCTATCTGAAAATTTGAAAATTCTTAAAAAATTTGACCAAAATCTTGATGTCCCCAATCCTATGTTTTGTATGTTTTTTCCACGTGTCTTGACATCCAATGTATCCCTGCAAAGTTTGGTGAAGATCTGAGTATGTCGTTTTTGACCTTATCTGGAACATCCTTTCTGAAAATTTGAAAATTCTTAAAAAATTCGTCCAAAATCTTGATGTCTCCAATCTCTTGTTTTGTACGTTTTTTCCACGTGTCTCGACATCCAATGTATCCCTGCAAAGTTTGGTGAAGATCTGAGTATGTAGTTTTTGACCTTATATGGAACCTCCTTTCTGAAAATTTGAAAATTCTTAAAAAATTCGTCCAAAATCTTGATGTCCCCAATCTCTTGTTTTGTACGTTTTTTCCACGTGTCTTGACATTTAATGAATCCATGCAAAGTTTGGTGAAGATCTGAGTATGTCGTTTTTGACCTTATCTGGAACCTCCCATCTGAAAATTTGAAAATTCTTAAAAAATTCGTCGAAAATCTTGATGTCTCCAATCTCTTGTTTTGTACGTTTTTTCCACGTGTCTTGACATGCAAAGTATCCCTGCAACGTTTGGTGAAGATCTGAGTATGTAGTTTTTGACCTTATCTGGAACCTCCTATCTGAAAATTTGAAAATTCTTAAAAAATTCGTCCAAAATCTTGATGTCTCCAATCTCTTGTTTTGTACGTTTTTTCCACGTTTCTTGACATCCAATGTATCCCTGCAATGTTTGGTGAAGATCTGAGTATGTAGTTTTTGACCTTATATGGAACCTCCTATCTGAAAATTTGAAAATTCTTAAAAAATTTGACCAAAATCTTGATATCCCCAATCCTATGTTTTGTATGTTTTTTCCACGTGTCTTGACATCCAATGTATCCCTGCAAAGTTTGGTGAAGTTCTGAGTATGTAGTTTTTGACCTTATCTGGAACCTCCTATCTGAAAATTTGAAAAATTTTAAAAAATTCGTCCAAAATCTTGATGTCTTCAATCTCTTGTTTTGTACGTTTTTTCCACGTGTCTTGACCTCCAATGTATCCCTGCAAAGTTTGGTGAAGATCTGAGTATGTCGTTTTTGACCTTATCTGGAACATCCTTTCTGAAAATTTGAAAATTCTTAAAAAATTCGTCCAAAATCTTGATGTCTCCAATCTATTGTTTTGTACGTTTTTTCCACGTGTCTTGACATCCAATGTATCCCTGCAAAGTTTGGTGAAGATCTGAGTATGTAGTTTTTGACCTTATCTGAAACCTCCCATCTGAAAATTTGAAAATTCTTAAAAAATTCGTCGAAAATCTTGATGTCTCCAATCTCTTGTTTTGTACGTTTTTTCCACGTGTCTTGAC
Organism: Lepisma saccharinum; assembly: GCF_977018435.1. Classification (NCBI taxonomy): domain Eukaryota; kingdom Metazoa; phylum Arthropoda; class Insecta; order Zygentoma; family Lepismatidae; genus Lepisma; species Lepisma saccharinum. Next base: position 339,701 of record NW_028143014.1, on the reverse strand, counting down.
ATGCAAAGTATCCCTGCAACGTTTGGTGAAGATCTGAGTATGTAGTTTTTGACCTTATCTGGAACCTCCTATCTGAAAATTTGAAAATTCTTAAAAAATTCGTCCAAAATCTTGATGTCTCCAATCTCTTGTTTTGTACGTTTTTTCCACGTTTCTTGACATCCAATGTATCCCTGCAATGTTTGGTGAAGATCTGAGTATGTAGTTTTTGACCTTATAGGGAACCTCCTATCTGAAAATTTGAAAATTCTTAAAAAATTTGACCAAAATCTTGATATCCCCAATCCTATGTTTTGTATGTTTTTTCCACGTGTCTTGACATCCAATGTATCCCTGCAAAGTTTGGTGAAGATCTGAGTATGTAGTTTTTGACCTTATCTGGAACCTCCTATCTGAAAATTTGAAAATTTTTAAAAAATTCGTCCAAAATCTTGATGTCTTCAATCTCTTGTTTTGTATGTTTTTTCCACGTGTCTTGACCTCCAATGTATCCCTGCAAAGTTTGGTGAAGATCTGAGTATGTCGTTTTTGACCTTATCTGGAACATCCTTTCTGAAAATTTGAAAATTCTTAAAAAATTCGTCCAAAATCTTGATGTCTCCAATCTCTTGTTTTGTACGTTTTTTCCACGTGTCTTGACATCCAATGTATCCCTGCAAAGTTTGGTGAAGATCTGAGTATGTAGTTTTTGACCTTATATGGAACCTCCTTTCTGAAAATTTGAAAATTCTTAAAAAATTCGTCCAAAATCTTGATGTCCCCAATCTCTTGTTTTGTACGTTTTTTCCACGTGTCTTGACATCCAATGTATCCATGCAAAGTTTGGTGAAGATCTGAGTATGTCGATTTTGACCTTATCTGGAAACTCCCATCTGAAAATTTGAAAATTCTTAAAAAATTCGTCGAAAATCTTGATGTCTCCAATCTCTTGTTTTGTACGTTTTTTCCACGTGTTTTGACATGCAAAGTATCCCTGCAACGTTTGGTGAAGATCTGAGTATGTAGGTTTTGACCTTATCTGGAACCTCCTATCTGATAATTTGAAAATTCTTCAAAAATTCGTCCAAAATCTTGATGTCTCCAATCTCTTGTTTTGTACGTTTTTTCCACGTTTCTTGACATCCAATGTATCCCTGCAATGTTTGGTGAAGATCTGAGTATGTAGTTTTTGACCTTATATGGAACCTCCTATCTGAAAATTTGAAAATTCTTAAAAAATTTGACCAAAATCTTGATATCCCCAATCCTATGTTTTGTATGTTTTTTCCACGTGTCTTGACATCCAATGTATCCCTGCAAATTTGGTGAAGATCTGAGTATGTAGTTTTTGACCTTATCTGGAACCTCCTATCTGAAAATTTGAAAATTTTTAAAAAATTCGTCCAAAATCTTGATGTCTTCAATCTCTTGTTTTGTACGTTTTTTCCACGTGTCTTGACCTCCAATGTATCCCTGCAAAGTTTGGTGAAGATCTGAGTATGTCGTTTTTGACCTTATCTGGAACATCCTTTCTGAAAATTTGAAAATCCTTAAAAAATTCGTACAAAATCTTGATGTCTCCAATCTCTTGTTTTGTACGTTTTTTCCACGTGTCTTGACATCCAATGTATCCCTGCAAAGTTTGGTGAAGATCTGAGTATGTAGCTTTTGACCTTATATGGAACCTCCTTTCTGAAAATTTGAAAATTCTTAAAAAATTCGTCCAAAATCTTGATGTCTCCAATCTCTTGTTTTGTACGTTTTTTCCACGTGTCTTGACATCCAATGTATCCCTGCAAAGTTTGGTGAAGATCTGAGTATGTAGTTTTTGACCTTATATGGAACCTCCCATCTGAAAATTTGAAAATTCCTAAAAAATCCGTCTAAAATCTTGATTTCTCCACTCTCTTTTTTGTACTTTTTTTCCACGTGTCTTTACATCCAATGTATCCCTGCAAAGTTTGGTGAAGATCTGAGTATGTGGTTTTTGACTTTATATGGAACCTCCTTTCTGAAAATTTGAAAATTCTTAAAAAATTCGACAAAAATCTTGATGTCTCCAATCCTATGTTTTGTATGTTTTTTCCACGTGTCTTGACATCCAATGTATCCATGCAAAGTTTGGTGAAGATCTGAGTATGTAGTTTTTGACCTTATATGGAACCTCCTATCTGAAAATTTGAGAATTCTTGAAAAATTCGTCCAAAATCTTGATGTCTCCAATCTCTTGTTTTGTACGTTTTTTCCACGTGTCTTGACATCCAATGTATCCCTGCAAAGTTTGGTGAAGATCTGAGTATGTAGTTTTTGACCTTATCTGGAACCTCCCATCTGAAAATTTGAAAATTCCTAAAAAATCCGTCCAAAATCTTGATGACCTCAATCTCTTGTTTTGTACGTTTTTTCCACGTGTCTTGACATCCAATGTATCCCTGCAATGTTTGGTGAAGATCTGAGTATGTAGTTTTTGACCTTATATGGAACCTCTTATCTGAAAATTTGAAAATTCTTAAAAATATTTGACCAAAATCTTGATGTCCCCAATCCTATGTTTTGTATGTTTTTTCCACGTGTCTTGACATCCAATGTATCCCTGCAAAGTTTGGTGAAGATCTGAGTATGTAGTTTTAGACCTTATCTGGAACCTCATTTCTGAAAATTTGAAAATTCCTCAAAAATTCGTCCAAAATCTTGATGTCTCCAATCTCTTGTTTTGTACGTTTTTTCCACGTGTCTTGACATCCAATGTATCCCTGCAAAGGTTGGTGAAGATCTGAGTATGTAGTTTTTGACCTTATATGGAGCCTCCTTTCTGAAAATTTGAAAATTCTTAAAAAATTCATCCAAAATTTTGATGTCTCCAATCTCTTGTTTTGTACGTTTTTTCCACGTTTCTTGACATCCAATGTATCCCTGCAAAGTTTGGTGAAGATCTGAGTATGTAGTTTTTGACCTTATATGGAACCTCCTTTCTGAAAATTTGAAAATTCTTAAAAAATTCGTCCAAAATCTTGATGTCCCCAATCCTATGTTTTGTATGTTTTTTCCACGTGTCTTGACACCTAATGTATCCATGCAAAGTTTGGTGAAGATCTGAGTATGTCGTTTGTGAACTTATCTGAAACCTCCCATCTGAAAATTTGAAAATTCTTAAAAAATTCGTCGAAAATCTTGATGTCTCCAATCTCTTGTTTTGTACGTTTTTTCCACGTGTTTTGACATGCAAAGTATCCCTGCAACGTTTGGTGAAGATCTGAGTATGTAGTTTTTGACCTTATCTGGAACCTCCTATCTGAAAATTTGAAAATTCTTAAAAAATTCGTCCAAAATCTTGATGTCTCCAATCTCTTGTTTTGTACGTTTTTTTCCACGTTTCTTGACATCCAATGTATCCCTGCAATGTTTGGTGAAGATCTGAGTATGTAGTTTTTGACCTTATATGGAACCTCCTATCTGAAAATTTGAAAATTCTTAAAAAATTTGACCAAAATCTTGATATCCCCAATCCTATGTTTTGTATGTTTTTTCCACGTGTCTTGACATCCAATGTATCCCTGCAAAGTTTGGTGAAGATCTGAGTATGTAGTTTTTGACCTTATCTGGAACCTCCTATCTGAAAATTTGAAAATTTTTAAAAAATTCGTCCAAAATCTTGATGTCTTCAATCTCTTGTTTTGTACGTTTTTTCCACGTGTCTTGACCTCCAATGTATCCCTGCAAAGTTTGGTGAAGATCTGAGTATGTCGTTTTTGACCTTATCTGGAACATCCTTTCTGAAAATTTGAAAATTCTTAAAAAATTCGTCCAAAATCTTGATGTCTCCAATCTCTTGTTTTGTACGTTTTTTCCACGTGTCTTGACATCCAATGTATCCCTGCAAAGTTTGGTGAAGATCTGAGTAATTAGTTTTTGACCTAATATGGAACCTCCTTTCTGAAAATTTGAAAATTCTTAAAAAATTCGTCCAAAATCTTGATGTCCCCAATCTCTTGTTTTGTACGTTTTTTCCACGTGTCTTGACATCCAATGTATCCATGCAAAGTTTGGTGAAGATCTGAGTATGTTGTTTTTGACCTTATCTGGAACCTCCCATCTGAAAATTTGAAAATTCTTAAAAAATTCGTCGAAAATCTTGATGTCTCCAATCTCTTGTTTTGTACGTTTTTTCCACGTGTCTTGACATGCAAAGTATCCCTGCAACGTTTGGTGAAGATCTGAGTATGTAGTTTTTGACCTTATCTGGAACATCCTATCTGAAAAAATGAAAATTCTTCAAAAATTCGTCCAAAATCTTGATGTCTCCAATCTCTTGTTTTGTACGTTTTTTCCACGTTTCTTGACATCCAATGTATCCCTGCAATGTTTGGTGAAGATCTGAGTATGTAGTTTTTGACCTTATATGGAGCCTCCTTTCTGAAAATTTGAAAATTCTTAAAAAATTCATCGAAAATCTTGATGTCTCCAATCTCTTGTTTTGTACGTTTTTTCCACGTTTCTTGACATCCAATGTATCCCTGCAAAGTTTGGTGAAGATCTGAGTATGTAGTTTTTGACCTTATATTGAACCTCCTTTCTGAAATTTTGAAAATTCTTAAAAAATTCGTCCAAAATCTTGATGTCCCCAATCCTATGTTTTGTACGTTTTTTCCACGTGTCTTGACACCCAATGTATCCATGCAAAGTTTGGTGAAGATCTGAGTATGTCGTTTTTGACCTTATCTGAAACCTCCCATCTGAAAATTTGAAAATTCTTAAAAAATTCGTCGAAAATCTTGATGTCTCCAATCTCTTGTTTTGTACGTTTTTTCCACGTGTCTTGACATGCAAAGTATCCCTGCAACGTTTGGTGAAGATCTGAGTATGTAGTTTTTGACCTTATCTGGAACCTCCTATCTGAAAATTTGAAAATTCTTAAAAAATTCGTCCAAAATCTTGATGTCTCCAATCTCTTGTTTGGTACGTTTTTTCCACGTTTCTTGACATCCAATGTATCCCTGCAATGTTTGGTGAAGATCTGAGTATGTAGTTTTTGACCTTATATGGAACCTCCTATCTGAAAATTTGAAAATTCTTAAAAAATTTGACCAAAATCTTGATATCCCCAATCCTATGTTTTGTATGTTTTTTCCACGTGTCTTGACATCCAATGTATCCCTGCAAAGTTTGGTGAAGATCTGAGTATGTAGTTTTTGACCTTATCTGGAACCTCCTATCTGAAAATTTGAAAATTTTTAAAAAATTCGTCCAAAACCTTGATGTCTTCAATCTCTTGTTTTGTACGTTTTTTCCACGTGTCTTGACCTCCAATGTATCCCTGCAAAGTTTGGTGAAGATCTGAGTATGTCGTTTTTGACCTTATCTGGAACATCCTTTCTGAAAATTTGAAAATTCTTAAAAAATTCGTCCAAAATCTTGATGTCTCCAATCTCTTGTTTTGTACGTTTTTTCCACGTGTCTTGACATCCAATGTATCCCTGCAAAGTTTGGTGAAGATCTGAGTATGTAGTTTTTGACCTTATATGGAACTTCCTTTCTGAAAATTTGAAAATTCTTAAAAAATTCGTCCAAAATCTTGATGTCCCCAATCTCTTGTTTTGTACGTTTTTTCCACGTGTCTTGACATCCAATGTATCCATGCAAAGTTTGGTGAAGATCTGAGTATGTCGTTTTTGACCTTATCTGGAACCTCCCATCTGAAAATTTGAAAATTCTTAAAATATTCGTCGAAAATCTTGATGTCTCCAATCTCTTGTTTTGTACGTTTTTTCCACGTGTCTTGACATGCAAAGTATCCCTGCAACGTTTGGTGAAGATCTGAGTATGTAGTTTTTGACTTTATCTGGAACCTCCTATCTGAAAATATGAAAATTCTTCAAAAATTCGTCCAAAATCTTGATGTCTCCAATCTCTTGTTTTGTACGTTTTTTCCACGTTTCTTGACATCCAATGTATCCCTGCAATGTTTGGTGAAGATCTGAGTATGTAGTTTTTGACCTTATATGGAACCTCCTATCTGAAAATTTGAAAATTCTTAAAAAATTTGACCAAAACCTTGATATCCCCAATCCTATGTTTTGTATGTTTTTTCCACGTGTCTTGACATCCAATGTATCCCTGCAAAGTTTGGTGAAGTTCTGAGTATGTAGTTTTTGAGCTTATCTGGAACCTCCTATCTGAAAATGAAAATTTTTAAAAAATTCGTCCAAAATCTTGATGTCTTCAATCTCTTGTTTTGTACGTTTTTTCCACGTGTCTTGACCTCCAATGTATCCCTGCAAAGTTTGGTGAAGATCTGAGTATGTCGTTTTTGACCTTATCTGGAACATCCTTTCTGAAAATTTGAAAATTCCTAAAAAATTCGTCCAAAATCTTGATGTCTCCAATCTCTTGTTTTGTACGTTTTTTCCACGTGTCTTGACATCCAATGTATCCCTGCAAAGTTTGGTGAAGATCTGAGTATGTTTTTTTTGACCTTATATGGAACCTCCTTTCTGAAAATTTGAAAATTCTTAAAAAATTCGTCCAAAATCTTGATGTCTCCAATCTCTTGTTTTGTACGTTTTTTCCACGTGTCTTGACATCCAATGTATCCCTGCAAAGTTTGGTGAAGATCTGAGTATGTAGTTTTTGACCTTATATGGAACCTCCCATCTGAAAATTTGAAAATTCCTAAAAAATCCGTCTAAAATCTTGATGTCTCCACTCTCTTGTTTTGTACTTTTTTTCCACGTGTCTTGACATCCAATTTATCCCTGCAAAGTTTGGTGAAGATCTGAGTATGTAGTTTTTGACCTTATCTGGAACCTCCTTTCTGAAAATTTGAAAATTCTTAAAAAATTCGACCAAAATCTTGATGTCTCCAATCCTATGTTTTGTATGTTTTTTCCACGTGTCTTGACATCCAATGTATCCATGCAAAGTTTGGTGAAGATCTGAGTATGTAGTTTTTGACCTTATCTGGAACCTCCCATCTGAAAAATTGAAAATTCCTAAAAAATCCGTCCAAAATCTTGATGACCTCAATCTCTTGTTTTGTACGTTTTTTCCACGTGTCTTGACATCCAATGTATCCCTGCAATGTTTGGTGAAGATCTGAGTATGTAGTTTTTGACCTTATATGGAACCTCTTATCTGAAAATTTGAAAATCCTTGAAAAATTCGTCCAAAATCTTGATGTCTCCAATCTCTTGTTTTGTACGTTTTTTCCACGTGTCTTGACATCCAATGTATCCCTGCAAAGTTTGGTGAAGATCTGAGTATGTAGTTTTACACCTTATCTGGAACCTCCCATCTGAAAATTTGAAAATTCCTAAAAAATCCGTCCAAAATCTTGATGACCTCAATCTCTTGTTTGGTACGTTTTTTCCACGTGTCTTGACATCCAATGTATCCCTGCAATGTTTGGTGAAGATCTGAGTATGTAGTTTTTGACCTTATATGGAACCTTTTATCTGAAAATTTGAAAATTCTTAAAAATATTTGACCAAAATCTTGATGTCCCCAATCCTATGTTTTGTATGTTTTTTCCACGTGTCTTGACATCCAATGTATTTCTGCAAAGTTTGGTGAAGATCTGAGTATGTCGTTTTTGACCTTATCTGGAACATCCTTTCTGAAAATTTGAAAATTCTTAAAAAATTCGTCCAAAATCTTGATGTCTCCAATCTCTTGTTTTGTACGTTTTTTCCACGTGTCTTGACATCCAATGTATCCCTGCAAAGTTTGGTGAAGATCTGAGTATGTAGTTTTTGACCTTATATGGAACCTACCATCTGAAAATTTGAAAATTCTTAAAAAATTCGACCAAAATCTTGATGTCTCCAATCCTATGTTTTGTATGTTTTTTCCACGTGTCTTGACATCCAATGTATCCCTGCAAAGTTTGGTGAAGATCTGAGTATGTAGTTTTAGACCTTATCTGGAACCTCATTTCTGAAAATTTGAAAATTCCTCAAAAATTCGTCCAAAATCTTGATGTCTCCAATCTCTTGTTTTGTACGTTTTTTCCACGTGTCTTGACATCCAATGTATCCCTGCAAAGTTTGGTGAAGATCTGAGTATGTAGTTTTTGACCTTATATGGAGCCTCCTTTCTGAAAATTTGAAAATTCTTAAAAAATTCATCCAATATCTTGATGTCTCCAATCTCTTGTTTTGTACGTTTTTTCCACGTTTCTTGACATCCAATGTATCCCTGCAAAGTTTGGTGAAGATCAGAGTATGTAGTTTTTGACCTTATATGGAACCTCCTTTCTGAAAATTTGAAAATTCTTAAAAAATTCGTCCAAAATCTTGATGTCCCCAATCCTATGTTTTGTATGTTTTTTCCACGTGTCTTGACATCCAATGTATCCATGCAAAGTTTGGTGAAGATCTGAGTATGTCGTTTTTGACCTTATCTGAAACCTCCCATCTGAAAATTTGAAAATTCTTAAAAAATTCGTCGAAAATCTTGATGTCTCCAATCTCTTGTTTTGTACGTTTTTTCCACGTGTCTTGACATGCAAAGTATCCCTGCAACGTTTGGTGAAGATCTGAGTATGTAGTTTTTGACCTTGTCTGGAACCTCCTATCCGAAAATTTGAAAATTCTTCAAAAATTCGTCCAAAATCTTGATGTCTCCAATCTCTTGTTTTGTACGTTTTTTCCACGTTTCTTGACATCCAATGTATCCCTGCAATGTTTGGTGAAGATCTGAGTATGTAGTTTTTGACCTTATATGGAACCTCCTATCTGAAAATTTGAAAATTCTTAAAAAATTTGACCAAAATCTTGATATCCCCAATCCTATGTTTTGTATGTTTTTTCCACGTGTCTTGACATCCAATGTATCCCTGCAAAGTTTGGTGAAGTTCTGAGTATGTAGTTTTTGACCTTATCTGGAACCTCCTATCTGAAAATTTGAAAAATTTTAAAAAATTCGTCCAAAATCTTGATGTCTTCAATCTCTTGTTTTGTACGTTTTTTCCACGTGTCTTGACCTCCAATGTATCCCTGCAAAGTTTGGTGAAGATCTGAGTATGTCGTTTTTGACCTTATCTGGAACATCCTTTCTGAAAATTTGAAAATTCTTAAAAAATTCGTCCAAAATCTTGATGTCTCCAATCTCTTGTTTTGTACGTTTTTTCCACGTGTCTTGACATCCAATGTATCCCTGCAAAGTTTGGTGAAGATCCGAGTATGTAGTTTTTGACCTTATATGGAACCTCCTTTCTGAAAATTTGAAAATTCTTAAAAAATTCGTCCAAAATCTTGATGTCTCCAATCTCTTGTTTTGTACGTTTTTTCCACGTGTCTTGACATCCAATGTATCCCTGCAAAGTTTGGTGAAGATCTGAGTATGTAGTTTTTGACCTTATATGGAACCTCCCATCTGAAAATTTGAAAATTCCTAAAAAATCCGTCTAAAATCTTGATGTCTCCACTCTCTTGTTTTGTACTTTTTTTCCACGTGTCTTGACATCCAATGTATCCCTGCAAAGTTTGGTGAAGATCTGAGTAAGTAGTTTTTGACCTTATATGGAACCTCCTTTCTGAAAATTTGAAGATTCTTAAAAAATTCGACCAAAATCTTGATGTCTCCAATCCTATGTTTTGTATGTTTTTTCCACGTGTCTTGACATCCAATGTATCCATGCAAAGTTTGGTGAAGATCTGAGTATGTAGTTTTTGACCTTATATGGAACCTCCTATCTGAAAATTTGAGAATTCTTGAAAAATTCGTCCAAAATCTTGATGTCTCCAATCTCTTGTTTTGTACGTTTTTTCCACGTGTCTTGACATCCAATGTATCCCTGCAAAGTTTGGTGAAGATCTGAGTATGTAGTTTTTGACCTTATCTGGAACCTCCCATCTGAAAATTTGAAAATTCCTAAAAAATCCGTCCAAAATCTTGATGACCTCAATCTCTTGTTTTGTACGTTTTTTTCCACGTGTCTTGACATCCAATGTATCCCTGCAATGTTTGGTGAAGATCTGAGTATGTAGTTTTTGACCTTATATAGAACCTCTTATCTGAAAATTTGAAAATTCTTAAAAATATTTGACCAAAATCTTGATGTCCCCAATCCTATGTTTTGTATGTTTTTTCCACGTGTCTTGACATCCAATGTATTTCTGCAAAGTTTGGTGAAGATCTGAGTATGTCGTTTTTGACCTTATCTGGAACATCCTTTCTGAAAATTTGAAAATTCTTAAAAAATTCGTCCAAAATCTTGATGTCCCCAATCTCTTGTTTTGTACGTTTTTTCCACGTGTCTTGACATCCAATGTATCCATGCAAAGTTTGGTGAAGATCTGAGTATGTCGTTTTTGACCTTATCTGGAACCTCCCATCTGAAAATTTGAAAATTCTTAAAAAATTCGTCGAAAATCTTGATGTCTCCAATCTCTTGTTTTGTACGTTTTTTCCACGTGTCTTGACATGCAAAGTATCCCTGCAACGCTTGGTGAAGATCTGAGTATGTAGTTTTTGACCTTAGATCTGAAAATTTGAAAATTCTTCAAAAATTCGTCCAAAATCTTGATGTCTCCAATCTCTTGTTTTGTACGTTTTTTCCACGTTTCTTGACATCCAATGTATCCCTGCAATGTTTGGTGAAGATCTGAGTATGTAGTGTTTGACCTTATATGGAACCTCCTATCTGAAAATTTGAAAATTCTTAAAAAATTTGACCAAAATCTTGATATCCCCAATCCTATATTTTGTATGTTTTTTCCACGTGTCTTGACATCCAATGTATCCCTGCAAAGTTTGGTGAAGTTCTGAGTATGTAGTTTTTGACCTTATCTGGAACCTCCTATCTGAAAATTTGAAAAATTTTAAAAAATTCGTCCAAAATCTTGATGTCTTCAATCTCTTGTTTTGTACGTTTTTTCCACGTGTCTTGACCTCCAATGTATCCCTGCAAAGTTTGGTGAAGATCTGAGTATGTCGTTTTTGACCTTATCTGGAACATCCTTTTTTTGAAAATTTGAAAATTCTTAAAAAATTCGTCCAAAATCTTGATGTCTCCAATCTCTTGTTTTTTACGTTTTTTCCACGTGTCTTGACATCCAATGTATCCCTGCAAAGTTTGGTGAAGATCTGAGTAAGTAGTTTTTGACCTTATATGGAACCTCCTTTCTGAAAATTTGAAAATTCTTAAAAAATTCGACCAAAATCTTGATGTCTCCAATCCTATGTTTTGTATGTTTTTTCCACGTGTCTTGACATCCAATGTATCCATGCAAAGTTTGGTGAAGATCTGAGTATGTAGTTTTTGACCTTATATGGAACCTCCTATCTGAAAATTTGAGAATTCTTGAAAAATTCGTCCAAAATCTTGATGTCTCCAATCTCTTGTTTTGTACGTTTTTTCCACGTGTCTTGACATCCAATGTATCCCTGCAAAGTTTGGTGAAGATCTGAGTATGTAGTTTTTGACCTTATCTGGAACCTCCCATCTGAAAATTTGAAAATTCCTAAAAAATCCGTCCAAAATCTTGATGACCTCAATCTCTTGTTTTGTACGTTTTTTTCCACGTGTCTTGACATCCAATGTATCCCTGCAATGTTTGGTGAAGATCTGAGTATGTAGTTTTTGACCTTATATGGAAACTCTTATCTGAAAATTTGAAAATTCTTAAAAATATTTGACCAAAATCTTGATGTCCCCAATCCTATGTTTTGTATGTTTTTTCCACGTGTCTTGACATCCAATGTATTTCTGCAAAGTTTGGTGAAGATCTGAGTATGTCGTTTTTGACCTTATCTGGAACATCCTTTCTGAAAATTTGAAAATTCTTAAAAAATTCGTCCAAAATCTTGATGTCTCCAATCTCTTGTTTTGTACGTTTTTTCCACGTGTCTTGACATCCAATGTATCCCTGCAAAGTTTGGTGAAGATCTGAGTATGTAGTTTTTGACCTTATATGGAACCTCCCATCTGAAAATTTGAAAATTCTTAAAAAATTCGACCAAAATCTTGATGTCTCCAATCCTATGTTTTGTATGTTTTTTCCACGTGTCTTGACATCCAATGTATCCATGCAAAGTTTGGTGAAGATCTGAGTATGTAGTTTTTGACCTTATTTGGAACCTCCTATCTGAAAATTTGAGAATTCTTGAAAAATTCGTCCAAAATCTTGATGTCTCCAATCTCTTGGTTTGTACGTTTTTTCCATGTGTCTTGACATCCAATGTATCCCTGCAAAGTTTGGTGAAGATCTGAGTATGTAGTTTTTGACCTTATATGGAACCTCCCATCTGAAAATTTGAAAATTCCTAAAAAATCCGTCCAAAATCTTGATGACCTCAATCTCTTGTTTTGTACGTTTTTTCCACGTGTCTTGACATCCAATGTATCCCTGCAATGTTTGGTGAAGATCTGAGTATGTAGTTTTTGACCTTATATGGAACCTCTTATCTGAAAATTTTAAAATTCTTAAAAATATTTGACCAAAATCTTGATGTCCCCAATCCTATGTTTTGTATGCTTTTCCACGTGTCTTGACATCCAATGTATTTCTGCAAAGTTTGGTGAAGATCTGAGTATGTCGTTTTTGACCTTATCTGGAACATCCTTTCTGAAAATTTGAAAATTCTTAAAAAATTCGTCCAAAATCTTGATGTCTCCAATCTCTTGTTTTGTACCTTTTTTTCCACGTGTCTTGACCTCCAATGTATCCCTGCAATGTTTGGTGAAGATCTGAGTATGTAGTTTTTGACCTTATATGGAACCTCCTATCTGAAAATTTGAAAATTCTTAAAAAATTTGACCAAAATCTTGATGTCCCCAATCCTATGTTTTGTATGTTTTTTCCACGTGTCTTGACATCCAATGTATCCCTGCAAAGTTTGGTGAAGATCTGAGTATGTCGTTTTTGACCTTATCTGGAACATCCTTTCTGAAAATTTGAAAATTCTTAAAAAATTTGTCCAAAATCTTGATGTCTCCAATCTCTTGTTTTGTACGTTTTTTCCACGTGCCATGACATCCAATGTATCCCTGCAAAGTTTGGTGAAGATCTGAGTATGTAGTTTTTGACCTTATATGGAACCTCCTTTCTGAAAATTTGAAAATTCTTAAAAAATTCGTCCAAAATCTTGATGTCTCCAATCTCTTGTTTTGTACGTTTTTTCCACGTGTCTTGACATCCAATGTATCCCTGCAAAGTTTGGTGAAGATCTGAGTATGTAGTTTTTGACCTTATCTGGAACCTCCCATCTGAAAATTTGAAAATTTTTAAAAAATTCGTCCAAAATCTTGATGTCTCCAATCTCTTGTTTTGTACGTTTTTTCCACGTGTCTTGACATGCAAAGTATCCCTGCAACGTTTGGTGAAGATCTGAGTATGTAGTTTTTGACCTTATCTGGAACCTCCTATCTGAAAATTTGAAAATTCTTAAAAAATTCGTCCAAAATCTTGATGTCTCCAATCTCTTGTTTTGTACGTTTTTTCCACGTTTCTTGACAACCAATGTATCCCTGCAATGTTTGGTGAAGATCTGAGTATGTAGTTTTTGACCTTATATGGAACCTCCTATCTGAAAATTTGAAAATTCTTAAAAAATTTGACCAAAATCTTGATATCCCCAATCCTATGTTTTGTATGTTTTTTCCACGTGTCTTGACATCCAATGTATCCCTGCAAAGTTTGGTGAAGATCTGAGTATGTAGTTTTTGACCTTATCTGGAACCTCCTATCTGAAAATTTGAAAATTTTTAAAAAATTCGTCCAAAATCTTGATGTCTTCAATCTCTTGTTTTGTACGTTTTTTCCACGTGTCTTGACCTCCAATGTATCCCTGCAAAGTTTGGTGAAGATCTGAGTATGTCGTTTTTGACCTTATCTGGAACATCCTTTCTGAAAATTTGAAAATTCTTAAAAAATTCGTCCAAAATCTTGATGTCTCCAATCTCTTGTTTTGTACGTTTTTTCCACGTGTCTTGACCTCCAATGTATCCCTGCAAAGTTTGGTGAAGATCTGAGTATGTCGTTTTTGACCTTATCTGGAACATCCTTTCTGAAAATTTGAAAATTCTTAAAAAATTCGTCCAAAATCTTGATGTCTCCAATCTCTTGTTTTGTACGTTTTTTCCACGTGTCTTGACATCCAATGTATCCCTGCAAAGTTTGGTGAAGATCCGAGTATGTAGTTTTTGACTTTATATGGAACCTCCTTTCTGAAAATTTGAAAATTCTTAAAAAATTCGTCCAAAATCTTGATGTCTCCAATCTCTTGTTTTGTACATTTTTTCCACGTGTCTTGACATCCAATGTATCCCTGCAAAGTTTGGTGAATATCTGAGTATGTAGTTTTTGACCTTATATGGAACCTCCCATCTGAAAATTTGAAAATTCCTAAAAAATCCATCTAAAATCTTGATGTCTCCACTCTCTTGTTTTGTACTTTTTTTCCACGTGTCTTGACATCCAATGTATCCCTGCAAAGTTTGGTGAAGATCTGAGTAAGTAGTTTTTGACCTTATATGGAACCTCCTTTCTGAAAATTTGAAAATTCTTAAAAAATTCGACCAAAATCTTGATGTCTCCAATCCTATGTTTTGTATGTTTTTTCCACGTGTCTTGACATCCAATGTATCCATGCAAAGTTTGGTGAAGATCTGAGTATGTAGTTTTTGACCTTATATGGAACCTCCTATCTGAAAATTTGAGAATTCTTGAAAAATTCGTCCAAAATCTTGATGTCTCCAATCTCTTGTTTTGTACGTTTTTTCCACGTGTCTTGACATCCAATGTATCCCTGCAATGTTTGGTGAAGATCTGAGTATGTAGTTTTTGACCTTATCTGGAACCTCCCATCTGAAAATTTGAAAATTCCTAAAAAATCCGTCCAAAATCTTGATGACCTCAATCTCTTGTTTTGTACGTTTTTTTCCACGTGTCTTGACATCCAATGTATCCCTGCAATGTTTGGTGAAGATCTGAGTATGTAGTTTTTGACCTTATATGGAACCTCTTATCTGAAAATTTGAAAATTCTTAAAAATATTTGACCAAAATCTTGATGTCCCCAATCCTATGTTTTGTATGTTTTTTCCACGTGTCTTGACATCCAATGTATTTCTGCAAAGTTTGGTGAAGATCTGAGTATGTCGTTTTTGACCTTATCTGGAACATCCTTTCTGAAAATTTGAAAATTCTTAAAAAATTCGTCCAAAATCTTGATGTCTCCAATCTCTTGTTTTGTACGTTTTTTCCACGTGTCTTGACATCCAATGTATCCCTGCAAAGTTTGGTGAAGATCTGAGTATGTAGTTTTTGACCTTATATGGAACCTCCCATCTGAAAATTTGAAAATTCTTAAAAAATTCGACCAAAATCTTGATGTCTCCAATCCTATGTTTTGTATGTTTTTTCCACGTGTCTTGACATCCAATGTATCCATGCAAAGTTTGGTGAAGATCTGAGTATGTAGTTTTTGACCTTATTTGGAACCTCCTATCTGAAAATTTGAGAATTCTTGAAAAATTCGTCCAAAATCTTGATGTCTCCAATCTCTTGGTTTGTACGTTTTTTCCACGTGTCTTGACATCCAATGTATCCCTGCAAAGTTTGGTGAAGATCTGAGTATGTAGTTTTTGACCTTATATGGAACCTCCCATCTGAAAATTTGAAAATTCCTAAAAAATCCGTCCAAAATCTTGATGACCTCAATCTCTTGTTTTGTACGTTTTTTCCACGTGTCTTGACATCCAATGTATCCCTGCAATGTTTGGTGAAGATCTGAGTATGTAGTTTTTGACCTTATATGGAACCTCTTATCTGAAAATTTGAAAATTCTTAAAAATATTTGACCAAAATCTTGATGTCCCCAATCCTATGTTTTGTATGCTTTTCCACGTGTCTTGACATCCAATGTATTTCTGCAAAGTTTGGTGAAGATCTGAGTATGTCGTTTTTGACCTTATCTGGAACATCCTTTCTGAAAATTTGAAAATTCTTAAAAAATTCGTCCAAAATCTTGATGTCTCCAATCTCTTGTTTTGTACCTTTTTTTCCACGTGTCTTGACCTCCAATGTATCCCTGCAATGTTTGGTGAAGATCTGAGTATGTAGTTTTTGACCTTATATGGAACCTCCTATCTGAAAATTTGAAAATTCTTAAAAAATTTGACCAAAATCTTGATGTCCCCAATCCTATGTTTTGTATGTTTTTTCCACGTGTCTTGACATCCAATGTATCCCTGCAAAGTTTGGTGAAGATCTGAGTATGTCGTTTTTGACCTTATCTGGAACATCCTTTCTGAAAATTTGAAAATTCTTAAAAAATTCGTCCAAAATCTTGATGTCTCCAATCTCTTGTTTTGTACGTTTTTTCCACGTGCCATGACATCCAATGTATCCCTGCAAAGTTTGGTGAAGATCTGAGTATGTAGTTTTTGACCTTATATGGAACCTCCTTTCTGAAAATTTGAAAATTCTTAAAAAATTCGTCCAAAATCTTGATGTCTCCAATCTCTTGTTTTGTACGTTTTTTCCACGTGTCTTGACATCCAATGTATCCCTGCAAAGTTTGGTGAAGATCTGAGTATGTAGTGTTTGACCTTATCTGGAACCTCCCATCTGAAAATTTGAAAATTTTTAAAAAATTCGTCCAAAATCTTGATGTCTCCAATCTCTTGTTTTGTACGTTTTTTCCACGTGTCTTGACATGCAAAGTATCCCTGCAACGTTTGGTGAAGATCTGAGTATGTAGTTTTTGACCTTATCTGGAACCTCCTATCTGAAAATTTGAAAATTCTTCAAAAATTCGTCCAAAATCTTGATGTCTCCAATCTCTTGTTTTGTACGTTTTTTCCACGTTTCTTGACATCCAATGTATCCCTGCAATGTTTGGTGAAGATCTGAGTATGTAGTTTTTGACCTTATATGGAACCTCCTATCTGAAAATTTGAAAATTCTTAAAAAATTTGACCAAAATCTTGATATCCCCAATCCTATGTTTTGTATGTTTTTTCCACGTGTCTTGACATCCAATGTATCCCTGCAAAGTTTGGTGAAGATCTGAGTATGTAGTTTTTGACCTTATCTGGAACCTCCTATCTGAAAATTTGAAAATTTTTAAAAAATTCGTCCAAAATCTTGATGTCTTCAATCTCTTGTTTTGTACGTTTTTTCCACGTGTCTTGACCTCCAATGTATCCCTGCAAAGTTTGGTGAAGATCTGAGTATGTCGTTTTTGACCTTATCTGGAACATCCTTTCTGAAAATTTGAAAATTCTTAAAAAATTCGTCCAAAATCTTGATGTCTCCAATCACTTGTTTTGTACGTTTTTTCCACGTGTCTTGACATCCAATGTATCCCTGCAAAGTTTGGTGAAGATCTGAGTATGTAGTTTTTGACCTTATATGGAACCTCCTTTCTGAAAATTTGAAAATTCTTAAAAAATTCGTCCAAAATCTTGATGTCCCCAATCTCTTGTTTTGTACGTTTTTTCCACGTGTCTTGACATCCAATGTATCCATGCAAAGTTTGGTGAAGATCTGAGTATGTCGTTTTTGACCTTATCTGGAACCTCCCATCTGAAAATTTGAAAATTCTTAAAAAATTCGTCGAAAATCTTGATGTCTCCAATCTCTTGTTTTGTACGTTTTTTCCACGTGTCTTGACATGCAAAGTATCCCTGCAACGTTTGGTGAAGATCTGAGTATGTAGTTTTTGACCTTATCTGGAACCTCCTATCTGAAAATTTGAAAATTCTTAAAAAATTCGTCCAAAATCTTGATGTCTCCAATCTCTTGTTTTGTACGTTTTTTCCACGTTTCTTGACATCCAATGTATCCCTGCAATGTTTGGTGAAGATCTGAGTATGTCGTTTTTGACCTTATCTGGAACATCCTTTCTGAAAATTTGAAAATTCTTAAAAAATTCGTCCAAAATCTTGATGTCTCCAATCTCTTGTTTTGTACGTTTTTTCCACGTGTCTTAACATCCAATGTATCCCTGCAAAGTTTGGTGAAGATCTGAGTATGTAGTTTTTGACCTTATATGGAACCTCCTTTCTGAAAATTTGAAAATTCTTAAAAAATTCGTCCAAAATCTTGATGTCTCCAATCTCTTGTTTTGTACGTTTTTTCTACGTGTCTTGACATCCAATGTATCCCTGCAAAGTTTGGTGAAGATCTGAGTATGTAGTTTTTGACCTTATATGGAACCTCCCATCTGAAAATTTGAAAATTCCTAAAAAATCCGTCTAAAATCTTGATGTCTCCACTCTCTTGTTTTGTACTTTTTTTCCACGTGTCTTGACATCCAATGTATCCCTGCAAAGTTTGGTGAAGATCTGAGTAAGTAGTTTTTGACCTTATATGGAACCTCCTTTCTGAAAATTTGAAAATTCTTAAAAAATTCGACCAAAATCTTGATGTCTCCAATCCTATGTTTTGTATGTTTTTCCACGTGTCTTGACATCCAATGTATCCATGCAAAGTTTGGTGAAGATCTGAGTATGTAGTTTTTGACCTTATATGGAACCTCCTATCTGAAAATTTGAGAATTCTTGAAAAATTCGTCCAAAATCTTGATGTCTCCAATCTCTTGTTTTGTACGTTTTTTCCACGTGTCTTGACATCCAATGTATCCCTGCAAAGTTTGGTGAAGATCTGAGTATGTAGTTTTTGACTTTATCTGGAACCTCCCATCTGAAAATTTGAAAATTCCTAAAAAATCCGTCCAAAATCTTGATGACCTCAATCTCTTGTTTTGTACGTTTTTTTCCACGTGTCTTGACATCCAATGTATCCCTGTAATGTTTGGTAAAGATCTGAGTATGTAGTTTTTGACCTTATATGGAACCTCTTATATGAAAATTTGAAAATTCTTAAAAATATTTGACCAAAATCTTGATGTCCCCAATCCTATGTTTTGTATGTTTTTTCCACGTGTCTTGACATCCAATGTATTTCTGCAAAGTTTGGTGAAGATCTGAGTATGTCGTTTTTGACCTTATATGGAACCTCCTATCTGAAAATTTAAGAATTCTTGAAAAATTCGTCCAAAATCTTGATGTCTCCAATCTCTTGTTTTGTACGTTTTTTCCACGTGTCTTGACATCCAATGTATCCCTGCAAAGTTTGGTGAAGATCTGAGTATGTAGTTTTTGACTTTATCTGGAACCTCCCATCTGAAAATTTGAAAATTCCTAAAAAATCCGTCCAAAATCTTGATGACCTCAATCTCTTGTTTTGTACGTTTTTTCCACGTGTCTTGACATCCAATGTATCCCTGCAAAGTTTGGTGAAGATCTGAGTATGTAGTTTTTGACCTTATATGGAACCTCCCATCTGAAAATTTGAAAATTCTTAAAAAATTCGACCAAAATCTTGATGTCTCCAATCCTATGTTTTGTATGTTTTTTCCACGTGTCTTGACATCCAATGTATCCATGCAAAGTTTGGTGAAGATCTGAGTATGTAGTTTTTGACCTTATATGGAACCTCCTATCTGAAAATTTGAGAATTCTTGAAAAATTCGTCCAAAATCTTGATGTCTCCAATCTCTTGTTTTGTACGTTATTTCCACGTGTCTTGACATCCAATGTATCCCTGCAAAGTTTGGTGAAGATCTGAGTATGTAGTTTTTGACCTTATATGGAACCACCCATCTGAAAATTTGAAAATTCCTAAAACATCCGTCCAAAATCTTGATGACCTCAATCTCTTGTTTTGTACGTTTTTTCCACGTGTCTTGACATCCAATGTATCCCTGCAATGTTTGGTGAAGATCTGAGTATGTAGTTTTTGACCTTATATGGAACCTCTTATCTGAAAATTTGAAAATTCTTAAAAATATTTGACCAAAATCTTGATGTCCCCAATCCTATGTTTTGTATGCTTTTCCACGTGTCTTGACATCCAATGTATTTCTGCAAAGTTTGGTGAAGATCTGAGTATGTCGTTTTTGACCTTATCTGGAACATCCTTTCTGAAAATTTGAAAATTCTTAAAAAATTCGTCCAAAATCTTGATGTCTCCAATCTCTTGTTTTGTACGTTTTTTCCACGTGTCTTGACCTCCAATGTATCCCTGCAATGTTTGGTGAAGATCTGACTATGTAGTTTTTGACCTTATATGGAACCTCCTATCTGAAAATTTGAAAATTCTTAAAAAATTTGACCAAAATCTTGATGTCCCCAATCCTATGTTTTGTATGTTTTTTCCACGTGTCTTGACATCCAATGTATCCCTGCAAAGTTTGGTGAAGATCTGAGTATGTCGTTTTTGACCTTATCTGGAACATCCTTTCTGAAAATTTGAAAATTCTTAAAAAATTCGTCCAAAATCTTGATGTCTCCAATCTCTTGTTTTGTACGTTTTTTCCACGTGTCATGACATCCAATGTATCCCTGCAAAGTTTGGTGAAGATCTGAGTATGTAGTTTTTGACCTTATATGGAACTTCCTTTCTGAAAATTTGAAAATTCTTAAAAAATTCGTCCAAAATCTTGATGTCTCCAATCTCTTGTTTTGTACGTTTTTTCCACGTGTCTTGACATCCAATGTATCCCTGCAAAGTTTGGTGAAGATCTGAGTATGTAGTTTTTGACCTTATCTGGAACCTCCCATCTGAAAATTTGAAAATTTTTAAAAAATTCGTCCAAAATCTTGATGTCTCCAATCTCTTGTTTTGTACGTTTTTTCCACGTGTCTTGACCTCCAATGTATCCCTGCAATGTTTGGTGAAGATCTGAGTATGTAGTTTTTGACCTTATATGGAACCTCCCATCTGAAAATTTGAAAATTCTTAAAAAATTTGACCAAAATCTTGATGTCCCCAATCCTATGTTTTGTATGTTTTTTCCACGTGTCTTGACATCCAATGTATCCCTGCAAAGTTTGGTGAAGATCTGAGTATGTCGTTTTTGACCTTATCTGGAACCTCCTATCTGAAAATTTGAAAATTCTTCAAAAATTCGTCCAAAATCTTGATGTCTCCAATCTCTTGTTTTGTACGTTTTTTCCACGTTTCTTGACATCCAATGTATCCCTGCAATGTTTGGTGAAGATCTGAGTATGTAGTTTTTGACCTTATATGGAACCTCCTATCTGAAAATTTGAAAATTCTTAAAAAATTTGACCAAAATCTTGATATCCCCAATCCTATGTTTTGTATGCTTTTTCCACGTGTCTTGACATCCAATGTATCCCTGCAAAGTTTGGTGAAGATCTGAGTATGTAGTTTTTGACCTTATCTGGAACGTCCTATCTGAAAATTTGAACATTTTTAAAAAATTCGTCCAAAATCTTGATGTCTTCAATCTCTTGTTTTGTACTTTTTTTCCACGTGTCTTGACCTCCAATGTATCCCTGCAAATTTTGGTGAAGATCTGAGTATGTCGTTTTTGACCTTATCTGGAACATCCTTTCTGAAAATTTGAAAATTCTTAAAAAATTCGTCCAAAATCTTGATGTCTCCAATCTCTTGTTTTGTACGTTTTTTCCACGTGTCTTGACATCCAATGTATCCCTGCAAAGTTTGGTGAAGATCTGAGTATGTAGTTTTTGACCTTATATGGAACCTCCCATCTGAAAATTTGAAAATTCCTAAAAAATCCGTCTAAAATCTTGATGTCTCCACTCTCTTGTTTTGTACTTTTTTTCCACGTGTCTTGACATCCAATGTATCCCTGCAAAGTTTGGTGAAGATCTGAGTATGTAGTTTTTGACCTTATATGGAACCTCCTTTCTGAAAATTTGAAAATTCTTAAAAAATTCGACCAAAATCTTGATGTCTCCAATTTTATGTTTGTATGTTTTTTCCACGTGTCTTGACATCCAATGTATCCATGCAAAGTTTGGTGAAGATCTGAGTATGTAGTTTTTGACCTTATATGGAACCTCCTATCTGAAAATTTGAGAATTCTTGAAAAATTCGTCCAAAATCTTGATGTCTCCAATCTCTTGTTTTGTACGTTTTTTCCACGTGTCTTGACATCCAATGTATCGCTGCAAAGTTTGGTGAAGATCTGAGTATGTAGTTTTTGACCTTATCTGGAACCTCCCATCTGAAAATTTGAAAATTCCTAAAAAATCCGTCCAAAATCTTGATGACCTCAATCTCTTGTTTTGTACGTTTTTTCCACGTGTCTTGACATCCAATGTATCCCTGCAATTTTGGTGAAGATCTGAGTATGTAGTTTTTGACCTTATACGGAACCTCCCATCTGAAAATTTGAAAATTCTTAAAAAATTCGACCAAAATCTTGATGTCTCCAATCCTATGTTTTGTATGTTTTTTCCACGTGTCTTGACATCCAATGTATCCATGCAAAGTTTGGTGAAGATCTGAGTAAGTAGTTTTTGACCTTATCTGGAACCTCCTATCTGAAAATTTGAAAATATAAAAAAAATTCGTCCAAAATCTTGATGTCTCCAATCTCTTGTTTTGTATGTTTTTTCCACGTGTCTTGACCTCCAATGTATCCCTGCAATGTTTTGTGAAGATCTGAGTATGTAGTTTTTGACCTTATATGGAACCTCCTATCTGAAAATTTGAAAATTCTTAAAAAATTTGACCAAAATCTTGATGTCCCAATCCTATGTTTTGTATGATTTTTCCACGTGTCTTGACATCCAATGTATCCCTGCAAAGTTTGGTGAAGATCTGAGTATGTCGTTTTTGACCTTATCTGGAACATCCTTTCTGAAAATTTGAAAATTCTTAAAAAATTCGTCCAAAATCTTGATGTCTCCAATCTCTTGTTTTGTACGTTTTTTCCACGTGTCTTGACATCCAATGTATCCCTGCAAAGTTTGGTGAAGATCTGAGTATGTAGTTTTTGACCTTATATGGAACCTCCTTTCTGAAAATTTGAAAATTCTTAAAAAATTCGTCCAAAATCTTGATGTCTCCAATCTCTTGTTTTGTACGTTTTTTCCACGTGTCTTGACATCCAATGTATCCCTGCAAAGTTTGGTGAAGATCTGAGCATGTAGTTTTTGACCTTATATGGAACCTCATATCTGATAATTTGGAAATTCTTAAAAAATTCGACCAAAATCTTGATGTCTCCAATCCTATGTTTTGTATGTTTTTCCACGTGCCTTGACATCCAATGTATCCATGCAAAGTTTGGTGAAGATCTGAGTATGTAGTTTTTGACCTTATATGGAACCTCCTATCTGAAAATTTGAAAATTCTTAAAAAATTCGTCCAAAATCTTGATGTCTCCAATCTCTTGTTTTGTATGTTTTTTCCACGTGTCTTGACATCCAATGTATCCCTGCAAAGTTTGGTGAAGATCTGAGTATGTAGTTTTTGACCTTATCTGGAACCTCCCATCTGAAAATTTGAAAATTCCTAAGAAATCCGTCCAAAATCTTGATGACCTCAATCTCTTGTCTTGTATGTTTTTTCCACGTGTCTTGACATCCAATGTATCCCTGCAAAGTTTGGTGAAGATCTGAGTATGTAGTTTTTGACCTTATATGGAACCTCATATCAGAAAATTTGAAAATTCTTAAAAAATTCGACCAAAATCTTGATGTCTCCAATCCTATGTTTTGTATGTTTTTTCCACGTGTCTTGACATCCAGTGTATCCATGCAAAGTTTGGTGAAGATCTGAGTATGTAGTTTTTGACCTTATATGGAACCTCCTATCTGAAAATTTGAGAATTCTTGAAAAATTCGTCCAAAATCTTGATGTCTCCAATCTCTTGTATTGTACGTTTTTTCCACGTGTCTTGACATCCAATGTATCCCTGCAAAGTTTGGTGAAGATCTGAGTATGTAGTTTTTGACCTTATCTGGAACCTCCCATCTGAAAATTTGAAAATTCCTAAAAAATCCGTCCAAAATCTTGATGACCTCAATCTCTTGTTTTGTACGTTTTTTCCACGTGTCTTGACATCCAATGTATCCCTGCAATGTTTGGTGAAGATCTGAGTATGTAGTTTTTGACCTTATATGGAACCTCTTATCTGAAAATTTGAAAATTCTTAAAAATATTTGACCAAAATCTTGATGTCCCCAATCCTATGTTTTGTATGTTTTTTCCACGTGTCTTGACATCCAATGTATTTCTGCAAAGTTTGGTGAAGATCTGAGTATGTCGTTTTTGACCTTATCTGGAACATCCTTTCTGAAAATTTGAAAATTCTTAAAAAATTCGTCCAAAATCTTGATGTCTCCAATCTCTTGTTTTGTACGTTTTTTCCACGTGTCTTGACATCCAATGTATCCCTGCAAAGTTTGGTGAAGATCTGAGTATGTAGTTTTTGACCTTATATAGAACCTCCCATCTGAAAATTTGAAAATTCTTAAAAAATTCGACCAAAATCTTGATGTCTCCAATCCTATGTTTTGTATGTTTTTTCCACGTGTCTTGACATCCAATGTATCCATGCAAAGTTTGGTGAAGATCTGAGTATGTAGTTTTTGACCTTATCTGGAACCTCCCATCTGAAAATTTGAAAATTTTTAAAAAATTCGTCCAAAATCTTGATGTCTCCAATCTCTTGTTTTATACGTTTTTTCCACGTGTCTTGACATCCAATGTATCACTGCAAAGTTTGGTGAAGATCTGAGTATGTAGTTTTTGACCTTATATGGAACCTCCTTTCTGAAAATTTGAAAATTCTTAAAAAATTCGTCCAAAATCTTGATGTCTCCAATCTCTTGTTTTGTACGTTTTTTCCACGTGTCTTGACATCCAATGTATCCCTGCAAAGTTTGGTGAAGATCTGAGTATGTAGTTTTTGACTTTATATGGAACCTCCCATCTGAAAATTTGAAAATTCCTAAAAAATCCGTCTAAAATCTTGATGTCCCCAATCCTATGTTTTGTATGTTTTTTCCACGTGTCTTGACATCCAATGTATCCCTGCAAAGTTTGGTGAAGATCTGAGTATGTAGTTTTTGACCTTATATGGAACCTCCTATCTGAAAATTTGAAAATTCTTAAAAAATTCGACCAAAATCTTGATGTCTCCAATCCTATGTTTTGTATGTTTTTTCCACGTGTCTTGACATCCAATGTATCCATGCAAAGTTTGGTGAAGATCTGAGTATGTAGTTTTTGACCTTATATGGAACCTCCTATCTGAAAATTTGAGAATTCTTGAAAAATTCGTCCAAAATCTTGATGTCCCCAATCTCTTGTATTGTACGTTTTTTCCACGTGTCTTGACATCGAATGTATCCCTGCAAAGTTTGGTGAAGATCTGAGTATGTAGTTTTTGACCTTATCTGGAACCTCCCATCTGAAAATTTGAAAATTCCTAAAAAATCCGTCCAAAATCTTGATGACCTCAATCTCTTGTTTTGTACGTTTTTTCCACGTGTCTTGACATCCAATGTATTTCTGCAAAGTTTGGTGAAGATCTGAGTATGTAGTTTTTGACCTTATATGGAACCTCCCATCTGAAAATTTGAAAATTCTTAAAAAATTCAACCAAAATCTTGATGTCTCCAATCCTATGTTTTGTATGTTTTTTCCACGTGTCTTGACATCCAATGTCTCCATGCAAAGTTTGGTGAAGATCTGAGTATGTAGTTTTTGACCTTATCTGGAACCTCCCATCTGAAAATTTGAAAATTTTTAAAAAATTCGTCCAAAATCTTGATGTCTCCAATCTCTTGTTTTATACGTTTTTTCCACGTGTCTTGACCTCCAATGTATCCCTGCAATGTTTGGTGAAGATCTGAGTATGTAGTTTTTGACCTTATATGGAACCTCCTATCTGAAAATTTGAAAATTCTTAAAAAATTTGACCAAAATTTTGATGTCCCCAATCCTATGTTTTGTATGTTTTTTCCACGTGTCTTGACATCCAATGTATCCCTGCAAAGTTTGGTGAAGATCTGAGTATGTCGTTTTTGACCTTATCTGGAACCTCATTTCTGAAAATTTGAAAATTCCTCAAAAATTCGTCCAAAATCTTGATGTCTCCAATCTCTTGTTTTGTACGTTTTTTCCACGTGTCTTGACATCCAATGTATCCCTGCAAAGTTTGGTGAAGATCTGAGTATGTAGTTTTTGACCTTATATGGAACCTCCTTTCTGAAAATTTGAAAATTCTTAAAAAATTCGTCCAAAATCTTGATGTCTCCAATCTCTTGTTTTGTACGTTTTTTCCACGTGTCTTGACATCCAATGTATCCCTGCAAAGTTTGGTGAAGATCTGAGTATGTAGTTTTTGACCTTATATGGAACCTCCCATCTGAAAATTTGAAAATTCCTAAAAAATCCGTCTAAAATCTTGATGTCTCCAATCCTATGTTTTGTATGTTTTTTCCACGTGTCTTGACATCCAATATATTTCTGCAAAGTTTGGTGAAGATCTGAGTATGTCGTTTTTGACCTTATCTGGAACATCCTTTCTGAAAATTTGAAAATTCTTAAAAAAATCTTCCAAAATCTTGATGTCTCCAATCTCTTGTTTTGTACGTTTTTTCCACGTGTCTTGACCTCCAATGTATCCCTGCAATGTTTGGTGAAGATCTGAGTATGTAGTTTTTGACCTTATATGGAACCTCCTATCTGAAAATTTGAAAATTCTTAAAATATTTGACGAAAATCTTGATGTCCCCAATCCTATGTTTTGTATGTTTTTTCCACGTGTCTTGACATCCAATGTATCCCTGCAAAGTTTGGTGAAGATCTGAGTATGTCGTTTTTGACCTTATCTGGAACATCCTTTCTGAAAATTTGAAAATTCTTAAAAAATTCGTCCAAAATCTTGATGTCTCCAATCTCTTGTTTTGTACGTTTTTTCAACGTGTCTTGACATCCAATGTATCCCTGCAAAGTTTGGTGAAGATCTGAGTATGTAGTTTTTGACCTTATATGGAACCTCCCATCTGAAAATTTGAAAATTCCTAAAAAATCCGTCTAAAATCTTGATGTCCCCAATCCTATGTTTTGTATGTTTTTTCCACGTGTCTTGACATCCAATGTATTTCTGCAAAGTTTGGTGAAGATTTGAGTATGTCGTTTTTGACCTTATCTGGAACATCCTTTCTGAAAATTTGAAAATTCTTAAAAAATTCGTCCAAAATCTTGATGTCTCCAATCTCTTGTTTTGTACGTTTTTTCCACGTGTCTTGACCTCCAATGTATCCCTGCAATGTTTGGTGAAGATCTGAGTATGTAGTTTTTGACCTTATATGGAACCTCCCATCTGAAAATTTGAAAATTCTTAAAAAATTCGACCAAAATCTTGATGTCTCCAATCCTATGTTTTGTATGTTTTTTCCACGTGTCTTGACATCCAATGTATCCATGCAAAGTTTGGTGAAGGTCTGAGTAAGTAGTTTTTGACCTTATCTGGAACCTCCCATCTGAAAATTTGAAAATTTTTAAAAAATTCGTCCAAAATCTTGATGTCTCCAATCTCTTGTTTTGTATGTTTTTTCCACGTGTCTTGACCTCCAATGTATCCCTGCAATGTTTGGTGAAGATCTGAGTATGTAGTTTTTGACCTTATATGGAACCTCCTATCTGAAAATTTGAAAATTCTTAAAAAATTTGACCAAAATCTTGATGTCCCAATCCTATGTTTTGTATGTTTTTTCCACGTGTCTTGACATCCAAT
Source organism: Lepisma saccharinum (assembly GCF_977018435.1). NCBI lineage: Eukaryota > Metazoa > Arthropoda > Insecta > Zygentoma > Lepismatidae > Lepisma > Lepisma saccharinum. The sequence continues at coordinate 312,180 of NW_028143014.1, read as the reverse complement.
GTATCCCTGCAAAGTTTGGTGAAGATCTGAGTATGTCGTTTTTGACCTTATCTGGAACATCCTTTCTGAAAATTTGAAAATTCTTAAAAAATTCGTCCAAAATCTTGATGTCTCCAATCTCTTGTTTTGTACGTTTTTTCCACGTGTCTTGACATCCAATGTATCCCTGCAAAGTTTGGTGAAGATCTGAGTATGTAGTTTTTGACCTTATATGGAACCTCCTTTCTGAAAATTTGAAAATTCATAAAAAATTCGTCCAAAATCTTGATGTCTCCAATCTCTTGTTTTGTACGTTTTTTCCACGTGTCTTGACATCCAATGTATCCCTGCAAAGTTTGGTGAAGATCTGAGTATGTAGTTTTTGACCTTATATGGAACCTCATATCTGATAATTTGGAAATTCTTAAAAAATTCGACCAAAATCTTGATGTCTCCAATCCTATGTTTTGTATGTTTTTTCCACGTGCCTTGACATCCAATGTATCCATGCAAAGTTTGGTGAAGATCTGAGTATGTAGTTTTTGACCTTATCTGGAACCTCCTATCTGAAAATTTGAAAATTCTTAAAAAATTCGTCCAAAATCTTGATGTCTCCAATCTCTTGTTTTGTACGTTTTTTCCACGTGTCTTGACATCCAATGTATCCCTGCAAAGTTTGGTGAAGATCTGAGTATGTAGTTTTTGACCTTATCTGGAACCTCCCATCTGAAAATTTGAAAATTCCTAAAAAATCCGTCCAAAATCTTGATGTCTCCAATCTCTTGTCTTGTATGTTTTTTCCACGTGTCTTGACATCCAATGTATCCCTGCAAAGTTTGGTGAAGATCTGAGTATGTAGTTTTTGACCTTATATGGAACCTCATATAAGAAAATTTGAAAATTCTTAAAAAATTCGACCAAAATCTTGATGTCTCCAATCCTATGTTTTGTATGTTTTTTCCACGTGTCTTGACATCCAATGTATCCATGCAAAGTTTGGTGAAGATCTGAGTATGTAGTTTTTGACCTTATATGGAACCTCCTATCTGAAAATTTGAGAATTCTTGAAAAATTCGTCCAAAATCTTGATGTCTCCAATCTCTTGTATTGTACGTTTTTTCCACGTGTCTTGACATCCAATGTATCCCTGCAAAGTTTGGTGAAGATCTGAGTATGTAGTTTTTGACCTTATCTGGAACCTCCCATCTGAAAATTTGAAAATTCCTAAAAAATCCGTCCAAAATCTTGATGACCTCAATCTCTTGTTTTGTACGTTTTTTCCACGTGTCTTGACATCCAATGTATCCCTGCAATGTTTGGTGAAGATCTGAGTATGTAGTTTTTGACCTTATATGGAACCTCTTATCTGAAAATTTGAAAATTCTTAAAAATATTTGACCAAAATCTTGATGTCCCCAATCCTATGTTTTGTATGTTTTTTCCACGTGTCTTGACATCCAATGTATTTCTGCAAAGTTTGGTGAAGATCTGAGTATGTCGTTTTTGACTTTATCTGGAACATCCTTTCTGAAAATTTGAAAATTCTTAAAAAATTCGTCCAAAATCTTGATGTCTCCAATCTCTTGTTTTGTACGTTTTTTCCACGTGTCTTGACATCCAATGTATCCCTGCAAAGTTTGGTGAAGATCTGAGTATGTAGTTTTTGACCTTATATAGAACCTCCCATCTGAAAATTTGAAAATTCTTAAAAAATTCGACCAAAATCTTGATGTCTCCAATCCTATGTTTTGTATGTTTTTTCCACGTGTCTTGACATCCAATGTATCCATGCAAAGTTTGGTGAAGATCTGAGTATGTAGTTTTTGACCTTATCTGGAACCTCCCATCTGAAAATTTGAAAATTTTTAAAAAATTCGTCCAAAATCTTGATGTCTCCAATCTCTTGTTTTATACGTTTTTTCCACGTGTCTTGACATCCAATGTATCCCTGCAAAGTTTGGTGAAGATCTGAGTATGTAGTTTTTGACCTTATATGGAACCTCCTTTCTGAAAATTTGAAAATTCTTAAAAAATTCGTCCAAAATCTTGATGTCTCCAATCTCTTGTTTTGTACGTTTTTTCCACGTGTCTTGACATCCAATGTATCCCTGCAAAGTTTGGTGAAGATCTGAGTATGTAGTTTTTGACCTTATATGGAACCTCCCATCTGAAAATTTGAAAATTCCTAAAAAATCCGTCTAAAATCTTGATGTCCCCAATCCTATGTTTTGTATGTTTTTTCCACGTGTCTTGACATCCAATGTATTTCTGCAAAGTTTGGTGAAGATCTGAGTATGTCGTTTTTGACCTTATCTGGAACATCCTTTCTGAAAATTTGAAAATTCTTAAAAAATTCGTCCAAAATCTTGATGTCTCCAATCTCTTGTTTTGTACGTTTTTTCCACGTGTCTTTACCTCCAATGTATCCCTGCAATGTTTGGTGAAGATCTGAGTATGTAGTTTTTGACCTTATATGGAACCTCCTATCTGAAAATTTGAAAATTCTAAAAAAATTTGACCAAAATCTTGATGTCCCCAATCCTATGTTTTGTATGTTTTTTCCACGTGTCTTGACATCCAATGTATCCCTGCAAAGTTTGGTGAAGATCTGAGTATGTCGTTTTTGACCTTATCTGGAACATCCTTTCTGAAAATTTGAAAATTCTTAAAAAATTCGTCCAAAATCTTGATGTCTCCAATCTCTTGTTTTGTACGTTTTTTCCACGTGTCTTGACATCCAATGTATCCCTGCAAAGTTTGGTGAAGATCTGAGTATGTAGTTTTTGACCTTATATGGAACCTCCCATCTGAAAATTTGAAAATTCCTAAAAAATCCGTCTAAAATCTTGATGTCCCCAATCCTATGTTTTGTATGTTTTTTCCACGTGTCTTGACATCCAATGTATTTCTGCAAAAATTGGTGAAGATCTGAGTATGTCGTTTTTGATCTTATCTGGAACATCCTTTCTGAAAATTTGAAAATTCTTAAAAAATTCATCTAAAATCTTGATGTCTCCAATCTCTTGTTTTGTACGTTTTTTCCACGTGTCTTTACCTCCAATGTATCCCTGCAATGTTTGGTGAAGATCTGAGTATGTAGTTTTTGACCTTATATGGAACCTCCTATCTGAAAATTTGAAAATTCTTAAAAAATTTGACCAAAATCTTGATGTCCCCAATCCTATGTTTTGTATGTTTTTTCCACGTGTCTTGACATCCAATGTATCCCTGCAAAGTTTGGTGAAGATCTGAGTATGTCGTTTTTGACCTTATCTGGAACATCCTTTCTGAAAATTTGAAAATTCTTAAAAAATTCGTCCAAAATCTTGATGTCTCCAATCTCTTGTTTTGTACGTTTTTTCCACGTGTCTTGACTTCCAATGTATCCCTGCAATGTTTGGTGAAGATCTGAGTATGTAGTTTTTGACCTTATATGGAACCTCCTATCTGAAAATTTGAAAATTCTTAAAAAATTTGACCAAAATCTTGATGTCCCCAATCCTATGTTTTGTATGTTTTTTCCACGTGTCTTGACATCCAATGTATCCCTGCAAAGTTTGGTGAAGATCTGAGTATGTCGTTTTTGACCTTATCTGACAAAAACATCCTTTCTGAAATTTTGAAAATTCTTAAAAAATTCGTCCAAAATCTTGATGTCTCCAATCTCTTGTTTTGTACGTTTTTTCCACGTGTCATGACATCCAATGTATCCCTGCAAAGTTTGGTGAAGATCTGAGTATGTAGTTTTTGACCTTATATGGAACCTCCTTTCTGAAAATTTGAAAATTCTTAAAAAATTCGTCCAAAATCTTGATGTCTCCAATCTCTTGTTTTGTACGTTTTTTCCACGTGTCTTGACATCCAATGTATCCCTGCAAAGTTTGGTGAAGATCTGAGTATGTAGTTTTTGACCTTATCTGGAACCTCCCATCTGAAAATTTGAAAATTCCTAAAAAATCCGTCCAAAATCTTGATGACCTCAATCTCTTGTTTTGTACGTTTTTTCCACGTGTCTTGACATCCAATGTATCCCTGCAAAGTTTGGTGAAGATCTGAGTATGTAGTTTTTGACCTTATATGGAACCTCCCATCTGAAAATTTGAAAATTCCTAAAAAATCCGTCTAAAATCTTGATGTCCCCAATCCTATGTCTTGTATGTTTTTTCCACGTGTCTTGACATCCAATGTATCCCTGCAAAGTTTGGTGAAGATCTGAGTATGTAGTTTTTGACCTTATATGGAACCTCCTATCTGAAAATTTGAAAATTCTTAAAAAATTCGACCAAAATCTTGATGTCTCCAATCCTATGTTTTGTATGTTTTTTCCACGTGTCTTGACATCCAATGTATCCATGCAAAGTTTGGTGAAGATGTGAGTATGTAGTTTTTGACCTTATATGGAACCTCCTATCTGAAAATTTGAGAATTCTTGAAAAATTCGTCCAAAATCTTGATGTCCCCAATCTCTTGTATTGTACGTTTTTTCCACGTGTCTTGACATCGAATGTATCCCTGCAAAGTTTGGTGAAGATCTGAGTATGTAGTTTTTGACCTTATATGGAACCTCCCATCTGAAAATTTGAAAATTCTTAAAAAATTCAACCAAAATCTTGATGTCTCCAATCCTATGTTTTGTATGTTTTTTCCACGTGTCTTGACATCCAATGTATCCATGCAAAGTTTGGTGAAGATCTGAGTATGCAGTTTTTGACCTTATCTGGAACCTCCCATCTGAAAATTTGAAAATTTTTAAAAAATTCGTCCAAAATCTTGATGTCTCCAATCTCTTGTTTTATACGTTTTTTCCACGTGTCTTGACCTCCAATGTATCCCTGCAATGTTTGGTGAAGATCTGAGTATGTAGTTTTTGACCTTATATGGAACCTCCCATCTGAAAATTTGAAAATTCTTAAAAAATTTGACCAAAATTTTGATGTCCCCAATCCTATGTTTTGTATGTTTTTTCCACGTGTCTTGACATCCAATGTATCCCTGCAAAGTTTGGTGAAGATCTGAGTATGTCGTTTTTGACCTTATCTGGAACCTCATTTCTGAAAATTTGAAAATTCCTCAAAAATTCGTCCAAAATCTTGATGTCTCCAATCTCTTGTTTTGTACGTTTTTTCCACGTGTCTTGACATCCAATGTATCCCTGCAAAGTTTGGTGAAGATCTGAGTATGTAGTTTTTGACCTTATATGGAACCTCCTTTCTGAAAATTTGAAAATTCTTAAAAAATTCGTCCAAAATCTTGATGTCTCCAATCTCTTGTTTTGTACGTTTTTTCCACGTGTCTTGACATCCAATGTATCCCTGCAAAGTTTGGTGAAGATCTGAGTATGTAGTTTTTGACCTTATATGGAACCTCCCATCTGAAAATTTGAAAATTCCTAAAAAATCCGTCTAAAATCTTGATGTCCCCAATCCTATGTTTTGTATGTTTTTTCCACGTGTCTTGACATCCAATGTATTTCTGCAAAGTTTGGTGAAGATCTGAGTATGTCGTTTTTGACCTTATCTGGAACCTCCTATCTGAAAATTTGAAAATTCTTAAAATATTTGACCAAAATCTTGATGTCCCCAATCCTATGTTTTGTATGTTTTTTCCACGTGTCTTGACATCCAATGTATCCCTGCAAAGTTTGGTGAAGATCTGAGTATGTCGTTTTTGACCTTATCTGGAACATCCTTTCTGAAAATTTGAAAATTCTTAAAAAATTCGTCCAAAATCTTGATGTCTCCAATCTCTTGTTTTGTACGTTTTTTCAACGTGTCTTGACATCCAATGTATCCCTGCAAAGTTTGGTGAAGATCTGAGTATGTAGTTTTTGACCTTATATGGAACCTCCCATCTGAAAATTTGAAAATTCCTAAAAAATCCGTCTAAAATCTTGATGTCCCCAATCCTATGTTTTGTATGTTTTTTCCACGTGTCTTGACATCCAATGTATTTCTGCAAAGTTTGGTGAAGATCTGAGTATGTCGTTTTTGACCTTATCTGGAACATCCTTTCTGAAAATTTGAAAATTCTTAAAAAATTCGTCCAAAATCTTGATGTCTCCAATCTCTTGTTTTGTACGTTTTTTCCACGTGTCTTGACCTCCAATGTATCCCTGCAATGTTTGGTGAAGATCTGAGTATGTAGTTTTTGACCTTATATGGAACCTCCCATCTGAAAATTTGAAAATTCCTAAAAAATCCGTCTAAAATCTTGATGTCCCCAATCCTATGTTTTGTATGTTTTTTCCACGTGTCTTGACATCCAATGTATTTCTGCAAAAATTGGTGAAGATCTGAGTATGTCGTTTTTGATCTTATCTGGAACATCCTTTCTGAAAATTTGAAAATTCTTAAAAAATTCATCTAAAATCTTGATGTCTCCAATCTCTTGTTTTGTACGTTTTTTCCACGTGTCTTTACCTCCAATGTATCCCTGCAATGTTTGGTGAAGATCTGAGTATGTAGTTTTTGACCTTATATGGAACCTCCTATCTGAAAATTTGAAAATTCTTAAAAAATTTGACCAAAATCTTGATGTCCCCAATCCTATGTTTTGTATGTTTTTTCCACGTGTCTTGACATCCAATGTATCCCTGCAAAGTTTGGTGAAGATCTGAGTATGTCGTTTTTGACCTTATCTGGAACATCCTTTCTGAAAATTTGAAAATTCTTAAAAAATTCGTCCAAAATCTTGATGTCTCCAATCTCTTGTTTTGTACGTTTTTTCCACGTGTCTTGACCTCCAATGTATCCCTGCAATGTTTGGTGAAGATCTGAGTATGTAGTTTTTGACCTTATATGGAACCTCCTATCTGAAAATTTGAAAATTCTTAAAAAATTTGACCAAAATCTTGATGTCCCCAATCCTATGTTTTGTATGTTTTTTCCACGTGTCTTGACATCCAATGTATCCCTGCAAAGTTTGGTGAAGATCTGAGTATGTCGTTTTTGACCTTATCTGACAAAAACATCCTTTCTGAAATTTTGAAAATTCTTAAAAAATTCGTCCAAAATCTTGATGTCTCCAATCTCTTGTTTTGTACGTTTTTTCCACGTGTCATGACATCCAATGTATCCCTGCAAAGTTTGGTGAAGATCTGAGTATGTAGTTTTTGACCTTATATGGAACCTCCTTTCTGAAAATTTGAAAATTCTTAAAAAATTCGTCCAAAATCTTGATGTCTCCAATCTCTTGTTTTGTACGTTTTTTCCACGTGTCTTGACATCCAATGTATCCCTGCAAAGTTTGGTGAAGATCTGAGTATGTAGTTTTTGACCTTATCTGGAACCTCCCATCTGAAAATTTGAAAATTCCTAAAAAATCCGTCCAAAATCTTGATGACCTCAATCTCTTGTTTTGTACGTTTTTTCCACGTGTCTTGACATCCAATGTATCCCTGCAAAGTTTGGTGAAGATCTGAGTATGTAGTTTTTGACCTTATATGGAACCTCCCATCTGAAAATTTGAAAATTCCTAAAAAATCCGTCTAAAATCTTGATGTCCCCAATCCTATGTCTTGTATGTTTTTTCCACGTGTCTTGACATCCAATGTATCCCTGCAAAGTTTGGTGAAGATCTGAGTATGTAGTTTTTGACCTTATATGGAACCTCCTATCTGAAAATTTGAAAATTCTTAAAAAATTCGACCAAAATCTTGATGTCTCCAATCCTATGTTTTGTATGTTTTTTCCACGTGTCTTGACATCCAATGTATCCATGCAAAGTTTGGTGAAGATGTGAGTATGTAGTTTTTGACCTTATATGGAACCTCCTATCTGAAAATTTGAGAATTCTTGAAAAATTCGTCCAAAATCTTGATGTCCCCAATCTCTTGTATTGTACGTTTTTTCCACGTGTCTTGACATCGAATGTATCCCTGCAAAGTTTGGTGAAGATCTGAGTATGTAGTTTTTGACCTTATATGGAACCTCCCATCTGAAAATTTGAAAATTCTTAAAAAATTCAACCAAAATCTTGATGTCTCCAATCCTATGTTTTGTATGTTTTTTCCACGTGTCTTGACATCCAATGTATCCATGCAAAGTTTGGTGAAGATCTGAGTATGCAGTTTTTGACCTTATCTGGAACCTCCCATCTGAAAATTTGAAAATTTTTAAAAAATTCGTCCAAAATCTTGATGTCTCCAATCTCTTGTTTTATACGTTTTTTCCACGTGTCTTGACCTCCAATGTATCCCTGCAATGTTTGGTGAAGATCTGAGTATGTAGTTTTTGACCTTATATGGAACCTCCCATCTGAAAATTTGAAAATTCTTAAAAAATTTGACCAAAATTTTGATGTCCCCAATCCTATGTTTTGTATGTTTTTTCCACGTGTCTTGACATCCAATGTATCCCTGCAAAGTTTGGTGAAGATCTGAGTATGTCGTTTTTGACCTTATCTGGAACCTCATTTCTGAAAATTTGAAAATTCCTCAAAAATTCGTCCAAAATCTTGATGTCTCCAATCTCTTGTTTTGTACGTTTTTTCCACGTGTCTTGACATCCAATGTATCCCTGCAAAGTTTGGTGAAGATCTGAGTATGTAGTTTTTGACCTTATATGGAACCTCCTTTCTGAAAATTTGAAAATTCTTAAAAAATTCGTCCAAAATCTTGATGTCTCCAATCTCTTGTTTTGTACGTTTTTTCCACGTGTCTTGACATCCAATGTATCCCTGCAAAGTTTGGTGAAGATCTGAGTATGTAGTTTTTGACCTTATATGGAACCTCCCATCTGAAAATTTGAAAATTCCTAAAAAATCCGTCTAAAATCTTGATGTCCCCAATCCTATGTTTTGTATGTTTTTTCCACGTGTCTTGACATCCAATGTATTTCTGCAAAGTTTGGTGAAGATCTGAGTATGTCGTTTTTGACCTTATCTGGAACCTCCTATCTGAAAATTTGAAAATTCTTAAAATATTTGACCAAAATCTTGATGTCCCCAATCCTATGTTTTGTATGTTTTTTCCACGTGTCTTGACATCCAATGTATCCCTGCAAAGTTTGGTGAAGATCTGAGTATGTCGTTTTTGACCTTATCTGGAACATCCTTTCTGAAAATTTGAAAATTCTTAAAAAATTCGTCCAAAATCTTGATGTCTCCAATCTCTTGTTTTGTACGTTTTTTCAACGTGTCTTGACATCCAATGTATCCCTGCAAAGTTTGGTGAAGATCTGAGTATGTAGTTTTTGACCTTATATGGAACCTCCCATCTGAAAATTTGAAAATTCCTAAAAAATCCGTCTAAAATCTTGATGTCCCCAATCCTATGTTTTGTATGTTTTTTCCACGTGTCTTGACATCCAATGTATTTCTGCAAAGTTTGGTGAAGATCTGAGTATGTCGTTTTTGACCTTATCTGGAACATCCTTTCTGAAAATTTGAAAATTCTTAAAAAATTCGTCCAAAATCTTGATGTCTCCAATCTCTTGTTTTGTACGTTTTTTCCACGTGTCTTGACCTCCAATGTATCCCTGCAATGTTTGGTGAAGATCTGAGTATGTAGTTTTTGACCTTATATGGAACCTCCCATCTAAAAATTTGAAAATTCTTAAAAAATTTGACCAAAATCTTGATGTCCCCAATCCTATGTTTTGTATGTTTTTTCCACGTGTCTTGACATCCAATGTATCCCTGCAAAGTTTGGTGAAGATCTGAGTATGTCGTTTTTGACCTTATCTGGAACATCCTTTCTGAAAATTTGAAAATTCTTAAAAAATTCGTCCAAAATCTTGATGTCTCCAATCTCTTGTTTTGTACGTTTTTTCCACGTGTCATGACATCCAATGTATCCCTGCAAAGTTTGGTGAAGATCTGAGTATGTAGTTTTTGACCTTATATGGAACCTCCTTTCTGAAAATTTGAAAATTCTTAAAAAATTCGTCCAAAATCTTGATGTCTCCAATCTCTTGTTTTGTACGTTTTTTCCACGTGTCTTGACATCCAATGTATCCCTGCAAAGTTTGGTGAAGATCTGAGTATGTAGTTTTTGACCTAATCTGGAACCTCCCATCTGAAAATTTGAAATTTTTTAAAAAATTCGTCCAAAATCTTGATGTCTCCAATCTCTTGTTTTGTACGTTTTTTCCACGTGTCTTGACATCCAATGTATCCCTGCAATGTTTGGTGAAGATCTGAGTATGTAGTTTTTGACCTTATATGGAACCTCCTATCTGAAAATTTGAAAATTCTTAAAAAATTTGACCAAAATCTTGATGTCTCCAATCCTATGTTTTGTATGTTTTTTCCACGTGTCTTGACATCCAATGTATCCCTGCAAAGTTTGGTGAAGATCTGAGTATGTCGTTTTTGACCTTATCTGGAACCTCCTATCTGAAAATTTGAAAATTCTTCAAAAATTCGTCCAAAATTTTGATGTCTCCAATCTCTTGTTTTGTACGTTTTGTCCACGTTTCTTGACATCCAATGTATCCCTGCAATGTTTGGTGAAGATCTGAGTATGTAGTTTTTGACCTTATCTGGAACCTCCTATCTGAAAATTTGAAAATTTTTAAAAAATTCGTCCAAAATCTTGATGTCTTCAATCTCTTGTTTTGTACTTTTTTTCCACGTGTCTTGACCTCCAATGTATCCCTGCAAAGTTTGGTGAAGATCTGAGTATGTCGTTTTTGACCTTATCTGGAACATCCTTTCTGAAAATTTGAAAATTCTTCAAAAATTCGTCCAAAATCTTGATGTCTCCAATCTCTTGTTTTGTACGTTTTTTCCACGTGTCTTGACATCCAATGTATCCCTGCAAAGTTTGGTGAAGATCTGAGTATGTAGTTTTTGACCTTATATGGAACCTCCCATCTGAAAATTTGAAAATTCCTAAAAAATCCTTCTAAAATCTTGATGTCTCCACTCTCTTGTTTTGTACTTTTTTCCACGTGTCTTGACATCCAATGTATTTCTGCAAAGTTTGGTGAAGATCTGAGTATGTCGTTTTTGACCTTATATGGAACCTCCTTTCTGAAAATTTGAAAATTCTTAAAAAATTCGACCAACATCTTGATGTCTCCAATCCTATGTTTTGTATGTTTTTTCCACGTGTCTTGACATCCAATGTATCCATGCAAAGTTTGGTGAAGATCTGAGTATGTAGTTTTTGACCTTATATGGAACCTCCTATCTGAAAATTTGAGAATTCTTGAAAAATTCGTCCAAAATCTTGATGTCTCCAATCTCTTGTTTTGTACGTTTTTTCCACGTGTCTTGACATCCAATGTATCCCTGCAAAGTTTGGTGAAGATCTGAGTATGTAGTTTTTGACCTTATCTGGAACCTCCTTTCTGAAAATTTGAAAATTCCTAAAAAATCCGTCCAAAATCTTGATGACCTCAATCTCTTGTTTTGTACGTTTTTTCCACGTGTCTTGACATCCAATGTATCCCTGCAATTTTGGTGAAGATCTGAGAATGTAGTTTTTGACCTTATATGGAACCTCTTATCTGAAAATTTGAAAATTCTTAAAAATATTTGACCAAAATCTTGATGTCCCCAATCCTATGTTTTGTATGTTTTTTCCACGTGTCTTGACATCCAATGTATTTCTGCAAAGTTTGGTGAAGATCTGAGTATGTCGTTTTTGACCTTACCTGGAACATCCTTTCTGAAAATTTGAAAATTCTTAAAAAATTCGTCCAAAATCTTGATGTCTCCAATCTCTTGTTTTGTACGTTTTTTCCACGTGTCTTGACATCCAATGTATCCCTGCAAAGTTTGGTGAAGATCTGAGTATGTAGTTTTTGACCTTATATGGAACCTCCCATCTGAAAATTTGAAAATTCTTAAAAAATTCGACCAAAATCTTGATGTCTCCAATCCTATGTTTTGTATGTTTTTTCCACGTGTCTTGACATCCAATGTATCCATGCAAAGTTTGGTGAAGATCTGAGTATGTAGTTTTTGACCTTATCTGGAACCTCCCATCTGAAAATTTGAAAATTTTTAAAAAATTCGTCCAAAATCTTGATGTCTCCAATCTCTTGTTTTGTATGTTTTTTCCACGTGTCTTGACCTCCAATGTATCCCTGCAATGTTTGGTGAAGATCTGAGTATGTAGTTTTTGACCTTATATGGATCTTCCTATCTGAAAATTTGAAAATTCTTAAAAAATTTGACCAAAATCTTGATGTCTCCAATCTCTTGTTTTGTACGTTTTTTTCCACGTGTCTTGACATCCAATGTATCCCTGCAAAGTTTGGTGAAGATCTGAGTATGTAGTTTTTGACCTTATATGTAACCTCATATCTGAAAATTTGGAAATTCTTAAAAAATTCGACCAAAATCTTGATGTCTCCAATCCTTTGTTTTGTATGTTTTTTCCACGTGTCTTGACATCCAATGTATCCATGCAAAGTTTGGTGAAGATCTGAGTATGTAGTTTTTGACCTTATATGGAACCTCCTATCTGAAAATTTGAAAATTATTAAAAAATTCGTCCAAAATCTTGATGTCTCCAATCTCTTGTTTTGTACGTTTTTTCCACGTGTCTTGACCTCCAATGTATCCCTGCAAAGTTTGGTGAAGATCTGAGTATGTAGTTTTTGACCTTATCTGGAACCTCCCATCTGAAAATTTGAAAATTCCTAAAAAATCCGTCCAAAATCTTGATGACCTCAATCTCTTGTTTTGTACGTTTTTTCCACGTGTCTTGACATCCAATGTATCCCTGCAAAGTTTGGTGAAGATCTGAGTATGTAGTTTTTGACCTTATATGGAACCTCCCATCTGAAAATTTGAAAATTCCTAAAAAATCCGTCTAAAGTCTTGATGTCCCCAATCCTATGTCTTGTATGTTTTTTCCACGTGTCTTGACATCCAATGTATCCCTGCAAAGTTTGGTGAAGATCTGAGTATGTAGTTTTTGACCTTATTTGGAACCTCATATCTGAAAATTTGAAAATTCTTAAAAAATTCGACCAAAATCTTGATGTCTCCAATCCTATGTTTTGTATGTTTTTTCCACGTGTCTTGACATCCAATGTATCCATGCAAAGTTTTATGAAGATCTGAGTATGTAGTTTTTGACCTTATATGGAACCTCCTATCTGAAAATTTGAGAATTCTTGAAAAATTCGTCCAAAATCTTGATGTCTCCAATCTCTTGTATTGTAAGTTTTTTCCACGTGTCTTGACATCCAATGTATCCCTGCAAAGTTTGGTGAAGATCTGAGTATGTAGTTTTTGACCTTATCTGGAACCTCCCATCTGAAAATTTGAAAATTCCTAAAAAATCCGTCCAAAATCTTGATGACCTCAATCTCTTGTTTTGTACGTTTTTTCCACGTGTCTTGACATCCAATGTATCCCTGCAATGTTTGGTGAAGATCTGAGTATGTAGTTTTTGACCTTATCTGGAACCTCCTATCTGAAAATTTGAAAATTTTTAAAAAATTCGTCCAAAATCTTGATGTCTTCAATCTCTTGTTTTGTACTTTTTTTCCACGTGTCTTGACCTCCAATGTATCCCTGCAAAGTTTGGTGAAGATCTGAGTATGTCGTTTTTGACCTTATCTGGAACATCCTTTCTGAAAATTTGAAAATTCTTCAAAAATTCGTCCAAAATCTTGATGTCTCCAATCTCTTGTTTTGTACGTTTTTTCCACGTGTCTTGACATCCAATGTATCCCTGCAAAGTTTGGTGAAGATCTGAGTATGTAGTTTTTGACCTTATATGGAACCTCCCATCTGAAAATTTGAAAATTCCTAAAAAATCCTTCTAAAATCTTGATGTCTCCACTCTCTTGTTTTGTACTTTTTTCCACGTGTCTTGACATCCAATGTATTTCTGCAAAGTTTGGTGAAGATCTGAGTATGTCGTTTTTGACCTTATATGGAACCTCCTTTCTGAAAATTTGAAAATTCTTAAAAAATTCGACCAACATCTTGATGTCTCCAATCCTATGTTTTGTATGTTTTTTCCACGTGTCTTGACATCCAATGTATCCATGCAAAGTTTGGTGAAGATCTGAGTATGTAGTTTTTGACCTTATATGGAACCTCCTATCTGAAAATTTGAGAATTCTTGAAAAATTCGTCCAAAATCTTGATGTCTCCAATCTCTTGTTTTGTACGTTTTTTCCACGTGTCTTGACATCCAATGTATCCCTGCAAAGTTTGGTGAAGATCTGAGTATGTAGTTTTTGACCTTATCTGGAACCTCCTTTCTGAAAATTTGAAAATTCCTAAAAAATCCGTCCAAAATCTTGATGACCTCAATCTCTTGTTTTGTACGTTTTTTCCACGTGTCTTGACATCCAATGTATCCCTGCAATTTTGGTGAAGATCTGAGAATGTAGTTTTTGACCTTATATGGAACCTCTTATCTGAAAATTTGAAAATTCTTAAAAATATTTGACCAAAATCTTGATGTCCCCAATCCTATGTTTTGTATGTTTTTTCCACGTGTCTTGACATCCAATGTATTTCTGCAAAGTTTGGTGAAGATCTGAGTATGTCGTTTTTGACCTTACCTGGAACATCCTTTCTGAAAATTTGAAAATTCTTAAAAAATTCGTCCAAAATCTTGATGTCTCCAATCTCTTGTTTTGTACGTTTTTTCCACGTGTCTTGACATCCAATGTATCCCTGCAAAGTTTGGTGAAGATCTGAGTATGTAGTTTTTGACCTTATATGGAACCTCCCATCTGAAAATTTGAAAATTCTTAAAAAATTCGACCAAAATCTTGATGTCTCCAATCCTATGTTTTGTATGTTTTTTCCACGTGTCTTGACATCCAATGTATCCATGCAAAGTTTGGTGAAGATCTGAGTATGTAGTTTTTGACCTTATCTGGAACCTCCCATCTGAAAATTTGAAAATTTTTAAAAAATTCGTCCAAAATCTTGATGTCTCCAATCTCTTGTTTTGTATGTTTTTTCCACGTGTCTTGACCTCCAATGTATCCCTGCAATGTTTGGTGAAGATCTGAGTATGTAGTTTTTGACCTTATATGGATCTTCCTATCTGAAAATTTGAAAATTCTTAAAAAATTTGACCAAAATCTTGATGTCTCCAATCTCTTGTTTTGTACGTTTTTTTCCACGTGTCTTGACATCCAATGTATCCCTGCAAAGTTTGGTGAAGATCTGAGTATGTAGTTTTTGACCTTATATGTAACCTCATATCTGAAAATTTGGAAATTCTTAAAAAATTCGACCAAAATCTTGATGTCTCCAATCCTTTGTTTTGTATGTTTTTTCCACGTGTCTTGACATCCAATGTATCCATGCAAAGTTTGGTGAAGATCTGAGTATGTAGTTTTTGACCTTATATGGAACCTCCTATCTGAAAATTTGAAAATTATTAAAAAATTCGTCCAAAATCTTGATGTCTCCAATCTCTTGTTTTGTACGTTTTTTCCACGTGTCTTGACCTCCAATGTATCCCTGCAAAGTTTGGTGAAGATCTGAGTATGTAGTTTTTGACCTTATCTGGAACCTCCCATCTGAAAATTTGAAAATTCCTAAAAAATCCGTCCAAAATCTTGATGACCTCAATCTCTTGTTTTGTACGTTTTTTCCACGTGTCTTGACATCCAATGTATCCCTGCAAAGTTTGGTGAAGATCTGAGTATGTAGTTTTTGACCTTATATGGAACCTCCCATCTGAAAATTTGAAAATTCCTAAAAAATCCGTCTAAAGTCTTGATGTCCCCAATCCTATGTCTTGTATGTTTTTTCCACGTGTCTTGACATCCAATGTATCCCTGCAAAGTTTGGTGAAGATCTGAGTATGTAGTTTTTGACCTTATTTGGAACCTCATATCTGAAAATTTGAAAATTCTTAAAAAATTCGACCAAAATCTTGATGTCTCCAATCCTATGTTTTGTATGTTTTTTCCACGTGTCTTGACATCCAATGTATCCATGCAAAGTTTTATGAAGATCTGAGTATGTAGTTTTTGACCTTATCTGGAACCTCCCATCTGAAAATTTGAAAATTCCTAAAAAATCCGTCCAAAATCTTGATGACCTCAATCTCTTGTTTTGTACGTTTTTTCCACGTGTCTTGACATCCAATGTATCCCTGCAATGTTTGGTGAAGATCTGAGTATGTAGTTTTTGACCTTATATGGAACCTCTTATCTGAAAATTTGAAAATTCTTAAAAATATTTGACCAAAATCTTGATGTCCCCAATCCTATGTTTTGTATGTTTTTTCCACGTGTCTTGACATCCAATGTATTTCTGCAAAGTTTGGTGAAGATCTGAGTATGTCGTTTTTGACCTTATCTGGAACATCCTTTCTGAAAATTTGAAAATTCTTAAAAAATTCGTCCAAAATCTTGATGTCTCCAATCTCTTGTTTTGTACGTTTTTTCCACGTGTCTTGACATCCAATGTATCCCTGCAAAGTTTGGTGAAGATCTGAGTATGTAGTTTTTGACCTTATATGGAACCTCCCATCTGAAAATTTGAAAATTCTTAAAAAATTCGACCAAAATCTTGATGTCTCCAATCCTATGTTTTGTATGTTTTTTCCACGTGTCTTGACATCCAATGTATCCATGCAAAGTTTGGTGAAGATCTGAGTATGTAGTTTTTGACCTTATCTGGAACCTCCCATCTGAAAATTTGAAAATTTTTAAAAAATTCGTCCAAAATCTTGATGTCTCCAATCTCTTGTTTTATACGTTTTTTCCACGTGTCTTGACCTCCAATGTATCCCTGCAATGTTTGGTGAAGATCTGAGTATGTAGTTTTTGACCTTATATGGAACCTCCTATCTGAAAATTTGAAAATTCTTAAAAAATTTGACCAAAATCTTGATGTCCCCAATCCTATGTTTTGTATGTTTTTTCCACGTGTCTTGACATCCAATGTATCCCTGCAAAGTTTGGTGAAGATCTGAGTATGTCGTTTTTGACCTTATCTGGAACCTCATTTCTGAAAATTTGAAAATTCTTAAAAAATTCGTCCAAAATCTTGATGTCTCCAATCTCTTGTTTTGTACGTTTTTTCCACGTGTCTTGACATCCAATGTATCCCTGCAAAGTTTGGTGAAGATCTGAGTATGTAGTTTTTGACCTTATATGGAACCTCCCATCTGAAAATTTGAAAATTCCTAAAAAATCCGTCTAAAATCTTGATGTCCCCAATCCTATGTTTTGTATGTTTTTTCCACGTGTCTTGACATCCAATGTATCCCTGCAAAGTTTGGTGAAGATCTGAGTATGTCGTTTTTGACCTTATCTGGAACATCCTTTCTGAAAATTTGAAAATTCTTAAAAAATTCGTCCAAAATCTTGATGTCTCCAATCTCTTGTTTTGTACGTTTTTTCCACGTGTCTTGACATCCAATGTATCCCTGCAAAGTTTGGTGAAGATCTGAGTATGTAGTTTTTGACCTTATATGGAACCTCCTTTCTGAAAATTTGAAAATTCTTAAAAAATTCGTCCAAAATCTTGATGTCTCCAATCTCTTGTTTTGTACGTTTTTTCCACGTGTCTTGACATCCAATGTATCCCTGCAAAGTTTGGTGAAGATCTGAGTATGTAGTTTTTGACCTTATATGGAACCTCATATCTGAAAATTTGGAAATTCTTAAAAAATTCGACCAAAATCTTGATGTCTCCAATCCTATGTTTTGTATGTTTTTTCCACGTGTCTTGACATCCAATGTATCCATGCAAAGTTTGGTGAAGATCTGAGTATGTAGTTTTTGACCTTATATGGAACCTCCTATCTGAAAATTTGAAAATTCTTAAAAAAAATTCGTCCAAAATCTTGATGTCTCCAATCTCTTGTTTTGTACGTTTTTTCCACGTGTCTTGACATCCAATGTATCCCTGCAAAGTTTGGTGAAGATCTGAGTATGTAGTTTTTGACCTTATCTGGAACCTCCCATCTGAAAATTTGAAAATTCCTAAAAAATCCGTCCAAAATCTTGATGACCTCAATCTCTTGTTTTGTACGTTTTTTCCACGTGTCTTGACATCCAATGTATCCCTGCAAAGTTTGGTGAAGATCTGAGTATGTAGTTTTAGACCTTATATGGAACCTCCCATCTGAAAATTTGAAAATTCCTAAAAAATCCGTCTAAAATCTTGATGTCCCCAATCCTATGTCTTGTATGTTTTTTCCACGTGTCTTGACATCCAATGTATCCCTGCAAAGTTTGGTGAAGATCTGAGTATGTAGTTTTTGACCTTATTTGGAACCTCATATCTGAAAATTTGAAAATTCTTAAAAAATTCGACCAAAATCTTGATGTCTCCAATCCTATGTTTTGTATGTTTTTTCCACGTGTCTTGACATCCAATGTATCCATGCAAAGTTTGGTGAAGATCTGAGTATGTAGTTTTTGACCTTATATGGAACCTCCTATCTGAAAATTTGAGAATTCTTGAAAAATTCGTCCAAAATCTTGATGTCTCCAATCTCTTGTTTTGTACGTTTTTTCCACGTGTCTTGACATCCAATGTATCCCTGCAAAGTTTGGTGAAGATCTGAGTATGTAGTTTTTGACCTTATCTGGAACCTCCTTTCTGAAAATTTGAAAATTCCTAAAAAATCCGTCCAAAATCTTGATGACCTCAATCTCTTGTTTTGTACGTTTTTTCCACGTGTCTTGACATCCAATGTATGACTGCAATTTTGGTGAAGATCTGAGAATGTAGTTTTTGACCTTATATGGAACTTCTTATCTGAAAATTTGAAAATTCTTAAAAATATTTGACCAAAATCTTGATGTCCCCAATCCTATGTTTTGTATGTTTTTTCCACGTGTCTTGACATCCAATGTATTTCTGCAAAGTTTGGTGAAGATCTGAGTATGTCGTTTTTGACCTTATCTGGAACATCCTTTCTGAAAATTTGAAAATTCTTAAAAAATTCGTCCAAAATCTTGATGTCTCCAATCTCTTGTTTTGTACGTTTTTTCCACGTGTCTTGACATCCAATGTATCACTGCAAAGTTTGGTGAAGATCTGAGTATGTAGTTTTTGACCTTATATGGAACCTCCCATCTGAAAATTTGAAAATTCTTAAAAAATTCGACCAAAATCTTGATGTCTCCAATCCTATGTTTTGTATGTTTTTTCCACGTGTCTTGACATCCAATGTATCCATGCAAAGTTTGGTGAAGATCTGAGTATGTAGTTTTTGACCTTATCTGGAACCTCCCATCTGAAAATTTGAAAATTTTTAAAAAATTCGTCCAAAATCTTGATGTCTCCAATCTCTTGTTTTGTATGTTTTTTCCACGTGTCTTGACCTCCAATGTATCCCTGCAATGTTTGGTGAAGATCTGAGTATGTAGTTTTTGACCTTATATGGATCTTCCTATCTGAAAATTTGAAAATTCTTAAAAAATTTGACCAAAATCTTGATGTCTCCAATCTCTTGTTTTGTACGTTTTTTTCCACGTGTCTTGACATCCAATGTATCCCTGCAAAGTTTGGTGAAGATCTGAGTATGTAGTTTTTGACCTTATATGTAACCTCATATCTGAAAATTTGGAAATTCTTAAAAAATTCGACCAAAATCTTGATGTCTCCAATCCTTTGTTTTGTATGTTTTTTCCACGTGTCTTGACATCCAATGTATCCATGCAAAGTTTGGTGAAGATCTGAGTATGTAGTTTTTGACCTTATATGGAACCTCCTATCTGAAAATTTGAAAATTCTTAAAAAATTCGTCCAAAATCTTGATGTCTCCAATCTCTTGTTTTGTACGTTTTTTCCACGTGTCTTGACCTCCAATGTATCCCTGCAAAGTTTAGTGAAGATCTGAGTATGTAGTTTTTGACCTTATCTGGAACCTCCCATCTGAAAATTTGAAAATTCCTAAAAAATCCGTCCAAAATCTTGATGACCTCAATCTCTTGTTTTGTACGTTTTTTCCACGTGTCTTGACATCCAATGTATCCCTGCAAAGTTTGGTGAAGATCTGAGTATGTAGTTTTTGACCTTATATGGAACCTCCCATCTGAAAATTTGAAAATTCCTAAAAAATCCGTCTAAAGTCTTGATGTCCCCAATCCTATGTCTTGTATGTTTTTTCCACGTGTCTTGACATCCAATGTATCCCTGCAAAGTTTGGTGAAGATCTGAGTATGTAGTTTTTGACCTTATTTGGAACCTCATATCTGAAAATTTGAAAATTCTTAAAAAATTCGACCAAAATCTTGATGTCTCCAATCCTATGTTTTGTATGTTTTTTCCACGTGTCTTGACATCCAATGTATCCATGCAAAGTTTGGTGAAGATCTGAGTATGTAGTTTTTGATCTTATATGGAACCTCCTATCTGAAAATTTGAGAATTCTTGAAAAATTCGTCCAAAATCTTGATGTCTCCAATCTCTTGTATTGTACGTTTTTTCCACGTGTCTTGACATCCAATGTATCCCTGAAAAGTTTGGTGAAGATCTGAGTATGTAGTTTTTGACCTTATCTGGAACCTCCCATCTGAAAATTTGAAAATTCCTAAAAAATCCGTCCAAAATCTTGATGACCTCAATCTCTTGTTTTGTACGTTTTTTCCACGTGTCTTGACATCCAATGTATCCCTGCAATGTTTGGTGAAGATCTGAGTATGTAGTTTTTGACCTTATATGGAACCTCTTATCTGAAAATTTGAAAATTCTTAAAAATATTTGACCAAAATCTTGACGTCCCCAATCCTATGTTTTGTATGTTTTTTCCACGTGTCTTGACATCCAATGTATTTCTGCAAAGTTTGGTGAAGATCTGAGTATGTCGTTTTTGACCTTATCTGGAACATCGTTTCTGAAAATTTGAAAATTCTTAAAAAATTCGTCCAAAATCTTGATGTCTCCAATCTCTTGTTTTGTACGTTTTTTCCACGTGTCTTGACATCCAATGTATCCCTGCAAAGTTTGGTGAAGATCTGAGTATGTAGTTTTTGACCTTATATGGAACCTCCCATCTGAAAATTTGAAAATTCCTAAAAAATCCGTCTAAAATCTTGATGTCCCCAATCCTATGTTTTGTATGTTTTTTCCACGTGTCTTGACATCCAATGTATCCCTGCAAAGTTTGGTGAAGATCTGAGTATGTCGTTTTTGACCTTATCTGGAACATCCTTTCTGAAAATTTGAAAATTCTTAAAAAATTCGTCCAAAATCTTGATGTCTCCAATCTCTTGTTTTGTACGTTTTTTCCACGTGTCTTGACATCCAATGTATCCCTGCAAAGTTTGGTGAAGATCTGAGTATGTAGTTTTTGACCTTATATGGAACCTCCTTTCTGAAAATTTGAAAATTCTTAAAAAATTCGTCCAAAATCTTGATGTCTCCAATCTCTTGTTTTGTACGTTTTTTCCACGTGTCTTGACATCCAATGTATCCCTGCAAAGTTTGGTGAAGATCTGAGTATGTAGTTTTTGACCTTATATGGAACCTCATATCTGAAAATTTGGAAATTCTTAAAAAATTCGACCAAAATCTTGATGTCTCCAATCCTATGTTTTGTATGTTTTTTCCACGTGTCTTGACATCCAATGTATCCATGCAAAGTTTGGTGAAGATCTGAGTATGTAGTTTTTGACCTTATATGGAACCTCCTATCTGAAAATTTGAAAATTCTTAAAAAATTCGTCCAAAATCTTGATGTCTCCAATCTCTTGTTTTGTACGTTTTTTCCACGTGTCTTGACATCCAATGTATCCCTGCAAAGTTTGGTGAAGATCTGAGTATGTAGTTTTTGACCTTATCTGGAACCTCCCATCTGAAAATTTGAAAATTCCTAAAAAATCCGTCCAAAATCTTGATGACCTCAATCTCTTGTTTTGTACGTTTTTTCCACGTGTCTTGACATCCAATGTATCCCTGCAAAGTTTGGTGAAGATCTGAGTATGTAGTTTTTGACCTTATATGGAACCTCCCATCTGAAAATTTGAAAATTCCTAAAAAATCTGTCTAAAATCTTGATGTCCCCAATCCTATGTCTTGTATGTTTTTTCCACGTGTCTTGACATCCAATGTATCCCTGCAAATTTTGGTGAAGATCTGAGTATGTAGTTTTTGACCTTATTTGGAACCTCATATCTGAAAATTTGAAAATTCTTAAAAAATTCGACCAAAATCTTGATGTCTCCAATCCTATGTCTTGTATGTTTTTTCCACGTGTCTTGACATCCAATGTATCCATGCAAAGTTTGGTGAAGATCTGAGTATGTAGTTTTTGACCTTATATGGAACCTCCTATCTGAAAATTTGAGAATTCTTGAAAAATTCGTCCAAAATCTTGATGTCTCCAATCTCTTGTTTTGTACGTTTTTTCCACGTGTCTTGACATCCAATGTATCCCTGCAAAGTTTGGTGAAGATCTGAGTATGTAGTTTTTGACCTTATCTGGAACCTCCTTTCTGAAAATTTGAAAATTCCTAAAAAATCCGTCCAAAATCTTGATGACCTCAATCTCTTGTTTTGTACGTTTTTTCCACGTGTCTTGACATCCAATGTATCCCTGCAATTTTGGTGAAGATCTGAGAATGTAGTTTTTGACCTTATATGGAACTTCTTATCTGAAAATTTGAAAATTCTTAAAAATATTTGACCAAAATCTTGATGTCCCCAATCCTATGTTTTGTATGTTTTTTCCACGTGTCTTGACATCCAATGTATTTCTGCAAAGTTTGGTGAAGATCTGAGTATGTCGTTTTTGACCTTATCTGGAACATCCTTTCTGAAAATTTGAAAATTCTTAAAAAATTCGTCCAAAATCTTGATGTCTCCAATCTCTTGTTTTGTACGTTTTTTCCACGTGTCTTGACATCCAATGTATCACTGCAAAGTTTGGTGAAGATCTGAGTATGTAGTTTTTGACCTTATATGGAACCTCCCATCTGAAAATTTGAAAATTCTTAAAAAATTCGACCAAAATCTTGATGTCTCCAATCCTATGTTTTGTATGTTTTTTCCACGTGTCTTGACATCCAATGTATCCATGCAAAGTTTGGTGAAGATCTGAGTATGTAGTTTTTGACCTTATCTGGAACCTCATTTCTGAAAATTTGAAAATTTTTAAAAAATTCGTCCAAAATCTTGATGTCTCCAATCTCTTGTTTTGTATGTTTTTTCCACGTGTCTTGACCTCCAATGTATCCCTGCAATGTTTGGTGAAGATCTGAGTATGTAGTTTTTGACCTTATATGGATCTTCCTATCTGAAAATTTGAAAATTCTTAAAAAATTCGACCAAAATCTTGATGTCTCCAATCCTTTGTTTTGTATGTTTTTTCCACGTGTCTTGACATCCAATGTATCCATGCAAAGTTTGGTGAAGATCTGAGTATGTAGTTTTTGACCTTATATGGAACCTCCTATCTGAAAATTTGAAAATTCTTAAAAAATTCGTCCAAAATCTTGATGTCTCCAATCTCTTGTTTTGTACGTTTTTTCCACGTGTCTTGACCTCCAATGTATCCCTGCAAAGTTTGGTGAAGATCTGAGTATGTAGTTTTTGACCTTATCTGGAACCTCCCATCTGAAAATTTGAAAATTCCTAAAAAATCCGTCCAAAATCTTGATGACCTCAATCTCTTGTTTTGTACGTTTTTTCCACGTGTCTTGACATCCAATGTATCCCTGCAAAGTTTGGTGAAGATCTGAGTATGTAGTTTTTGACCTTATATGGAACCTCCCATCTGAAAATTTGAAAATTCCTAAAAAATCCGTCTAAAGTCTTGATGTCCCCAATCCTATGTCTTGTATGTTTTTTCCACGTGTCTTGACATCCAATGTATCCCTGCAAAGTTTGGTGAAGATCTGAGTATGTAGTTTTTGACCTTATTTGGAACCTCATATCTGAAAATTTGAAAATTCTTAAAAAATTCGACCAAAATCTTGATGTCTCCAATCCTATGTTTTGTATGTTTTTTCCACGTGTCTTGACATCCAATGTATCCATGCAAAGTTTGGTGAAGATCTGAGTATGTAGTTTTTGATCTTATATGGAACCTCCTATCTGAAAATTTGAGAATTCTTGAAAAATTCGTCCAAAATCTTGATGTCTCCAATCTCTTGTATTGTACGTTTTTTCCACGTGTCTTGACATCCAATGTATCACTGCAAAGTTTGGTGAAGATCTGAGTATGTAGTTTTTGACCTTATATGGAACCTCCCATCTGAAAATTTGAAAATTCTTAAAAAATTCGACCAAAATCTTGATGTCTCCAATCCTATGTTTTGTATGTTTTTTCCACGTGTCTTGACATCCAATGTATCCATGCAAAGTTTGGTGAAGATCTGAGTATGTAGTTTTTGACCTTATCTGGAACCTCATTTCTGAAAATTTGAAAATTTTTAAAAAATTCGTCCAAAATCTTGATGTCTCCAATCTCTTGTTTTGTATGTTTTTTCCACGTGTCTTGACCTCCAATGTATCCCTGCAATGTTTGGTGAAGATCTGAGTATGTAGTTTTTGACCTTATATGGATCTTCCTATCTGAAAATTTGAAAATTCTTAAAAAATTTGACCAAAATCTTGATGTCTCCAATCTCTTGTTTTGTACGTTTTTTTCCACGTGTCTTGACATCCAATGTATCCCTGCAAAGTTTGGTGAAGATCTGAGTATGTAGTTTTTGACCTTATATGTAACCTCATATCTGAAAATTTGGAAATTCTTAAAAAATTCGACCAAAATCTTGATGTCTCCAATCCTTTGTTTTGTATGTTTTTTCCACGTGTCTTGACATCCAATGTATCCATGCAAAGTTTGGTGAAGATCTGAGTATGTAGTTTTTGACCTTATATGGAACCTCCTATCTGAAAATTTGAAAATTCTTAAAAAATTCGTCCAAAATCTTGATGTCTCCAATCTCTTGTTTTGTACGTTTTTTCCACGTGTCTTGACCTCCAATGTATCCCTGCAAAGTTTGGTGAAGATCTGAGTATGTAGTTTTTGACCTTATCTGGAACCTCCCATCTGAAAATTTGAAAATTCCTAAAAAATCCGTCCAAAATCTTGATGACCTCAATCTCTTGTTTTGTACGTTTTTTCCACGTGTCTTGACATCCAATGTATCCCTGCAAAGTTTGGTGAAGATCTGAGTATGTAGTTTTTGACCTTATATGGAACCTCCCATCTGAAAATTTGAAAATTCCTAAAAAATCCGTCTAAAGTCTTGATGTCCCCAATCCTATGTCTTGTATGTTTTTTCCACGTGTCTTGACATCCAATGTATCCCTGCAAAGTTTGGTGAAGATCTGAGTATGTAGTTTTTGACCTTATTTGGAACCTCATATCTGAAAATTTGAAAATTCTTAAAAAATTCGACCAAAATCTTGATGTCTCCAATCCTATGTTTTGTATGTTTTTTCCACGTGTCTTGACATCCAATGTATCCATGCAAAGTTTGGTGAAGATCTGAGTATGTAGTTTTTGATCTTATATGGAACCTCCTATCTGAAAATTTGAGAATTCTTGAAAAATTCGTCCAAAATCTTGATGTCTCCAATCTCTTGTATTGTACGTTTTTTCCACGTGTCTTGACATCCAATGTATCCCTGCAAAGTTTGGTGAAGATCTGAGTATGTAGTTTTTGACCTTATCTGGAACCTCCCATCTGAAAATTTGAAAATTCCTAAAAAATCCGTCCAAAATCTTGATGACCTCAATCTCTTGTTTTGTACGTTTTTTCCACGTGTCTTGACATCCAATGTATCCCTGCAATGTTTGGTGAAGATGTGAGTATGTAGTTTTTGACCTTATATGGAACCTCTTATCTGAAAATTTGAAAATTCTTAAAAATATTTGACCAAAATCTTGATGTCCCCAATCCTATGTTTTGTATGTTTTTTCCACGTGTCTTGACATCCAATGTATTTCTGCAAAGTTTGGTGAAGATCTGAGTATGTCGTTTTTGACCTTATCTGGAACATCGTTTCTGAAAATTTGAAAATTCTTAAAAAATTCGTCCAAAATCTTGATGTCTCCAATCTCTTGTTTTGTACGTTTTTTCCACGTGTCTTGACATCCAATGTATCCCTGCAAAGTTTGGTGAAGATCTGAGTATGTAGTTTTTGACCTTATATGGAACCTCCCATCTGAAAATTTGAAAATTCTTAAAAAATTCGACCAAAATCTTGATGTCTCCAATCCTATGTTTTGTATGTTTTTTCCACGTGTCTTGACATCCAATGTATCCATGCAAAGTTTGGTGAAGATCTGAGTATGTAGTTTTTGACCTTATCTGGAACCTCCCATCTGAAAATTTGAAAATTTTTAAAAAATTCGTCCAAAATCTTGATGTCTCCAATCTCTTGTTTTGTACGTTTTTTCCACGTGTCTTGACCTCCAATGTATCCCTGCAATGTTTGGTGAAGATCTGAGTATGTAGTTTTTGACCTTATATGGAACCTCCTATCTGAAAATTTGAAAATTCTTAAAAAATTTGACCAAAATCTTGATGTCCCCAATCCTATGTTTTGTATGTTTTTTCCACGTGTCTTGACATCCAATGTATCCCTGCAAAGTTTGGTGAAGATCTGAGTATGTCGTTTTTGACCTTATCTTGAACATCATTTCTGAAAATTTGAAAATTCTTAAAAAATTCGTCCAAAATCTTGATGTCTCCAATCTCTTGTTTTGTACGTTTTTTCCACGTGTCTTGACATCCAATGTATCCCTGCAAAGTTTGGTGAAGATCTGAGTATGTAGTTTTTGACCTTATATGGAACCTCCCATCTGAAAATTTGAAAATTCCTAAAAAACCCGTCTAAAATCTTGATGTCCCCAATCCTATGTTTTGTATGTTTTTTCCACGTGTCTTGACATCCAATGTATCCCTGCAAAGTTTGGTGAAGATCTGAGTATGTCGTTTTTGACCTTATCTGGAACATCCTTTCTGAAAATTTGAAAATTCTTAAAAAATTCGTCCAAAATCTTGATGTCTCCAATCTCTTGTTTTGTACGTTTTTTCCACGTGTCTTGACATCCAATGTATCCCTGCAAAGTTTGGTGAAGATCTGAGTATGTAGTTTTTGACCTTATATGGAACCTCCTTTCTGAAAATTTGAAAATTCTTAAAAAATTCGTCCAAAATCTTGATGTCTCCAATCTCTTGTTTTGTACGTTTTTTCCACGTGTCTTGACATCCAATGTATCCCTGCAAAGTTTGGTGAAGATCTGAGTATGTAGTTTTTGACCTTATATGGAACCTCATGTCTGAAAATTTGGAAATTCTTAAAAAATTCGACCAAAATCTTGATGTCTCCAATCCTATATTTTGTATGTTTTTTCCACGTGTCTTGACATCCAATGTATCCATGCAAAGTTTGGTGAAGATCTGAGTATGTAGTTTTTGACCTTATATGGAACCTCCTATCTGAAAATTTGAAAATTCTTAAAAAATTCGTCCAAAATCTTGATGTCTCCAATCTCTTGTTTTGTACGTTTTTTCCACGTGTCTTGACATCCAATGTATCCCTGCAAAGTTTGGTGAAGATCTGAGTATGTAGTTTTTGACCTTATCTGGAACCTCCCATCTGAAAATTTGAAAATTCCTAAAAAATCCGTCCAAAATCTTGATGACCTCAATCTCTTGTTTTGTACGTTTTTTCCACGTGTCTTGACATCCAATGTATCCCTGCAATGTTTGGTGAAGATCTGAGTATGTAGTTTTTGACCTTATATGGAACCTCTTATCTGAAAATTTGAAAATTCTTAAAAATATTTGACCAAAATCTTGATGTCCCCAATCCTATGTTTTGTATGTTTTTTCCACGTGTCTTGACATCCAATGTATTTCTGCAAAGTTTGGTGAAGATCTGAGTATGTCGTTTTTGACCTTATCTGGAACATCGTTTCTGAATATTTGAAAATTCTTAAAAAATTCGTCCAAAATCTTGATGTCTCCAATCTCTTGTTTTGTACGTTTTTTCCACGTGTCTTGACATCCAATGTATCCCTGCAAAGTTTGGTGAAGATCTGAGTATGTAGTTTTTGACCTTATATGGAACCTCCCATCAGAAAATTTGAAAATTCTTAAAAAATTCGACCAAAATCTTGATGTCTCCAATCCTATGTTTTGTATGTTTTTTCCACGTGTCTTGACATCCAATGTATCCATGCAAAGTTTGGTGAAGATCTGAGTATGTAGTTTTTGACCTTATCTGGAACCTCCCATCTGAAAATTTGAAAATTTTTAAAAAATTCGTCCAAAATCTTGATGTCTCCAATCTCTTGTTTTGTACGTTTTTTCCACGTGTCTTGACCTCCAATGTATCCCTGCAAT
The DNA here is from genome assembly GCF_977018435.1 of Lepisma saccharinum. Classification (NCBI taxonomy): domain Eukaryota; kingdom Metazoa; phylum Arthropoda; class Insecta; order Zygentoma; family Lepismatidae; genus Lepisma; species Lepisma saccharinum. The sequence continues at coordinate 283,990 of NW_028143014.1, read as the reverse complement.
GTTTGGTGAAGATCTGAGTATGTAGTTTTTGACCTTATATGGAACCTCCTATCTGAAAATTTGAAAATTCTTAAAAAATTTGACCAAAATCTTGATGTCCCCAATCCTATGTTTTGTATGTTTTTTCCACGTGTCTTGACATCCAATGTATCCCTGCAAAGTTTGGTGAAGATCTGAGTATGTCGTTTTTGACCTTATCTTGAACCTCATTTCTGAAAATTTGAAAATTCTTAAAAAATTCGTCCAAAATCTTGATGTCTCCAATCTCTTGTTTTGAACGTTTTTTCCACGTGTCTTGACATCCAATGTATCCCTGCAAAGTTTGGTGAAGATCTGAGTATGTAGTTTTTGACCTTATATGGAACCTCCCATCTGAAAATTTGAAAATTCCTAAAAAACCCGTCTAAAATCTTGATGTCCCCAATCCTATGTTTTGTATGTTTTTTCCACGTGTCTTGACATCCAATGTATCCCTGCAAAGTTTGGTGAAGATCTGAGTATGTCGTTTTTGACCTTATCTGGAACATCCTTTCTGAAAATTTGAAAATTCTTAAAAAATTCGTCCAAAATCTTGATGTCTCCAATCTCTTGTTTTGTACGTTTTTTCCACGTGTCTTGACATCCAATGTATCCCTGCAAAGTTTGGTGAAGATCTGAGTATGTAGTTTTTGACCTTATATGGAACCTCCTTTCTGAAAATTTGAAAATTCTTAAAAAATTCGTCCAAAATCTTGATGTCTCCAATCTCTTGTTTTGTACGTTTTTTCCACGTGTCTTGACATCCAATGTATCCCTGCAAAGTTTGGTGAAGATCTGAGTATGTAGTTTTTGACCTTATATGGAACCTCATATCTGAAAATTTGGAAATTCTTAAAAAATTCGACCAAAATCTTGATGTCTCCAATCCTATATTTTGTATGTTTTTTCCACGTGTCTTGACATCCAATGTATCCATGCAAAGTTTGGTGAAGATCTGAGTATGTAGTTTTTGACCTTATATGGAACCTCCTATCTGAAAATTTGAAAATTCTTAAAAAATTCGTCCAAAATCTTGATGTCTCCAATCTCTTGTTTTGTACGTTTTTTCCACGTGTCTTGACATCCAATGTATCCCTGCAAAGTTTGGTGAAGATCTGAGTATGTAGTTTTTGACCTTATCTGGAACCTCCCATCTGAAAATTTGAAAATTCCTAAAAAATCCGTCCAAAATCTTGATGACCTCAATCTCTTGTTTTGTACGTTTTTTCCACGTGTCTTGACATCCAATGTATCCCTGCAAAGTTTGGTGAAGATCTGAGTATGTAGTTTTTGACCTTATATGGAACCTCCCATCTGAAAATTTGAAAATTCCTAAAAAATCCGTCTAAAATCTTGATGTCCCCAATCCTATGTCTTGTATGTTTTTTCCACGTGTCTTGACATCCAATGTATCCCTGCAAAGTTTGGTGAAGATCTGAGTATGTAGTTTTTGACTTTATTTGGAACCTCATATCTGAAAATTTGAAAATTCTTAAAAAATTCGACCAAAATCTTGATGTCTCCAATCCTATGTTTTGTATGTTTTTTCCACGTGTCTTGACATCCAATGTATCCATGCAAAGTTTGGTGAAGATCTGAGTATGTAGTTTTTGACCTTATATGGAACCTCCTATCTGAAAATTTGAGAATTCTTGAAAAATTCGTCCAAAATCTTGATGTCTCCAATCACTTGTATTGTACGTTTTTTCCACGTGTCTTGACATCCAATGTATCCCTGCAAAGTTTGGTGAAGATCTGAGTATGTAGTTTTTGACCTTATATGGAACCTCCCATCTGAAAATTTGAAAATTCCTAAAAAATCCGTCCAAAATCTTGATGACCTCAATCTCTTGTTTTGTACGTTTTTTCCACGTGTCTTGACATCCAATGTATCCCTGCAATGTTTGGTGAAGATCTGAGTATGTAGTTTTTGACCTTATATGGAACCTCTTATCTGAAAATTTGAAAATTCTTAAAAATATTTGACCAAAATCTTGATGTCCCCAATCCTATGTTTTGTATGTTTTTTCCACGTGTCTTGACATCCAATGTATTTCTGCAAAGTTTGGTGAAGATCTGAGTATGTCGTTTTTGACCTTATCTGGAACATCCTTTCTGAAAATTTGAAAATTCTTAAAAAATTCGTCCAAAATCTTGATGTCTCCAATCTCTTGTTTTGTACGTTTTTTCCACGTGTCTTGACATCCAATGTATCCCTGCAAAGTTTGGTGAAGATCTGAGTATGTAGTTTTTGACCTTATATGGAACCTCCCATCTGAAAATTTGAAAATTCTTAAAAAATTCGACCAAAATCTTGATGTCTCCAATCCTATGTTTTGTATGTTTTTTCCACGTGTCTTGACATCCAATGTATCCATGCAAAGTTTGGTGAAGATCTGAGTATGTAGTTTTTGACCTTATCTGGAACCTCCTATCTGAAAATTTGAAAATTTTTAAAAAATTCGTCCAAAATCTTGATGTCTCCAATCTCTTGTTTTATACGTTTTTTCCACGTGTCTTGACCTCCAATGTATCCCTGCAATGTTTGGTGAAGATCTGAGTATGTAGTTTTTGACCTTATATGGAACCTCCTATCTGATAATTTGAAAATTCTTAAAAAATTTGACCAAAATCTTGATGTCCCCAATCCTATGTTTTGTATGTTTTTTCCACGTGTCTTGACATCCAATGTATCCCTGCAAAGTTTGGTGAAGATCTGAGTATGTCGTTTTTGACCTTATCTGGAACCTCATTTCTGAAAATTTGAAAATTCTTAAAAAATTCGTCCAAAATCTTGATGTCTCCAATCTCTTGTTTTGTACGTTTTTTCCACGTGTCTTGACATCCAATGTATCCCTGCAAAGTTTGGTGAAGATCTGAGTATGTAGTTTTTGACCTTATATGGAACCTCCTTTCTGAAAATTTGAAAATTCTTAAAAAATTCGTCCAAAATCTTGATGTCTCCAATCTCTTGTTTTGTACGTTTTTTCCACGTGTCTTGACATCCAATGTATCCCTGCAAAGTTTGGTGAAGATCTGAGTATGTAGTTTTTGACCTGATATGGAACCTCCCATCTGAAAATTTGAAAATTCCTAAAAAATCCGTCTAAAATCTTGATGTCCCCAATCCTATGTTTTGTATGTTTTTTCCACGTGTCTTGACATCCAATGTATTTCTGCAAAGTTTGGTGAAGATCTGAGTATGTCGTTTTTGACCTTATCTGGAACATCCTTTCTGAAAATTTGAAAATTCTTAAAAAATTCATCCAAAATCTTCATGTCTCCAATCTCTTGTTTTGTACGTTTTTTCCACGTGTCTTGACCTCCAATGTATCCCTGCAATGTTTGGTGACGATCTGAGTATGTAGTTTTTGACCTTATATGGAACCTCCTATATGAAAATTTGAAAATTCTTAAAAAATTTGACCAAAATCTTGATGTCCCCAATCCTATGTTTTGTATGTTTTTTCCACGTGTCTTGACATCCAATGTATCCCTGCAAAGTTTGGTGAAGATCTGAGTATGTCGTTTTTGACCTTATCTGGAACATCCTTTCTGAAAATTTGAAAATTCTTAAAAAATTCGTCCAAAATCTTGATGTCTCCAATCTCTTGTTTTGTACGTTTTTTCCACGTGTCTTGACATCCAATGTATCCCTGCAAAGTTTGGTGAAGATCTGAGTATGTAGTTTTTGACCTTATATGGAACCTCCCATCTGAAAATTTGAAAAATCCTAAAAAATCCGTCTAAAACCTTGATGTCCCCAATCCTATGTTTTGTATGTTTTTTCCACGTGTCTTGACATCCAATGTATTTCTGCAAAGTTTGGTGAAGATCTGAGTATGTCGTTTTTGACCTTATCTGGAACATCCTTTCTGAAAATTTGAAAATTCTTAAAAAATTCGTCCAAAATCTTGATGTCTCCAATCTCTTGTTTTGTACGTTTTTTCCACGTGTCTTGACTTCCAATGTATCCCTGCAATGTTTGGTGAAGATCTGAGTATGTAGTTTTTGACCTTATATGGAACCTCCTATCTGAAAATTTGAAAATTCTTAAAAAATTTGACCAAAATCTTGATGTCCCCAATCCTATGTTTTGTATGTTTTTTCCACGTGTCTTGACATCCAATGTATCCCTGCAAAGTTTGGTGAAGATCTGAGTATGTCGTTTTTGACCTTATCTGGAACATCCTTTCTGAAAATTTGAAAATTCTTAAAAAATTCGTCGAAAATCTTGATGTCTCCAATCTCTTGTTTTATACGTTTTTTCCACGTGTCATGACATCCAATGTATCCATGCAAAGTTTGGTGAAGATCTGAGTATGTAGTTTTTGACCTTATATGGAACCTCCTTTCTGAAAATTTGAAAATTCTTAAAAAATTCGTCCAAAATCTTGATGTCTCCAATCTCTTGTTTTGTACGTTTTTTCCACGTGTCTTGACATCCAATGTATCCCTGCAAAATTTGGTGAAGATCTGAGTATGTAGTTTTTGACCTTATCTGGAACCTCCCATCTGAAAATTTGAAAATTTTTAAAAAATTCGTCCAAAATCTTGATGTCTCCAATCTCTTGTTTTGTACGTTTTTTCCACGTGTCTTGACCTCCAATGTATCCCTGCAATGTTTGGTGAAGATCTGAGTATGTAGTTTTTGACCTTATATGGAACCTCCTATCTGAAAATTTGAAAATTCTTCAAAAATTCGTCCAAAATCTTGATGTCTCCAATCTCTTGTTTTGTACGTTTTTTCCACGTTTCTTGACATCCAATGTATCCCTGCAATGTTTGGTGAAGATCTGAGTATGTAGTTTTTGACCTTATATGGAACCTCCTATCTGAAAATTTGAAAATTCTTAAAAAATTTGACCAAAATCTTGATATCCCCAATCCTATGTTTTGTATGTTTTTCCACGTGTCTTGACATCCAATGTATCCCTGCAAAGTTTGGTGAAGATCTGAGTATGTAGTTTTTGACCTTATCTGGAACCTCCTATCTGAAAATTTGAAAATTTTTAATAAATTCGTCCAAAATCTTGATGTCTTCAATCTCTTGTTTTGTACTTTTTTTCCACGTGTCTTGACCTCCAATGTATCCCTGCAAAGTTTGGTGAAGATCTGAGTATGTCGTTTTTGACCTTATCTGGATCATCCTTTCTGAAAATTTGAAAATTCTTAAAAAATTCGTCCAAAATCTTGATGTCTCCAATCTCTTGTTTTGTACGTTTTTTCCACGTGTCTTGACATCCAATGTATCCGTGCAAAGTTTGGTGAAGATCTGAGTATGTAGTTTTTGACCTTATATGGAACCTCCTATCTGAAAATTTGAGAATTCTTGAAAAATTCGTCCAAAATCTTGATGTCTCCAATCTCTTGTTTTGTACGTTTTTTCCACGTGTCTTGACATCCAATGTATCCCTGCAAAGTTTGGTGAAGATCTGAGTATGTAGTTTTTGACCTTATCTGGAACCTCCCATCTGAAAATTTGAAAATTCCTAAAAAATCCGTCCAAAATCTTGATGACCTCAATCTCTTGTTTTGTACGTTTTTTCCACGTGTCTTGACATCCAATGTATCCCTGCAATGTTTGGTGAAGATCTGAGTATGTAGTTTTTGACCTTATATGGAACCTCTTATCTGAAAATTTGAAAATTCTTAAAAATATTTGACCAAAATCTTGATGTCCCCAATCCTATGTTTTGTATGTTTTTTCCACGTGTCTTGACATCCAATGTATTTCTGCAAAGTTTGGTGAAGATCTGAGTATGTCGTTTTTGACCTTATCTGGAACATCCTTTCTGAAAATTTGAAAATTCTTAAAAAATTCGTCCAAAATCTTGATGTCTCCAATCTCTTGTTTTGTACGTTTTTTCCACGTGTCTTGACATCCAATGTATCCCTGCAAAGTTTGGTGAAAATCTGAGTATGTAGTTTTTGACCTTATATGGAACCTCCCATCTGAAAATTTGAAAATTCTTAAAAAATTCGACCAAAATCTGGATGTCTCCAATCCTATGTTTTGTATGTTTTTTCCACGTGTCTTGACATCCAATGTATCCATGCAAAGTTTGGTGAAGATCTGAGTATGTAGTTTTTGACCTTATCTGGAACCTCCCATCTGAAAATTTGAAAATTTTTAAAAAATTCGTCCAAAATCTTGATGTCTCCAATCTCTTGTTTTATACGTTTTTTCCACGTGTCTTGACATCCAATGTATTTCTGCAAAGTTTGGTGAAGATCTGAGTATGTCGTTTTTGACCTTATCTGGAACATCCTTTCTGAAAATTTGAAAATTCTTAAAAAATTCGTCCAAAATCTTGATGTCTCCAATCTCTTGTTTTGTACGTTTTTTCCACGTGTCTTGACATCCAATGTATCCCTGCAAAGTTTGGTGAAGATCTGAGTATGTAGTTTTTGACCTTATATGGAACCTCCCATCTGAAAATTTGAAAATTCCTAAAAAATCCGTCTAAAATCTTGATGTCTCCACTCTCTTGTTTTGTACTTTTTTTCCACGTGTCTTGACATCCAATGTATCCCTGCAAAGTTTGGTGAAGATCTGAGTATGTAGTTTTTGACCTTATATGGAACCTCCTTTCTGAAAATTTGAAAATTCTTAAAAAATTCGACCAAAATCTTGATGTCTCCAATCCTATGTTTGTATGTTTTTTCCACGTGTCTTGACATCCAATGTATCCATGCAAAGTTTGGTGAAGATCTGAGTATGTAGTTTTTGACCTTATCTGGAACCTCCCATCTGAAAATTTGAAAATTTTTAAAAAATTCGTCCAAAATCTTGATGTCTCCAATCTCTTGTTTTATACGTTTTTTCCACGTGTCTTGACCTCCAATGTATCCCTGCAATGTTTGGTGAAGATCTGAGTATGTAGTTTTTGACCTTATATGGAACCTCCTATCTGATAATTTGAAAATTCTTAAAAAATTTGACCAAAATCTTGATGTCCCCAATCCTATGTTTTGTATGTTTTTTCCACGTGTCTTGACATCCAATGTATCCCTGCAAAGTTTGGTGAAGATAGGAGTATGTCGTTTTTGACCTTATCTGGAACCTCATTTCTGAAAATTTGAAAATTCTTAAAAAATTCGTCCAAAATCTTGATGTCTCCAATCTCTTGTTTTGTACGTTTTTTCCACGTGTCTTGACATCCAATGTATCCCTGCAAAGTTTGGTGAAGATCTGAGTATGTAGTTTTTGACCTTATATGGAACCTCCTTTCTGAAAATTTGAAAATTCTTAAAAAATTCGTCCAAAATCTTGATGTCTCCAATCTCTTGTTTTGTACGTTTTTTCCACGTGTCTTGACATCCAATGTATCCCTGCAAAGTTTGGTGAAGATCTGAGTATGTAGTTTTTGACCTGATATGGAACCTCCCATCTGAAAATTTGAAAATTCCTAAAAAATCCGTCTAAAATCTTGATGTCCCCAATCCTATGTTTTGTATGTTTTTTCCACGTGTCTTGACATCCAATGTATTTCTGCAAAGTTTGGTGAAGATCTGAGTATGTCGTTTTTGACCTTATCTGGAACATCCTTTCTGAAAATTTGAAAATTCTTAAAAAATTCGTCCAAAATCTTGATGTCTCCAATCTCTTGTTTTGTACGTTTTTTCCACGTGTCTTGACCTCCAATGTATCCCTGCAATGTTTGGTGACGATCTGAGTATGTAGTTTTTGACCTTATATGGAACCTCCTATATGAAAATTTGAAAATTCTTAAAAAATTTGACCAAAATCTTGATGTCCCCAATCCTATGTTTTGTATGTTTTTTCCACGTGTCTTGACATCCAATGTATCCCTGCAAAGTTTGGTGAAGATCTGAGTATGTCGTTTTTGACCTTATCTGGAACATCCTTTCTGAAAATTTGAAAATTCTTAAAAAATTCGTCCAAAATCTTGATGTCTCCAATCTCTTGTTTTGTACGTTTTTTCCACGTGTCTTGACATCCAATGTATCCCTGCAAAGTTTGGTGAAGATCTGAGTATGTAGTTTTTGACCTTATATGGAACCTCCCATCTGAAAATTTGAAAAATCCTAAAAAATCCGTCTAAAATCTTGATGTCCCCAATCCTATGTTTTGTATGTTTTTTCCACGTGTCTTGACATCCAATGTATTTCTGCAAAGTTTGGTGAAGATCTGAGTATGTCGTTTTTGACCTTATCTGGAACATCCTTTCTGAAAATTTGAAAATTCTTAAAAAATTCGTCCAAAATCTTGATGTCTCCAATCTCTTGTTTTGTACGTTTTTTCCACGTGTCTTGACTTCCAATGTATCCCTGCAATGTTTGGTGAAGATCTGAGTATGTAGTTTTTGACCTTATATGGAACCTCCTATATGAAAATTTGAAAATTCTTAAAAAATTTGACCAAAATCTTGATGTCCCCAATCCTATGTTTTGTATGTTTTTTCCACGTGTCTTGACATCCAATGTATCCCTGCAAAGTTTGGTGAAGATCTGAGTATGTCGTTTTTGACCTTATCTGGAACATCCTTTCTGAAAATTTGAAAATTCTTAAAAAATTCGTCCAAAATCTTGATGTCTCCAATCTCTTGTTTTGTACGTTTTTTCCACGTGTCTTGACATCCAATGTATCCCTGCAAAGTTTGGTGAAGATCTGAGTATGTAGTTTTTGACCTTATATGGAACCTCCCATCTGAAAATTTGAAAATTCCTAAAAAATCCGTCTAAAATCTTGATGTCCCCAATCCTATGTTTTGTATGTTTTTTCCACGTGTCTTGACATCCAATGTATTTCTGCAAAGTTTGGTGAAGATCTGAGTATGTCGTTTTTGACCTTATCTGGAACATCCTTTCTGAAAATTTGAAAATTCTTAAAAAATTCGTCCAAAATCTTGATGTCTCCAATCTCTTGTTTTGTACGTTTTTTCCACGTGTCTTGACTTCCAATGTATCCCTGCAATGTTTGGTGAAGATCTGAGTATGTAGTTTTTGACCTTATATGGAACCTCCTATCTGAAAATTTGAAAATTCTTAAAAAATTTGACCAAAATCTTGATGTCCCCAATCCTATGTTTTGTATGTTTTTTCCACGTGTCTTGACATCCAATGTATCCCTGCAAAGTTTGGTGAAGATCTGAGTATGTCGTTTTTGACCTTATCTGGAACATCCTTTCTGAAAATTTGAAAATTCTTAAAAAATTCGTCGAAAATCTTGATGTCTCCAATCTCTTGTTTTGTACGTTTTTTCCACGTGTCATGACATCCAATGTATCCCTGCAAAGTTTGGTGAAGATCTGAGTATGTAGTTTTTGACCTTATATGGAACCTCCTTTCTGAAAATTTGAAAATTCTTAAAAAATTCGTCCAAAATCTTGATGTCTCCAATCTCTTGTTTTGTACGTTTTTTCCACGTGTCTTGACATCCAATGTATCCCTGCAAAATTTGGTGAAGATCTGAGTATGTAGTTTTTGACCTTATCTGGAACCTCCCATCTGAAAATTTGAAAATTTTTAAAAAATTCGTCCAAAATCTTGATGTCTCCAATCTCTTGTTTTGTACGTTTTTTCCACGTGTCTTGACCTCCAATGTATCCCTGCAATGTTTGGTGAAGATCTGAGTATGTAGTTTTTGACCTTATATGGAACCTCCTATCTGAAAATTTGAAAATTCTTAAAAAATTTGACCAAAATCTTGATGTCCCCAATCCTATGTTTTGTATGTTTTTTCCACGTGTCTTGACATCCAATGTATCCCTGCAAAGTTTGGTGAAGATCTGAGTATGTCGTTTTTGACCTTATCTGGAACCTCCTATCTGAAAATTTGAAAATTCTTCAAAAATTCGTCCAAAATCTTGATGTCTCCAATCTCTTGTTTTGTACGTTTTTTCCACGTTTCTTGACATCCAATGTATCCCTGCAATGTTTGGTGAAGATCTGAGTATGTAGTTTTTGACCTTATATGGAACCTCCTATCTGAAAATTTGAAAATTCTTAAAAAATTTGACCAAAATCTTGATATCCCCAATCCTATGTTTTGTATGTTTTTCCACGTGTCTTGACATCCAATGTATCCCTGCAAAGTTTGGTGAAGATCTGAGTATGTAGTTTTTGACCTTATCTGGAACCTCCTATCTGAAAATTTGAAAATTTTTAATAAATTCGTCCAAAATCTTGATGTCTTCAATCTCTTGTTTTGTACTTTTTTTCCACGTGTCTTGACCTCCAATGTATCCCTGCAAAGTTTGGTGAAGATCTGAGTATGTCGTTTTTGACCTTATCTGGAACATCCTTTCTGAAAATTTGAAAATTCTTAAAAAATTCGTCCAAAATCTTGATGTCTCCAATCTCTTGTTTTGTACGTTTTTTCCACGTGTCTTGACATCCAATGTATCCATGCAAAGTTTGGTGAAGATCTGAGTATGTAGTTTTTGACCTTATATGGAACCTCCTATCTGAAAATTTGAGAATTCTTGAAAAATTCGTCCAAAATCTTGATGTCTCCAATCTCTTGTTTTGTACGTTTTTTCCACGTGTCTTGACATCCAATGTATCCCTGCAAAGTTTGGTGAAGATCTGAGTATGTAGTTTTTGACCTTATCTGGAACCTCCCATCTGAAAATTTGAAAATTCCTAAAAAATCCGTCCAAAATCTTGATGACCTCAATCTCTTGTTTTGTACGTTTTTTCCACGTGTCTTGACATCCAATGTATCCCTGCAATGTTTGGTGAAGATCTGAGTATGTAGTTTTTGACCTTATATGGAACCTCTTATCTGAAAATTTGAAAATTCTTAAAAATATTTGACCAAAATCTTGATGTCCCCAATCCTATGTTTTGTATGTTTTTTCCACGTGTCTTGACATCCAATGTATTTCTGCAAAGTTTGGTGAAGATCTGAGTATGTCGTTTTTGACCTTATCTGGAACATCCTTTCTGAAAATTTGAAAATTCTTAAAAAATTCGTCCAAAATCTTGATGTCTCCAATCTCTTGTTTTGTACGTTTTTTCCACGTGTCTTGACATCCAATGTATCCCTGCAAAGTTTGGTGAAAATCTGAGTATGTAGTTTTTGACCTTATATGGAACCTCCCATCTGAAAATTTGAAAATTCTTAAAAAATTCGACCAAAATCTGGATGTCTCCAATCCTATGTTTTGTATGTTTTTTCCACGTGTCTTGACATCCAATGTATCCATGCAAAGTTTGGTGAAGATCTGAGTATGTAGTTTTTGACCTTATCTGGAACCTCCCATCTGAAAATTTGAAAATTTTTAAAAAATTCGTCCAAAATCTTGATGTCTCCAATCTCTTGTTTTATACGTTTTTTCCACGTGTCTTGACATCCAATGTATTTCTGCAAAGTTTGGTGAAGATCTGAGTATGTCGTTTTTGACCTTATCTGGAACATCCTTTCTTAAAATTTGAAAATTCTTAAAAAATTCGTCCAAAATCTTGATGTCTCCAATCTCTTGTTTTGTACGTTTTTTCCACGTGTCTTGACATCCAATGTATCCCTGCAAAGTTTGGTGAAGATCTGAGTATGTAGTTTTTGACCTTATATAGAACCTCCCATCTGAAAATTTGAAAATTCCTAAAAAATCCGTCTAAAATCTTGATGTCTCCACTCTCTTGTTTTGTACTTTTTTTCCACGTGTCTTGACATCCAATGTATCCCTGCAAAGTTTGGTGAAGATCTGAGTATGTAGTTTTTGACCTTATATGGAACCTCCTTTCTGAAAATTTGAAAATTCTTAAAAAATTCGACCAAAATCTTGATGTCTCCAATCCTATGTTTGTATGTTTTTTCCACGTGTCTTGACATCCAATGTATCCATGCAAAGTTTGGTGAAGATCTGAGTATGTAGTTTTTGACCTTATGTGGAACCTCCTATCTGAAAATTTGAAAATTTTTAAAAAATTCGTCCAAAATCTTGATGTCTCCAATCTCTTGTTTTATACGTTTTTTCCACGTGTCTTGACCTCCAATGTATCCCTGCAATGTTTGGTGAAGATCTGAGTATGTAGTTTTTGACCTTATATGGAACCTCCTATCTGATAATTTGAAAATTCTTAAAAAATTTGACCAAAATCTTGATGTCCCCAATCCTATGTTTTGTATGTTTTTTCCACGTGTCTTGACATCCAATGTATCCCTGCAAAGTTTGGTGAAGATCTGAGTATGTCGTTTTTGACCTTATCTGGAACCTCATTTCTGAAAATTTGAAAATTCTTAAAAAATTCGTCCAAAATCTTGATGTCTCCAATCTCTTGTTTTGTACGTTTTTTCCACGTGTCTTGACATCCAATGTATCCCTGCAAAGTTTGGTGAAGATCTGAGTATGTAGTTTTTGACCTTATATGGAACCTCCTTTCTGAAAATTTGAAAATTCTTAAAAAATTCGTCCAAAATCTTGATGTCTCCAATCTCTTGTTTTGTACGTTTTTTCCACGTGTCTTGACATCCAATGTATCCCTGCAAAATTTGGTGAAGATCTGAGTATGTAGTTTTTGACCTTATCTGGAACCTCCCATCTGAAAATTTGAAAATTTTTAAAAAATTCGTCCAAAATCTTGATGTCTCCAATCTCTTGTTTTGTACGTTTTTTCCACGTGTCTTGACCTCCAATGTATCCCTGCAAAGTTTGGTGAAGATCTGAGTATGTAGTTTTTGACCTTATATGGAACCTCCTATCTGAAAATTTGAAAATTCTTAAAAAATTTGACCAAAATCTTGATGTCCCCAATCCTATGTTTTGTATGTTTTTTCCACGTGTCTTGACATCCAATGTATCCCTGCAAAGTTTGGTGAAGATCTGAGTATGTCGTTTTTGACCTTATCTGGAACCTCCTATCTGAAAATTTGAAAATTCTTCAAAAATTCGTCCAAAATCTTGATGTCTCCAATCTCTTGTTTTGTACGTTTTTTCCACGTTTCTTGACATCCAATGTATCCCTGCAATGTTTGGTGAAGATCTGAGTATGTATTTTTTGACCTTATATGGAACCTCCTATCTGAAAATTTGAAAATTCTTAAAAAATTTGACCAAAATCTTGATATCCCCAATCCTATGTTTTGTATGTTTTTCCACGTGTCTTGACATCCAATGTATCCCTGCAAAGTTTGGTGAAGATCTGAGTATGTAGTTTTTGACCTTATCTGGAACCTCCTATCTGAAAATTTGAAAATTTTTAATAAATTCGTCCAAAATCTTGATGTCTTCAATCTCTTGTTTTGTACTTTTTTTCCACGTGTCTTGACCTCCAATGTATCCCTGCAAAGTTTGGTGAAGATCTGAGTATGTCGTTTTTGACCTTATCTGGAACATCCTTTCTGAAAATTTGAAAATTCTTAAAAAATTCGTCCAAAATCTTGATGTCTCCAATCTCTTGTTTTGTACGTTTTTTCCACGTGTCTTGACATCCAATGTATCCATGCAAAGTTTGGTGAAGATCTGAGTATGTAGTTTTTGACCTTATATGGAACCTCCTATCTGAAAATTTGAGAATTCTTGAAAAATTCGTCCAAAATCTTGATGTCTCCAATCTCTTGTTTTGTACGTTTTTTCCACGTGTCTTGACATCCAATGTATCCCTGCAAAGTTTGGTGAAGATCTGAGTATGTAGTTTTTGACCTTATCTGGAACCTCCCATCTGAAAATTTGAAAATTCCTAAAAAATCCGTCCAAAATCTTGATGACCTCAATCTCTTGTTTTGTACGTTTTTTCCACGTGTCTTGACATCCAATGTATCCCTGCAATGTTTGGTGAAGATCTGAGTATGTAGTTTTTGACCTTATATGGAACCTCTTATCTGAAAATTTGAAAATTCTTAAAAATATTTGACCAAAATCTTGATGTCCCCAATCCTATGTTTTGTATGTTTTTTCCACGTGTCTTGACATCCAATGTATTTCTGCAAAGTTTGGTGAAGATCTGAGTATGTCGTTTTTGACCTTATCTGGAACATCCTTTCTGAAAATTTGAAAATTCTTAAAAAATTCGTCCAAAATCTTGATGTCTCCAATCTCTTGTTTTGTACGTTTTTTCCACGTGTCTTGACATCCAATGTATCCCTGCAAAGTTTGGTGAAAATCTGAGTATGTAGTTTTTGACCTTATATGGAACCTCCCATCTGAAAATTTGAAAATTCTTAAAAAATTCGACCAAAATCTGGATGTCTCCAATCCTATGTTTTGTATGTTTTTTCCACGTGTCTTGACATCCAATGTATCCATGCAAAGTTTGGTGAAGATCTGAGTATGTAGTTTTTGACCTTATCTGGAACCTCCCATCTGAAAATTTGAAAATTTTTAAAAAATTCGTCCAAAATCTTGATGTCTCCAATCTCTTGTTTTATACGTTTTTTCCACGTGTCTTGACATCCAATGTATTTCTGCAAAGTTTGGTGAAGATCTGAGTATGTCGTTTTTGACCTTATCTGGAACATCCTTTCTTAAAATTTGAAAATTCTTAAAAAATTCGTCCAAAATCTTGATGTCTCCAATCTCTTGTTTTGTACGTTTTTTCCACGTGTCTTGACATCCAATGTATCCCTGCAAAGTTTGGTGAAGATCTGAGTATGTAGTTTTTGACCTTATATGGAACCTCCCATCTGAAAATTTGAAAATTCCTAAAAAATCCGTCTAAAATCTTGATGTCTCCACTCTCTTGTTTTGTACTTTTTTTCCACGTGTCTTGACATCCAATGTATCCCTGCAAAGTTTGGTGAAGATCTGAGTATGTAGTTTTTGACCTTATATGGAACCTCCTTTCTGAAAATTTGAAAATTCTTAAAAAATTCGACCAAAATCTTGATGTCTCCAATCCTATGTTTGTATGTTTTTTCCACGTGTCTTGACATCCAATGTATCCATGCAAAGTTTGGTGAAGATCTGAGTATGTAGTTTTTGACCTTATGTGGAACCTCCTATCTGAAAATTTGAAAATTTTTAAAAAATTCGTCCAAAATCTTGATGTCTCCAATCTCTTGTTTTATACGTTTTTTCCACGTGTCTTGACCTCCAATGTATCCCTGCAATGTTTGGTGAAGATCTGAGTATGTAGTTTTTGACCTTATATGGAACCTCCTATCTGATAATTTGAAAATTCTTAAAAAATTTGACCAAAATCTTGATGTCCCCAATCCTATGTTTTGTATGTTTTTTCCACGTGTCTTGATATCCAATGTATCCCTGCAAAGTTTGGTGAAGATCTGAGTATGTCGTTTTTGACCTTATCTGGAACCTCATTTCTGAAAATTTGAAAATTCTTAAAAAATTCGTCCAAAATCTTGATGTCTCCAATCTCTTGTTTTGTACGTTTTTTCCACGTGTCTTGACATCCAATGTATCCCTGCAAAGTTTGGTGAAGATCTGAGTATGTAGTTTTTGACCTTATATGGAACCTCCTTTCTGAAAATTTGAAAATTCTTAAAAAATTCGTCCAAAATCTTGATGTCTCCAATCTCTTGTTTTGTACGTTTTTTCCACGTGTCTTGACATCCAATGTATCCCTGCAAAATTTGGTGAAGATCTGAGTATGTAGTTTTTGACCTTATCTGGAACCTCCCATCTGAAAATTTGAAAATTTTTAAAAAATTCGTCCAAAATCTTGATGTCTCCAATCTCTTGTTTTGTACGTTTTTTCCACGTGTCTTGACCTCCAATGTATCCCTGCAATGTTTGGTGAAGATCTGAGTATGTAGTTTTTGACCTTATATGGAACCTCCTATCTGAAAATTTGAAAATTCTTAAAAAATTTGACCAAAATCTTGATGTCCCCAATCCTATGTTTTGTATGTTTTTTCCACGTGTCTTGACATCCAATGTATCCCTGCAAAGTTTGGTGAAGATCTGAGTATGTCGTTTTTGACCTTATCTGGAACCTCCTATCTGAAAATTTGAAAATTCTTCAAAAATTCGTCCAAAATCTTGATGTCTCCAATCTCTTGTTTTGTACGTTTTTTCCACGTTTCTTGACATCCAATGTATCCCTGCAATGTTTGGTGAAGATCTGAGTATGTAGTTTTTGACCTTATATGGAACCTCCTATCTGAAAATTTGAAAATTCTTAAAAAATTTGACCAAAATCTTGATGTCCCCAATCCTATGTTTTGTATGTTTTTTCCACGTGTCTTGACATCCAATGTATCCCTGCAAAGTTTGGTGAAGATCTGAGTATGTCGTTTTTGACCTTATCTGGAACATCCTTTCTGAAAATTTGAAAATTCTTAAAAAATTCGTCGAAAATCTTGATGTCTCCAATCTCTTGTTTTGTACGTTTTTTCCACGTGTCATGACATCCAATGTATCCCTGCAAAGTTTGGAGAAGATCTGAGTATGTAGTTTTTGACCTTATATGGAACCTCCTTTCTGAAAATTTGAAAATTCTTAAAAAATTCGTCCAAAATCTTGATGTCTCCAATCTCTTGTTTTGTACGTTTTTTCCACGTGTCTTGACATCCAATGTATCCCTGCAAAATTTGGTGAAGATCTGAGTATGTAGTTTTTGACCTTATCTGGAACCTCCCATCTGAAAATTTGAAAATTTTTAAAAAATTCGTCCAAAATCTTGATGTCTCCAATCTCTTGTTTTGTACGTTTTTTCCACGTGTCTTGACCTCCAATGTATCCCTGCAATGTTTGGTGAAGATCTGAGTATGTAGTTTTTGACCTTATATGGAACCTCCTATCTGAAAATTTGAAAATTCTTAAAAAATTTGACCAAAATCTTGATGTCCCCAATCCTATGTTTTGTATGTTTTTTCCACGTGTCTTGACATCCAATGTATCCCTGCAAAGTTTGGTGAAGATCTGAGTATGTCGTTTTTGACCTTATCTGGAACCTCCTATCTGAAAATTTGAAAATTCTTCAAAAATTCGTCCAAAATCTTGATGTCTCCAATCTCTTGTTTTGTACGTTTTTTCCACGTTTCTTGACATCCAATGTATCCCTGCAATGTTTGGTGAAGATCTGAGTATGTAGTTTTTGACCTTATATGGAACCTCCTATCTGAAAATTTGAAAATTCTTAAAAAATTTGACCAAAATCTTGATATCCCCAATCCTATGTTTTGTATGTTTTTCCACGTGTCTTGACATCCAATGTATCCCTGCAAAGTTTGGTGAAGATCTGAGTATGTAGTTTTTGACCTTATCTGGAACCTCCTATCTGAAAATTTGAAAATTTTTAATAAATTCGTCCAAAATCTTGATGTCTTCAATCTCTTGTTTTGTACTTTTTTTCCACGTGTCTTGACCTCCAATGTATCCCTGCAAAGTTTGGTGAAGATCTGAGTATGTCGTTTTTGACCTTATCTGGAACATCCTTTCTGAAAATTTGAAAATTCTTAAAAAATTCGTCCAAAATCTTGATGTCTCCAATCTCTTGTTTTGTACGTTTTTTCCACGTGTCTTGACATCCAATGTATCCATGCAAAGTTTGGTGAAGATCTGAGTATGTAGTTTTTGACCTTATATGGAACCTCCTATCTGAAAATTTGAGAATTCTTGAAAAATTCGTCCAAAATCTTGATGTCTCCAATCTCTTGTTTTGTACGTTTTTTCCACGTGTCTTGACATCCAATGTATCCCTGCAAAGTTTGGTGAAGATCTGAGTATGTAGTTTTTGACCTTATCTGGAACCTCCCATCTGAAAATTTGAAAATTCCTAAAAAATCCGTCCAAAATCTTGATGACCTCAATCTCTTGTTTTGTACGTTTTTTCCACGTGTCTTGACATCCAATGTATCCCTGCAATGTTTGGTGAAGATCTGAGTATGTAGTTTTTGACCTTATATGGAACCTCTTATCTGAAAATTTGAAAATTCTTAAAAATATTTGACCAAAATCTTGATGTCCCCAATCCTATGTTTTGTATGTTTTTTCCACGTGTCTTGACATCCAATGTATTTCTGCAAAGTTTGGTGAAGATCTGAGTATGTCGTTTTTGACCTTATCTGGAACATCCTTTCTGAAAATTTGAAAATTCTTAAAAAATTCGTCCAAAATCTTGATGTCTCCAATCTCTTGTTTTGTACGTTTTTTCCACGTGTCTTGACATCCAATGTATCCCTGCAAAGTTTGGTGAAAATCTGAGTATGTAGTTTTTGACCTTATATGGAACCTCCCATCTGAAAATTTGAAAATTCTTAAAAAATTCGACCAAAATCTGGATGTCTCCAATCCTATGTTTTGTATGTTTTTTCCACGTGTCTTGACATCCAATGTATCCATGCAAAGTTTGGTGAAGATCTGAGTATGTAGTTTTTGACCTTATCTGGAACCTCCCATCTGAAAATTTGAAAATTTTTAAAAAATTCGTCCAAAATCTTGATGTCTCCAATCTCTTGTTTTATACGTTTTTTCCACGTGTCTTGACATCCAATGTATTTCTGCAAAGTTTGGTGAAGATCTGAGTATGTCGTTTTTGACCTTATCTGGAACATCCTTTCTTAAAATTTGAAAATTCTTAAAAAATTCGTCCAAAATCTTGATGTCTCCAATCTCTTGTTTTGTACGTTTTTTCCACGTGTCTTGACATCCAATGTATCCCTGCAAAGTTTGGTGAAGATCTGAGTATGTAGTTTTTGACCTTATATAGAACCTCCCATCTGAAAATTTGAAAATTCCTAAAAAATCCGTCTAAAATCTTGATGTCTCCACTCTCTTGTTTTGTACTTTTTTTCCACGTGTCTTGACATCCAATGTATCCCTGCAAAGTTTGGTGAAGATCTGAGTATGTAGTTTTTGACCTTATATGGAACCTCCTTTCTGAAAATTTGAAAATTCTTAAAAAATTCGACCAAAATCTTGATGTCTCCAATCCTATGTTTGTATGTTTTTTCCACGTGTCTTGACATCCAATGTATCCATGCAAAGTTTGGTGAAGATCTGAGTATGTAGTTTTTGACCTTATGTGGAACCTCCTATCTGAAAATTTGAAAATTTTTAAAAAATTCGTCCAAAATCTTGATGTCTCCAATCTCTTGTTTTATACGTTTTTTCCACGTGTCTTGACCTCCAATGTATCCCTGCAATGTTTGGTGAAGATCTGAGTATGTAGTTTTTGACCTTATATGGAACCTCCTATCTGATAATTTGAAAATTCTTAAAAAATTTGACCAAAATCTTGATGTCCCCAATCCTATGTTTTGTATGTTTTTTCCACGTGTCTTGACATCCAATGTATCCCTGCAAAGTTTGGTGAAGATCTGAGTATGTCGTTTTTGACCTTATCTGGAACCTCATTTCTGAAAATTTGAAAATTCTTAAAAAATTCGTCCAAAATCTTGATGTCTCCAATCTCTTGTTTTGTACGTTTTTTCCACGTGTCTTGACATCCAATGTATCCCTGCAAAGTTTGGTGAAGATCTGAGTATGTAGTTTTTGACCTTATATGGAACCTCCTTTCTGAAAATTTGAAAATTCTTAAAAAAATCGTCCAAAATCTTGATGTCTCCAATCTCTTGTTTTGTACGTTTTTTCCACGTGTCTTGACATCCAATGTATCCCTGCAAAATTTGGTGAAGATCTGAGTATGTAGTTTTTGACCTTATCTGGAACCTCCCATCTGAAAATTTGAAAATTTTTAAAAAATTCGTCCAAAATCTTGATGTCTCCAATCTCTTGTTTTGTACGTTTTTTCCACGTGTCTTGACCTCCAATGTATCCCTGCAAAGTTTGGTGAAGATCTGAGTATGTAGTTTTTGACCTTATATGGAACCTCCTATCTGAAAATTTGAAAATTCTTAAAAAATTTGACCAAAATCTTGATGTCCCCAATCCTATGTTTTGTATGTTTTTTCCACGTGTCTTGACATCCAATGTATCCCTGCAAAGTTTGGTGAAGATCTGAGTATGTCGTTTTTGACCTTATCTGGAACCTCCTATCTGAAAATTTGAAAATTCTTCAAAAATTCGTCCAAAATCTTGATGTCTCCAATCTCTTGTTTTGTACGTTTTTTCCACGTTTCTTGACATCCAATGTATCCCTGCAATGTTTGGTGAAGATCTGAGTATGTATTTTTTGACCTTATATGGAACCTCCTATCTGAAAATTTGAAAATTCTTAAAAAATTTGACCAAAATCTTGATATCCCCAATCCTATGTTTTGTATGTTTTTCCACGTGTCTTGACATCCAATGTATCCCTGCAAAGTTTGGTGAAGATCTGAGTATGTAGTTTTTGACCTTATCTGGAACCTCCTATCTGAAAATTTGAAAATTTTTAATAAATTCGTCCAAAATCTTGATGTCTTCAATCTCTTGTTTTGTACTTTTTTTCCACGTGTCTTGACCTCCAATGTATCCCTGCAAAGTTTGGTGAAGATCTGAGTATGTCGTTTTTGACCTTATCTGGAACATCCTTTCTGAAAATTTGAAAATTCTTAAAAAATTCGTCCAAAATCTTGATGTCTCCAATCTCTTGTTTTGTACGTTTTTTCCACGTGTCTTGACATCCAATGTATCCATGCAAAGTTTGGTGAAGATCTGAGTATGTAGTTTTTGACCTTATATGGAACCTCCTATCTGAAAATTTGAGAATTCTTGAAAAATTCGTCCAAAATCTTGA
Source organism: Lepisma saccharinum (assembly GCF_977018435.1). Lineage (NCBI taxonomy): Eukaryota > Metazoa > Arthropoda > Insecta > Zygentoma > Lepismatidae > Lepisma > Lepisma saccharinum. The sequence goes on along the minus strand of NW_028143014.1, from coordinate 263,419 downwards.
TGTCTCCAATCTCTTGTTTTGTACGTTTTTTCCACGTGTCTTGACATCCAATGTATCCCTGCAAAGTTTGGTGAAGATCTGAGTATGTAGTTTTTGACCTTATCTGGAACCTCCCATCTGAAAATTTGAAAATTCCTAAAAAATCCGTCCAAAATCTTGATGACCTCAATCTCTTGTTTTGTACGTTTTTTCCACGTGTCTTGACATCCAATGTATCCCTGCAATGTTTGGTGAAGATCTGAGTATGTAGTTTTTGACCTTATATGGAACCTCTTATCTGAAAATTTGAAAATTCTTAAAAATATTTGACCAAAATCTTGATGTCCCCAATCCTATGTTTTGTATGTTTTTTCCACGTGTCTTGACATCCAATGTATTTCTGCAAAGTTTGGTGAAGATCTGAGTATGTCGTTTTTGACCTTATCTGGAACATCCTTTCTGAAAATTTGAAAATTCTTAAAAAATTCGTCCAAAATCTTGATGTCTCCAATCTCTTGTTTTGTACGTTTTTTCCACGTGTCTTGACATCCAATGTATCCCTGCAAAGTTTGGTGAAAATCTGAGTATGTAGTTTTTGACCTTATATGGAACCTCCCATCTGAAAATTTGAAAATTCTTAAAAAATTCGACCAAAATCTGGATGTCTCCAATCCTATGTTTTGTATGTTTTTTCCACGTGTCTTGACATCCAATGTATCCATGCAAAGTTTGGTGAAGATCTGAGTATGTAGTTTTTGACCTTATCTGGAACCTCCCATCTGAAAATTTGAAAATTTTTAAAAAATTCGTCCAAAATCTTGATGTCTCCAATCTCTTGTTTTATACGTTTTTTCCACGTGTCTTGACATCCAATGTATTTCTGCAAAGTTTGGTGAAGATCTGAGTATGTCGTTTTTGACCTTATCTGGAACATCCTTTCTTAAAATTTGAAAATTCTTAAAAAATTCGTCCAAAATCTTGATGTCTCCAATCTCTTGTTTTGTACGTTTTTTCCACGTGTCTTGACATCCAATGTATCCCTGCAAAGTTTGGTGAAGATCTGAGTATGTAGTTTTTGACCTTATATGGAACCTCCCATCTGAAAATTTGAAAATTCCTAAAAAATCCGTCTAAAATCTTGATGTCTCCACTCTCTTGTTTTGTACTTTTTTTCCACGTGTCTTGACATCCAATGTATCCCTGCAAAGTTTGGTGAAGATCTGAGTATGTAGTTTTTGACCTTATATGGAACCTCCTTTCTGAAAATTTGAAAATTCTTAAAAAATTCGACCAAAATCTTGATGTCTCCAATCCTATGTTTGTATGTTTTTTCCACGTGTCTTGACATCCAATGTATCCATGCAAAGTTTGGTGAAGATCTGAGTATGTAGTTTTTGACCTTATGTGGAACCTCCTATCTGAAAATTTGAAAATTTTTAAAAAATTCGTCCAAAATCTTGATGTCTCCAATCTCTTGTTTTATACGTTTTTTCCACGTGTCTTGACCTCCAATGTATCCCTGCAATGTTTGGTGAAGATCTGAGTATGTAGTTTTTGACCTTATATGGAACCTCCTATCTGATAATTTGAAAATTCTTAAAAAATTTGACCAAAATCTTGATGTCCCCAATCCTATGTTTTGTATGTTTTTTCCACGTGTCTTGATATCCAATGTATCCCTGCAAAGTTTGGTGAAGATCTGAGTATGTCGTTTTTGACCTTATCTGGAACCTCATTTCTGAAAATTTGAAAATTCTTAAAAAATTCGTCCAAAATCTTGATGTCTCCAATCTCTTGTTTTGTACGTTTTTTCCACGTGTCTTGACATCCAATGTATCCCTGCAAAGTTTGGTGAAGATCTGAGTATGTAGTTTTTGACCTTATATGGAACCTCCTTTCTGAAAATTTGAAAATTCTTAAAAAATTCGTCCAAAATCTTGATGTCTCCAATCTCTTGTTTTGTACGTTTTTTCCACGTGTCTTGACATCCAATGTATCCCTGCAAAATTTGGTGAAGATCTGAGTATGTAGTTTTTGACCTTATCTGGAACCTCCCATCTGAAAATTTGAAAATTTTTAAAAAATTCGTCCAAAATCTTGATGTCTCCAATCTCTTGTTTTGTACGTTTTTTCCACGTGTCTTGACCTCCAATGTATCCCTGCCATGTTTGGTGAAGATCTGAGTATGTAGTTTTTGACCTTATATGGAACCTCCTATCTGAAAATTTGAAAATTCTTAAAAAATTTGACCAAAATCTTGATGTCCCCAATCCTATGTTTTGTATGTTTTTTCCACGTGTCTTGACATCCAATGTATCCCTGCAAAGTTTGGTGAAGATCTGAGTATGTCGTTTTTGACCTTATCTGGAACCTCCTATCTGAAAATTTGAAAATTCTTCAAAAATTCGTCCAAAATCTTGATGTCTCCAATCTCTTGTTTTGTACGTTTTTTCCACGTTTCTTGACATCCAATGTATCCCTGCAATGTTTGGTGAAGATCTGAGTATGTATTTTTTGACCTTATATGGAACCTCCTATCTGAAAATTTGAAAATTCTTAAAAAATTTGACCAAAATCTTGATATCCCCAATCCTATGTTTTGTATGTTTTTCCACGTGTCTTGACATCCAATGTATCCCTGCAAAGTTTGGTGAAGATCTGAGTATGTAGTTTTTGACCTTATCTGGAACCTCCTATCTGAAAATTTGAAAATTTTTAATAAATTCGTCCAAAATCTTGATGTCTTCAATCTCTTGTTTTGTACTTTTTTTCCACGTGTCTTGACCTCCAATGTATCCCTGCAAAGTTTGGTGAAGATCTGAGTATGTCGTTTTTGACCTTATCTGGAACATCCTTTCTGAAAATTTGAAAATTCTTAAAAAATTCGTCCAAAATCTTGATGTCTCCAATCTCTTGTTTTGTACGTTTTTTCCACGTGTCTTGACATCCAATGTATCCATGCAAAGTTTGGTGAAGATCTGAGTATGTAGTTTTTGACCTTATATGGAACCTCCTATCTGAAAATTTGAGAATTCTTGAAAAATTCGTCCAAAATCTTGATGTCTCCAATCTCTTGTTTTGTACGTTTTTTCCACGTGTCTTGACATCCAATGTATCCCTGCAAAGTTTGGTGAAGATCTGAGTATGTAGTTTTTGACCTTATCTGGAACCTCCCATCTGAAAATTTGAAAATTCCTAAAAAATCCGTCCAAAATCTTGATGACCTCAATCTCTTGTTTTGTACGTTTTTTCCACGTGTCTTGACATCCAATGTATCCCTGCAATGTTTGGTGAAGATCTGAGTATGTAGTTTTTGACCTTATATGGAACCTCTTATCTGAAAATTTGAAAATTCTTAAAAATATTTGACCAAAATCTTGATGTCCCCAATCCTATGTTTTGTATGTTTTTTCCACGTGTCTTGACATCCAATGTATTTCTGCAAAGTTTGGTGAAGATCTGAGTATGTCGTTTTTGACCTTATCTGGAACATCCTTTCTGAAAATTTGAAAATTCTTAAAAAATTCGTCCAAAATCTTGATGTCTCCAATCTCTTGTTTTGTACGTTTTTTCCACGTGTCTTGACATCCAATGTATCCCTGCAAAGTTTGGTGAAAATCTGAGTATGTAGTTTTTGACCTTATATGGAACCTCCCATCTGAAAATTTGAAAATTCTTAAAAAATTCGACCAAAATCTGGATGTCTCCAATCCTATGTTTTGTATGTTTTTTCCACGTGTCTTGACATCCAATGTATCCATGCAAAGTTTGGTGAAGATCTGAGTATGTAGTTTTTGACCTTATCTGGAACCTCCCATCTGAAAATTTGAAAATTTTTAAAAAATTCGTCCAAAATCTTGATGTCTCCAATCTCTTGTTTTATACGTTTTTTCCACGTGTCTTGACATCCAATGTATTTCTGCAAAGTTTGGTGAAGATCTGAGTATGTCGTTTTTGACCTTATCTGGAACATCCTTTCTTAAAATTTGAAAATTCTTAAAAAATTCGTCCAAAATCTTGATGTCTCCAATCTCTTGTTTTGTACGTTTTTTCCACGTGTCTTGACATCCAATGTATCCCTGCAAAGTTTGGTGAAGATCTGAGTATGTAGTTTTTGACCTTATATGGAACCTCCCATCTGAAAATTTGAAAATTCCTAAAAAATCCGTCTAAAATCTTGATGTCTCCACTCTCTTGTTTTGTACTTTTTTTCCACGTGTCTTGACATCCAATGTATCCCTGCAAAGTTTGGTGAAGATCTGAGTATGTAGTTTTTGACCTTATATGGAACCTCCTTTCTGAAAATTTGAAAATTCTTAAAAAATTCGACCAAAATCTTGATGTCTCCAATCCTATGTTTGTATGTTTTTTCCACGTGTCTTGACATCCAATGTATCCATGCAAAGTTTGGTGAAGATCTGAGTATGTAGTTTTTGACCTTATCTGGAACCTCCTATCTGAAAATTTGAAAATTTTTAAAAAATTCGTCCAAAATCTTGATGTCTCCAATCTCTTGTTTTATACGTTTTTTCCACGTGTCTTGACCTCCAATGTATCCCTGCAATGTTTGGTGAAGATCTGAGTATGTAGTTTTTGACCTTATATGGAACCTCCTATCTGATAATTTGAAAATTCTTAAAAAATTTGACCAAAATCTTGATGTCCCCAATCCTATGTTTTGTATGTTTTTTCCACGTGTCTTGACATCCAATGTATCCCTGCAAAGTTTGGTGAAGATCTGAGTATGTCGTTTTTGACCTTATCTGGAACCTCATTTCTGAAAATTTGAAAATTCTTAAAAAATTCGTCCAAAATCTTGATGTCTCCAATCTCTTGTTTTGTACGTTTTTTCCACGTGTCTTGACATCCAATGTATCCCTGCAAAGTTTGGTGAAGATCTGAGTATGTAGTTTTTGACCTTATATGGAACCTCCTTTCTGAAAATTTGAAAATTCTTAAAAAATTCGTCCAAAATCTTGATGTCTCCAATCTCTTGTTTTGTACGTTTTTTCCACGTGTCTTGACATCCAATGTATCCCTGCAAAGTTTGGTGAAGATCTGAGTATGTAGTTTTTGACCTGATATGGAACCTCCCATCTGAAAATTTGAAAATTCCTAAAAAATCCGTCTAAAATCTTGATGTCCCCAATCCTATGTTTTGTATGTTTTTTCCACGTGTCTTGGCATCCAATGTATTTCTGCAAAGTTTGGTGAAGATCTGAGTATGTCGTTTTTGACCTTATCTGGAACATCCTTTCTGAAAATTTGAAAATTCTTAAAAAATTCGTCCAAAATCTTGATGTCTCCAATCTCTTGTTTTGTACGTTTTTTCCACGTGTCTTGACCTCCAATGTATCCCTGCAATGTTTGGTGACGATCTGAGTATGTAGTTTTTGACCTTATATGGAACCTCCTATATGAAAATTTGAAAATTCTTAAAAAATTTGACCAAAATCTTGATGTCCCCAATCCTATGTTTTGTATGTTTTTTCCACGTGTCTTGACATCCAATGTATCCCTGCAAAGTTTGGTGAAGATCTGAGTATGTCGTTTTTGACCTTATCTGGAACATCCTTTCTGAAAATTTGAAAATTCTTAAAAAATTCGTCCAAAATCTTGATGTCTCCAATCTCTTGTTTTGTACGTTTTTTCCACGTGTCTTGACATCCAATGTATCCCTGCAAAGTTTGGTGAAGATCTGAGTATGTAGTTTTTGACCTTATATGGAACCTCCCATCTGAAAATTTGAAAAATCCTAAAAAATCCGTCTAAAATCTTGATGTCCCCAATCCTATGTTTTGTATGTTTTTTCCACGTGTCTTGACATCCAATGTATTTCTGCAAAGTTTGGTGAAGATCTGAGTATGTCGTTTTTGACCTTATCTGGAACATCCTTTCTGAAAATTTGAAAATTCTTAAAAAATTCGTCCAAAATCTTGATGTCTCCAATCTCTTGTTTTGTACGTTTTTTCCACGTGTCTTGACTTCCAATGTATCCCTGCAATGTTTGGTGAAGATCTGAGTATGTAGTTTTTGACTTTATATGGAACCTCCTATCTGAAAATTTGAAAATTCTTAAAAAATTTGACCAAAATCTTGATGTCCCCAATCCTATGTTTTGTATGTTTTTTCCACGTGTCTTGACATCCAATGTATCCCTGCAAAGTTTGGTGAAGATCTGAGTATGTCGTTTTTGACCTTATCTGGAACATCCTTTCTGAAAATTTGAAAATTCTTAAAAAATTCGTCGAAAATCTTGATGTCTCCAATCTCTTGTTTTGTACGTTTTTTCCACGTGTCATGACATCCAATGTATCCCTGCAAAGTTTGGTGAAGATCTGAGTATGTAGTTTTTGACCTTATATGGAACCTCCTTTCTGAAAATTTGAAAATTCTTAAAAAATTCGTCCAAAGTCTTGATGTCTCCAATCTCTTGTTTTGTACGTTTTTTCCACGTGTCTTGACATCCAATGTATCCCTGCAAAATTTGGTGAAGATCTGAGTATGTAGTTTTTGACCTTATCTGGAACCTCCCATCTGAAAATTTGAAAATTTTTAAAAAATTCGTCCAAAATCTTGATGTCTCCAATCTCTTGTTTTGTACGTTTTTTCCACGTGTCTTGACCTCCAATGTATCCCTGCAATGTTTGGTGAAGATCTGAGTATGTAGTTTTTGACCTTATATGGAACCTCCTATCTGAAAATTTGAAAATTCTTAAAAAATTTGACCAAAATCTTGATGTCCCCAATCCTATGTTTTGTATGTTTTTTCCACGTGTCTTGACATCCAATGTATCCCTGCAAAGTTTGGTGAAGATCTGAGTATGTCGTTTTTGACCTTATCTGGAACCTCCTATCTGAAAATTTGAAAATTCTTCAAAAATTCGTCCAAAATCTTGATGTCTCCAATCTCTTGTTTTGTACGTTTTTTCCACGTTTCTTGACATCCAATGTATCCCTGCAATGTTTGGTGAAGATCTGAGTATGTAGTTTTTGACCTTATATGGAACCTCCTATCTGAAAATTTGAAAATTCTTAAAAAATTTGACCAAAATCTTGATATCCCCAATCCTATGTTTTGTATGTTTTTCCACGTGTCTTGACATCCAATGTATCCCTGCAAAGTTTGGTGAAGATCTGAGTATGTAGTTTTTGACCTTATCTGGAACCTCCTATCTGAAAATTTGAAAATTTTTAAAAAATTCGTCCAAAATCTTGATGTCTTCAATCTCTTGTTTTGTACTTTTTTTCCACGTGTCTTGACCTCCAATGTATCCCTGCAAAGTTTGGTGAAGATCTGAGTATGTCGTTTTTGACCTTATCTGGAACATCCTTTCTGAAAATTTGAAAATTCTTAAAAAATTCGTCCAAAATCTTGATGTCTCCAATCTCTTGTTTTGTACGTTTTTTCCACGTGTCTTGACATCCAATGTATCCATGCAAAGTTTGGTGAAGATCTGAGTATGTAGTTTTTGACCTTATATGGAACCTCCTATCTGAAAATTTGAGAATTCTTGAAAAATTCGTCCAAAATCTTGATGTCTCCAATCTCTTGTTTTGTACGTTTTTTCCACGTGTCTTGACATCCAATGTATCCCTGCAAAGTTTGGTGAAGATCTGAGTATGTAGTTTTTGACCTTATCTGGAACCTCCCATCTGAAAATTTGAAAATTCCTAAAAAATCCGTCCAAAATCTTGATGACCTCAATCTCTTGTTTTGTACGTTTTTTCCACGTGTCTTGACATCCAATGTATCCCTGCAATGTTTGGTGAAGATCTGAGTATGTAGTTTTTGACCTTATATGGAACCTCTTATCTGAAAATTTGAAAATTCTTAAAAATATTTGACCAAAATCTTGATGTCCCCAATCCTATGTTTTGTATGTTTTTTCCACGTGTCTTGACATCCAATGTATTTCTGCAAAGTTTGGTGAAGATCTGAGTATGTCGTTTTTGACCTTATCTGGAACATCCTTTCTGAAAATTTGAAAATTCTTTAAAAATTCGTCCAAAATCTTGATGTCTCCAATCTCTTGTTTTGTACGTTTTTTCCACGTGTCTTGACATCCAATGTATCCCTGCAAAGTTTGGTGAAGATCTGAGTATGTAGTTTTTGACCTTATATGGAACCTCCCATCTGAAAATTTGAAAATTCTTAAAAAATTCGACCAAAATCTGGATGTCTCCAATCCTATGTTTTGTATGTTTTTTCCACGTGTCTTGACATCCATTGTATCCATGCAAAGTTTGGTGAAGATCTGAGTATGTAGTTTTTGACCTTATCTGGAACCTCCCATCTGAAAATTTGAAAATTTTTAAAAAATTCGTCCAAAATCTTGATGTCTCCAATCTCTTGTTTTATACGTTTTTTCCACGTGTCTTGACCTCCAATGTATCCCTGCAATGTTTGGTGAAGATCTGAGTATGTAGTTTTTGACCTTATATGGAACCTCCTATCTGAAAATTTGAAAATTCTTAAAAAATTTGACCAAAATCTTGATGTCCCCAATCCTATGTTTTGTATGTTTTTTCCACGTGTCTTGACATCCAATGTATCCCTGCAAAGTTTGGTGAAGATCTGAGTATGTCGTTTTTGACCTTATCTGGAACATCCTATCTGAAAATTTGAAAATTGTTAAAAAATTCGTCCAAAATCTTGATGTCTCCAATCTCTTGTTTTGTACGTTTTTTCCACGTGTCTTGACATCCAATGTATCCCTGCAAAGTTTGGTGAAAATCTGAGTATGTAGTTTTTGACCTTATATGGAACCTCCCATCTGAAAATTTGAAAATTCTTAAAAAATTCGACCAAAATCTGGATGTCTCCAATCCTATGTTTTGTATGTTTTTTCCACGTGTCTTGACATCCAATGTATCCCTGCAAAGTTTGGTGAAGATCTGAGTATGTCGTTTTTGACCTTATCTGGAACATCCTTTCTTAAAATTTGAAAATTCTTAAAAAATTCGTCCAAAATCTTGATGTCTCCAATCTCTTGTTTTGTACGTTTTTTCCACGTGTCTTGACATCCAATGTATCCCTGCAAAGTTTGGTGAAGATCTGAGTATGTAGTTTTTGACCTTATATGGAACCTCCCATCTGAAAATTTGAAAATTCCTAAAAAATCCGTCTAAAATCTTGATGCCTCCACTCTCTTGTTTTGTACTTTTTTTCCACGTGTCTTGACATCCAATGTATCCCTGCAAAGTTTGGTGAAGATCTGAGTATGTAGTTTTTGACCTTATATGGAACCTCCTTTCTGAAAATTTGAAAATTCTTAAAAAATTCGACCAAAATCTTGATGTCTCCAATCCTATGTTTGTATGTTTTTTCCACGTGTCTTGACATCCAATGTATCCATGCAAAGTTTGGTGAAGATCTGAGTATGTAGTTTTTGACCTTATGTGGAACCTCCTATCTGAAAATTTGAAAATTTTTAAAAAATTCGTCCAAAATCTTGATGTCTCCAATCTCTTGTTTTATACGTTTTTTCCACGTGTCTTGACCTCCAATGTATCCCTGCAATGTTTGGTGAAGATCTGAGTATGTAGTTTTTGACCTTATATGGAACCTCCTATCTGATAATTTGAAAATTCTTAAAAAATTTGACCAAAATCTTGATGTCCCCAATCCTATGTTTTGTATGTTTTTTCCACGTGTCTTGACATCCAATGTATCCCTGCAAAGTTTGGTGAAGATCTGAGTATGTCGTTTTTGACCTTATCTGGAACCTCATTTCTGAAAATTTGAAAATTCTTAAAAAATTCGTCCAAAATCTTGATGTCTCCAATCTCTTGTTTTGTACGTTTTTTCCACGTGTCTTGACATCCAATGTATCCCTGCAAAGTTTGGTGAAGATCTGAGTATGTAGTTTTTGACCTTATATGGAACCTCCTTTCTGAAAATTTGAAAATTCTTAAAAAATTCGTCCAAAATCTTGATGTCTCCAATCTCTTGTTTTGTACGTTTTTTCCACGTGTCTTGACATCCAATGTATCCCTGCAAAGTTTGGTGAAGATCTGAGTATGTAGTTTTTGACCTGATATGGAACCTCCCATCTGAAAATTTGAAAATTCCTAAAAAATCCGTCTAAAATCTTGATGTCCCCAATCCTATGTTTTGTATGTTTTTTCCACGTGTCTTGACATCCAATGTATTTCTGCAAAGTTTGGTGAAGATCTGAGTATGTCGTTTTTGACCTTATCTGGAACATCCTTTCTGAAAATTTGAAAATTCTTAAAAAATTCGTCCAAAATCTTGATGTCTCCAATCTCTTGTTTTGTACGTTTTTTCCACGTGTCTTGACCTCCAATGTATCCCTGCAATGTTTGGTGACGATCTGAGTATGTAGTTTTTGACCTTATATGGAACCTCCTATATGAAAATTTGAAAATTCTTAAAAAATTTGACCAAAATCTTGATGTCCCCAATCCTATGTTTTGTATGTTTTTTCCACGTGTCTTGACATCCAATGTATCCCTGCAAAGTTTGGTGAAGATCTGAGTATGTCGTTTTTGACCTTATCTGGAACATCCTTTCTGAAAATTTGAAAATTCTTAAAAAATTCGTCCAAAATCTTGATGTCTCCAATCTCTTGTTTTGTACGTTTTTTCCACGTGTCTTGACATCCAATGTATCCCTGCAAAGTTTGGTGAAGATCTGAGTATGTAGTTTTTGACCTTATATGGAACCTCCCATCTGAAAATTTGAAAATTCCTAAAAAATCCGTCTAAAATCTTGATGTCCCCAATCCTATGTTTTGTATGTTTTTTCCACGTGTCTTGACATCCAATGTATTTCTGCAAATTTTGGTGAAGATCTGAGTATGTCGTTTTTGACCTTATCTGGAACATCCTTTCTGAAAATTTGAAAATTCTTAAAAAATTCGTCCAAAATCTTGATGTCTCCAATCTCTTGTTTTGTACGTTTTTTCCACGTGTCTTGACTTCCAATGTATCCCTGCAATGTTTGGTGAAGATCTGAGTATGTAGTTTTTGACTTTATATGGAACCTCCTATCTGAAAATTTGAAAATTCTTAAAAAATTTGACCAAAATCTTGATGTCCCCAATCCTATGTTTTGTATGTTTTTTCCACGTGTCTTGACATCCAATGTATCCCTGCAAAGTTTGGTGAAGATCTGAGTATGTCGTTTTTGACCTTATCTGGAACATCCTTTCTGAAAATTTGAAAATTCTTAAAAAATTCGTCGAAAATCTTGATGTCTCCAATCTCTTGTTTTGTACGTTTTTTCCACGTGTCATGACATCCAATGTATCCCTGCAAAGTTTGGTGAAGATCTGAGTATGTAGTTTTTGACCTTATATGGAACCTCCTTTCTGAAAATTTGAAAATTCTTAAAAAATTCGTCCAAAGTCTTGATGTCTCCAATCTCTTGTTTTGTACGTTTTTTCCACGTGTCTTGACATCCAATGTATCCCTGCAAAATTTGGTGAAGATCTGAGTATGTAGTTTTTGACCTTATCTGGAACCTCCCATCTGAAAATTTGAAAATTTTTAAAAAATTCGTCCAAAATCTTGATGTCTCCAATCTCTTGTTTTGTACGTTTTTTCCACGTGTCTTGACCTCCAATGTATCCCTGCAATGTTTGGTGAAGATCTGAGTATGTAGTTTTTGACCTTATATGGAACCTCCTATCTGAAAATTTGAAAATTCTTAAAAAATTTGACCAAAATCTTGATGTCCCCAATCCTATGTTTTGTATGTTTTTTCCACGTGTCTTGACATCCAATGTATCCCTGCAAAGTTTGGTGAAGATCTGAGTATGTCGTTTTTGACCTTATCTGGAACCTCCTATCTGAAAATTTGAAAATTCTTCAAAAATTCGTCCAAAATCTTGATGTCTCCAATCTCTTGTTTTGTACGTTTTTTCCACGTTTCTTGACATCCAATGTATCCCTGCAATGTTTGGTGAAGATCTGAGTATGTAGTTTTTGACCTTATATGGAACCTCCTATCTGAAAATTTGAAAATTCTTAAAAAATTTGACCAAAATCTTGATATCCCCAATCCTATGTTTTGTATGTTTTTCCACGTGTCTTGACATCCAATGTATCCCTGCAAAGTTTGGTGAAGATCTGAGTATGTAGTTTTTGACCTTATCTGGAACCTCCTATCTGAAAATTTGAAAATTTTTAAAAAATTCGTCCAAAATCTTGATGTCTTCAATCTCTTGTTTTGTACTTTTTTTCCACGTGTCTTGACCTCCAATGTATCCCTGCAAAGTTTGGTGAAGATCTGAGTATGTCGTTTTTGACCTTATCTGGAACATCCTTTCTGAAAATTTGAAAATTCTTAAAAAATTCGTCCAAAATCTTGATGTCTCCAATCTCTTGTTTTGTACGTTTTTTCCACGTGTCTTGACATCCAATGTATCCATGCAAAGTTTGGTGAAGATCTGAGTATGTAGTTTTTGACCTTATATGGAACCTCCTTTCTGAAAATTTGAGAATTCTTGAAAAATTCGTCCAAAATCTTGATGTCTCCAATCTCTTGTTTTGTACGTTTTTTCCACGTGTCTTGACATCCAATGTATCCCTGCAAAGTTTGGTGAAGATCTGAGTATGTAGTTTTTGACCTTATCTGGAACCTCCCATCTGAAAATTTGAAAATTCCTAAAAAATCCGTCCAAAATCTTGATGACCTCAATCTCTTGTTTTGTACGTTTTTTCCACGTGTCTTGACATCCAATGTATCCCTGCAATGTTTGGTGAAGATCTGAGTATGTAGTTTTTGACCTTATATGGAACCTCTTATCTGAAAATTTGAAAATTCTTAAAAATATTTGACCAAAATCTTGATGTCCCCAATCCTATGTTTTGTATGTTTTTTCCACGTGTCTTGACATCCAATGTATTTCTGCAAAGTTTGGTGAAGATCTGAGTATGTCGTTTTTGACCTTATCTGGAACATCCTTTCTGAAAATTTGAAAATTCTTTAAAAATTCGTCCAAAATCTTGATGTCTCCAATCTCTTGTTTTGTACGTTTTTTCCACGTGTCTTGACATCCAATGTATCCCTGCAAAGTTTGGTGAAGATCTGAGTATGTAGTTTTTGACCTTATATGGAACCTCCCATCTGAAAATTTGAAAATTCTTAAAAAATTCGACCAAAATCTGGATGTTTCCAATCCTATGTTTTGTATGTTTTTTCCACGTGTCTTGACATCCAATGTATCCATGCAAAGTTTGGTGAAGATCTGAGTATGTAGTTTTTGACCTTATCTGGAACCTCCCATCTGAAAATTTGAAAATTTTTAAAAAATTCGTCCAAAATCTTGATGTCTCCAATCTCTTGTTTTATACGTTTTTTCCACGTGTGTTGACCTCCAATGTATCCCTGCAATGTTTGGTGAAGATCTGAGTATGTAGTTTTTGACCTTATATGGAACCTCCTATCTGAAAATTTGAAAATTCTTAAAAAATTTGACCAAAATCTTGATGTCCCCAATCCTATGTTTTGTATGTTTTTTCCACGTGTCTTGACATCCAATGTATCCCTGCAAAGTTTGGTGAAGATCTGAGTATGTCGTTTTTGACCTTATCTGGAACATCCTATCTGAAAATTTGAAAATTCTTAAAAAATTCGTCCAAAATCTTGATGTCTCCAATCTCTTGTTTTGTACGTTTTTTCCACGTGTCTTGACATCCAATGTATCCCTGCAAAGTTTGGTGAAGATCTGAGTATGTAGTTTTTGACCTTATATGGAACCTCCTTTCTGAAAATTTGAAAATTCTTAAAAAATTCGTCCAAAATCTTGATGTCTCCAATCTCTTGTTTTGTACGTTTTTTCCACGTGTCTTGACATCCAATGTATCCCTGCAAAGTTTGGTGAAGATCTGAGTATGTAGTTTTTGACCTTATATGGAACCTCATATCTGAAAATTTGGAAATTCTTAAAAAATTCGACCAAAATCTTGATGTCTCCAATCCTATGTTTTGTATGTTTTTTCCACGTGTCTTGACATCCAATGTATCCATGCAAAGTTTGGTGAAGATCTGAGTATGTAGTTTTTGACATTATATGGAACCTCCTATCTGAAAATTTGAAAATCCTTAAAAAATTCGTCCAAAATCTTGATGTCTCCAATCTCTTGTTTTGTACGTTTTTTCCACGTGTCTTGACATCCAATGTATCCCTGCAAAGTTTGGTGAAGATCTGAGTATGTAGTTTTTGACCTTATCTGGAACCTCCCATCTGAAAATTTGAAAATTCCTAAAAAATCCGTCCAAAATCTTGATGACCTCAATCTCTTGTTTTGTACGTTTTTTCCACGTGTCTTGACATCCAATGTATCCCTGCAAAGTTTGGTGAAGATCTGAGTATGTAGTTTTTGACCTTATATGGAACCTCCCATCTGAAAATTTGAAAATTCCTAAAAAATCCTTCTAAAATCTTGATGTCCCCAATCTCTTGTTTTGTACGTTTTTTCCACGTGTCTTGACCTCCAATGTATCCCTGCAATGTTTGGTGAAGATCTGAGTATGTAGTTTTTGACCTTATATGGAACCTCCTATCTGAAAATTTGAAAATTCTTAAAAAATTTGACCAAAATCTTGATGTCCCCAATCCTATGTTTTGTATGTTTTTTCCACGTGTCTTGACATCCAATGTATCCCTGCAAAGTTTGGTGAAGATCTGAGTATGTCGTTTTTGACCTTATCTGGAACCTCCTATCTGAAAATTTGAAAATTCTTCAAAAATTCGTCCAAAATCTTGATGTCTCCAATCTCTTGTTTTGTACGTTTTTTCCACGTTTCTTGACATCCAATGTATCCCTGCAATGTTTGGTGAAGATCTGAGTATGTAGTTTTTGACCTTATATGGAACCTCCTATCTGAAAATTTGAAAATTCTTAAAAAATTTGACCAAAATCTTGATATCCCCAATCCTATGTTTTGTATGTTTTTCCACGTGTCTTGACATCCAATGTATCCCTGCAAAGTTTGGTGAAGATCTGAGTATGTAGTTTTTGACCTTATCTGGAACCTCCTATCTGAAAATTTGAAAATTTTTAATAAATTCGTCCAAAATCTTGATGTCTTCAATCTCTTGTTTTGTACTTTTTTTCCACGTGTCTTGACCTCCAATGTATCCCTGCAAAGTTTGGTGAAGATCTGAGTATGTCGTTTTTGACCTTATCTGGAACATCCTTTCTGAAAATTTGAAAATTCTTAAAAAATTCGTCCAAAATCTTGATGTCTCCAATCTCTTGTTTTGTACGTTTTTTCCACGTGTCTTGACATCCAATGTATCCATGCAAAGTTTGGTGAAGATCTGAGTATGTAGTTTTTGACCTTATATGGAACCTCCTATCTGAAAATTTGAGAATTCTTGAAAAATTCGTCCAAAATCTTGATGTCTCCAATCTCTTGTTTTGTACGTTTTTTCCACGTGTCTTGACATCCAATGTATCCCTGCAAAGTTTGGTGAAGATCTGAGTATGTAGTTTTTGACCTTATCTGGAACCTCCCATCTGAAAATTTGAAAATTCCTAAAAAATCCGTCCAAAATCTTGATGACCTCAATCTCTTGTTTTGTACGTTTTTTCCACGTGTCTTGACATCCAATGTATCCCTGCAATGTTTGGTGAAGATCTGAGTATGTAGTTTTTGACCTTATATGGAACCTCTTATCTGAAAATTTGAAAATTCTTAAAAATATTTGACCAAAATCTTGATGTCCCCAATCCTAT
Organism: Lepisma saccharinum; assembly: GCF_977018435.1. Lineage (NCBI taxonomy): Eukaryota > Metazoa > Arthropoda > Insecta > Zygentoma > Lepismatidae > Lepisma > Lepisma saccharinum. The sequence goes on along the minus strand of NW_028143014.1, from coordinate 247,726 downwards.
GTTTTGTATGTTTTTTCCACGTGTCTTGACATCCAATGTATTTCTGCAAAGTTTGGTGAAGATCTGAGTATGTCGTTTTTGACCTTATCTGGAACATCCTTTCTGAAAATTTGAAAATTCTTAAAAAATTCGTCCAAAATCTTGATGTCTCCAATCTCTTGTTTTGTACGTTTTTTCCACGTGTCTTGACATCCAATGTATCCCTGCAAAGTTTGGTGAAAATCTGAGTATGTAGTTTTTGACCTTATATGGAACCTCCCATCTGAAAATTTGAAAATTCTTAAAAAATTCGACCAAAATCTGGATGTCTCCAATCCTATGTTTTGTATGTTTTTTCCACGTGTCTTGACATCCAATGTATCCATGCAAAGTTTGGTGAAGATCTGAGTATGTAGTTTTTGACCTTATCTGGAACCTCCCATCTGAAAATTTGAAAATTTTTAAAAAATTCGTCCAAAATCTTGATGTCTCCAATCTCTTGTTTTATACGTTTTTTCCACGTGTCTTGACATCCAATGTATTTCTGCAAAGTTTGGTGAAGATCTGAGTATGTCGTTTTTGACCTTATCTGGAACATCCTTTCTTAAAATTTGAAAATTCTTAAAAAATTCGTCCAAAATCTTGATGTCTCCAATCTCTTGTTTTGTACGTTTTTTCCACGTGTCTTGACATCCAATGTATCCCTGCAAAGTTTGGTGAAGATCTGAGTATGTAGTTTTTGACCTTATATGGAACCTCCCATCTGAAAATTTGAAAATTCCTAAAAAATCCGTCTAAAATCTTGATGTCTCCACTCTCTTGTTTTGTACTTTTTTTCCACGTGTCTTGACATCCAATGTATCCCTGCAAAGTTTGGTGAAGATCTGAGTATGTAGTTTTTGACCTTATATGGAACCTCCTTTCTGAAAATTTGAAAATTCTTAAAAAATTCGACCAAAATCTTGATGTCTCCAATCCTATGTTTGTATGTTTTTTCCACGTGTCTTGACATCCAATGTATCCATGCAAAGTTTGGTGAAGATCTGAGTATGTAGTTTTTGACCTTACCTGGAACCTCCTATCTGAAAATTTGAAAATTTTTAAAAAATTCGTCCAAAATCTTGATGTCTCCAATCTCTTGTTTTATACGTTTTTTCCACGTGTCTTGACCTCCAATGTATCCCTGCAATGTTTGGTGAAGATCTGAGTATGTAGTTTTTGACCTTATATGGAACCTCCTATCTGATAATTTGAAAATTCTTAAAAAATTTGACCAAAATCTTGATGTCCCCAATCCTATGTTTTGTATGTTTTTTCCACGTGTCTTGACATCCAATGTATCCCTGCAAAGTTTGGTGAAGATCTGAGTATGTCGTTTTTGACCTTATCTGGAACCTCATTTCTGAAAATTTGAAAATTCTTAAAAAATTCGTCCAAAATCTTGATGTCTCCAATCTCTTGTTTTGTACGTTTTTTCCACGTGTCTTGACATCCAATGTATCCCTGCAAAGTTTGGTGAAGATCTGAGTATGTAGTTTTTGACCTTATATGGAACCTCCTTTCTGAAAATTTGAAAATTCTTAAAAAATTCGTCCAAAATCTTGATGTCTCCAATCTCTTGTTTTGTACGTTTTTTCCACGTGTCTTGACATCCAATGTATCCCTGCAAAGTTTGGTGAAGATCTGAGTATGTAGTTTTTGACCTGATATGGAACCTCCCATCTGAAAATTTGAAAATTCCTAAAAAATCCGTCTAAAATCTTGATGTCCCCAATCCTATGTTTTGTATGTTTTTTCCACGTGTCTTGACATCCAATGTATTTCTGCAAAGTTTGGTGAAGATCTGAGTATGTCGTTTTTGACCTTATCTGGAACATCCTTTCTGAAAATTTGAAAATTCTTAAAAAATTCGTCCAAAATCTTGATGTCTCCAATCTCTTGTTTTGTACGTTTTTTCCACGTGTCTTGACCTCCAATGTATCCCTGCAATGTTTGGTGACGATCTGAGTATGTAGTTTTTGACCTTATATGGAACCTCCTATATGAAAATTTGAAAATTCTTAAAAAATTTGACCAAAATCTTGATGTCCCCAATCCTATGTTTTGTATGTTTTTTCCACGTGTCTTGACATCCAATGTATCCCTGCAAAGTTTGGTGAAGATCTGAGTATGTCGTTTTTGACCTTATCTGTAACATCCTTTCTGAAAATTTGAAAATTCTTAAAAAATTCGTCCAAAATCTTGATGTCTCCAATCTCTTGTTTTGTACGTTTTTTCCACGTGTCTTGACATCCAATGTATCCCTGCAAAGTTTGGTGAAGATCTGAGTATGTAGTTTTTGACCTTATATGGAACCTCCCATCTGAAAATTTGAAAAATCCTAAAAAATCCGTCTAAAATCTTGATGTCCCCAATCCTATGTTTTGTATGTTTTTTCCACGTGTCTTGACATCCAATGTATTTCTGCAAAGTTTGGTGAAGATCTGAGTATGTCGTTTTTGACCTTATCTGGAACATCCTTTCTGAAAATTTGAAAATTCTTAAAAAATTCGTCCAAAATCTTGATGTCTCCAATCTCTTGTTTTGTACGTTTTTTCCACGTGTCTTGACTTCCAATGTATCCCTGCAATGTTTGGTGAAGATCTGAGTATGTAGTTTTTGACTTTATATGGAACCTCCTATCTGAAAATTTGAAAATTCTTAAAAAATTTGACCAAAATCTTGATGTCCCCAATCCTATGTTTTGTATGTTTTTTCCACGTGTCTTGACATCCAATGTATCCCTGCAAAGTTTGGTGAAGATCTGAGTATGTCGTTTTTGACCTTATCTGGAACATCCTTTCTGAAAATTTGAAAATTCTTAAAAAATTCGTCGAAAATCTTGATGTCTCCAATCTCTTGTTTTGTACGTTTTTTCCACGTGTCATGACATCCAATGTATCCCTGCAAAGTTTGGTGAAGATCTGAGTATGTAGTTTTTGACCTTATATGGAACCTCCTTTCTGAAAATTTGAAAATTCTTAAAAAATTCGTCCAAAGTCTTGATGTCTCCAATCTCTTGTTTTGTACGTTTTTTCCACGTGTCTTGACATCCAATGTATCCCTGCAAAATTTGGTGAAGATCTGAGTATGTAGTTTTTGACCTTATCTGGAACCTCCCATCTGAAAATTTGAAAATTTTTAAAAAATTCGTCCAAAATCTTGATGTCTCCAATCTCTTGTTTTGTACGTTTTTTCCACGTGTCTTGACCTCCAATGTATCCCTGCAATGTTTGGTGAAGATCTGAGTATGTAGTTTTTGACCTTATATGGAACCTCCTATCTGAAAATTTGAAAATTCTTAAAAAATTTGACCAAAATCTTGATGTCCCCAATCCTATGTTTTGTATGTTTTTTCCACGTGTCTTGACATCCAATGTATCCCTGCAAAGTTTGGTGAAGATCTGAGTATGTCGTTTTTGACCTTATCTGGAACCTCCTATCTGAAAATTTGAAAATTCTTCAAAAATTCGTCCAAAACCTTGATGTCTCCAATCTCTTGTTTTGTACGTTTTTTCCACGTTTCTTGACATCCAATGTATCCCTGCAATGTTTGGTGAAGATCTGAGTATGTAGTTTTTGACCTTATATGGAACCTCCTATCTGAAAATTTGAAAATTCTTAAAAAATTTGACCAAAATCTTGATATCCCCAATCCTATGTTTTGTATGTTTTTCCACGTGTCTTGACATCCAATGTATCCCTGCAAAGTTTGGTGAAGATCTGAGTATGTAGTTTTTGACCTTATCTGGAACCTCCTATCTGAAAATTTGAAAATTTTTAAAAAATTCGTCCAAAATCTTGATGTCTTCAACCTCTTGTTTTGTACGTTTTTTCCACGTGTCTTGACATCCAATGTATCCATGCAAAGTTTGGTGAAGATCAGAGTATGTAGTTTTTGACCTTATATGGAACCTCCTATCTGAAAATTTGAGAATTCTTGAAAAATTCGTCCAAAATCTTGATGTCTCCAATCCTATGTTTTGTATGTTTTTTCCACGTGTCTTGACCTCCAATGTATCCCTGCAAAGTTTGGTGAAGATCTGAGTATGTCGTTTTTGACCTTATCTGGAACATCCTTTCTGAAAATTTGAAAATTCTTAAAAAATTCGTCCAAAATCTTGATGTCTCCAATCTCTTGTTTTGTACGTTTTTTCCACGTGTCTTGACATCCAATGTATCCATGCAAAGTTTGGTGAAGATCAGAGTATGTAGTTTTTGACCTTATATGGAACCTCCTATCTGAAAATTTGAGAATTCTTGAAAAATTCGTCCAAAATCTTGATGTCTCCAATCTCTTGTTTTGTACGTTTTTTCCACGTGTCTTGACATCCAATGTATCCCTGCAAAGTTTGGTGAAGATCTGAGTATGTAGTTTTTGACCTTATCTGGAACCTCCCATCTGAAAATTTGAAAATTCCTAAAAAATCCGTCCAAAATCTTGATGACCTCAATCTCTTGTTTTGTACGTTTTTTCCACGTGTCTTGACATCCAATGTATCCCTGCAATGTTTGGTGAAGATCTGAGTATGTAGTTTTTGACCTTATATGGAACCTCTTATCTGAAAATTTGAAAATTCTTAAAAATATTTGACCAAAATCTTGATGTCCCCAATCCTATGTTTTGTATGTTTTTTCCACGTGTCTTGACATCCAATGTATTTCTGCAAAGTTTGGTGAAGATCTGAGTATGTCGTTTTTGACCTTATCTGGAACATCCTTTCTGAAAATTTGAAAATTCTTTAAAAATTCGTCCAAAATCTTGATGTCTCCAATCTCTTGTTTTGTACGTTTTTTCCACGTGTCTTGACATCCAATGTATCCCTGCAAAGTTTGGTGAAGATCTGAGTATGTAGTTTTTGACCTTATATGGAACCTCCCATCTGAAAATTTGAAAATTCTTAAAAAATTCGACCAAAATCTGGATGTCTCCAATCCTATGTTTTGTATGTTTTTTCCACGTGTCTTGACATCCAATGTATCCATGCAAAGTTTGGTGAAGATCTGAGTATGTAGTTTTTGACCTTATCTGGAACCTCCCATCTGAAAATTTGAAAATTTTTAAAAAATTCGTCCAAAATCTTGATGTCTCCAATCTCTTGTTTTATACGTTTTTTCCACGTGTCTTGACCTCCAATGTATCCCTGCAATGTTTGGTGAAGATCTGAGTATGTAGTTTTTGACCTTATATGGAACCTCCTATCTGAAAATTTGAAAATTCTTAAAAAATTTGACCAAAATCTTGATGTCCCCAATCCTATGTTTTGTATGTTTTTTCCACGTGTCTTGACATCCAATGTATCCCTGCAAAGTTTGGTGAAGATCTGAGTATGTCGTTTTTGACCTTATCTGGAACATCCTATCTGAAAATTTGAAAATTCTTAAAAAATTCGTCCAAAATCTTGATGTCTCCAATCTCTTGTTTTGTACGTTTTTTCCACGTGTCTTGACATCCAATGTATCCCTGCAAAGTTTGGTGAAGATCTGAGTATGTAGTTTTTGACCTTATATGGAACCTCCTTTCTGAAAATTTGAAAATTCTTAAAAAATTCGTCCAAAATCTTGATGTATCCAATCTCTTGTTTTGTACGTTTTTTCCACGTGTCTTGACATCCAATGTATCCCTGCAAAGTTTGGTGAAGATCTGAGTATGTAGTTTTTGACCTTATATGGAACCTCATATCTGAAAATTTGGAAATTCTTAAAAAATTCGACCAAAATCTTGATGTCTCCAATCCTATGTTTTGTATGTTTTTTCCACGTGTCTTGACATCCAATGTATCCATGCAAAGTTTGGTGAAGATCTGAGTATGTAGTTTTTGACATTATATGGAACCTCCTATCTGAAAATTTGAAAATTCTTAAAAAATTCGTCCAAAATCTTGATGTCTCCAATCTCTTGTTTTGTACGTTTTTTCCACGTGTCTTGACATCCAATGTATCCCTGCAAAGTTTGGTGAAGATCTGAGTATGTAGTTTTTGACCTTATCTGGAACCTCCCATCTGAAAATTTGAAAATTCCTAAAAAATCCGTCCAAAATCTTGATGACCTCAATCTCTTGTTTTGTACGTTTTTTCCACGTGTCTTGACATCCAATGTATCCCTGCAAAGTTTGGTGAAGATCTGAGTATGTAGTTTTTGACCTTATATGGAACCTCCCATCTGAAAATTTGAAAATTCCTAAAAAATCCGTCTAAAATCTTGATGTCCCCAATCCTATGTCTTGTATGTTTTTTCCACGTGTCTTGACATCCAATGTATCCCTGCAAAGTTTGGTGAAGATCTGAGTATGTAGTTTTTGACCTTATTTGGAACCTCATATCTGAAAATTTGAAAATTCTTAAAAAATTCGACCAAAATCTTGATGTCTCCAATCCTATGTTTTGTATGTTTTTTCCACGTGTCTTGACATCCAATGTATCCATGCAAAGTTTGGTGAAGATCTGAGTATGTAGTTTTTGACCTTATATGGAACCTCCTATCTGAAAATTTGAGAATTCTTGAAAAATTCGTCCAAAATCTTGATGTCTCCAATCTCTTGTATTGTACGTTTTTTCCACGTGTCTTGACATCCAATGTATCCCTGCAAAGTTTGGTGAAGATCTGAGTATGTAGTTTTTGACCTTATATGGAACCTCCCATCTGAAAATTTGAAAATTCCTAAAAAATCCGTCCAAAATCTTGATGACCTCAATCTCTTGTTTTGTACGTTTTTTCCACGTGTCTTGACATCCAATGTATCCCTGCAATGTTTGGTGAAGATCTGAGTATGTAGTTTTTGACCTTATATGGAACCTCTTATCTGAAAATTTGAAAATTCTTAAAAATATTTGACCAAAATCTTGATGTCCCCAATCCTATGTTTTGTATGTTTTTTCCACGTGTCTTGACATCCAATGTATTTCTGCAAAGTTTGGTGAAGATCTGAGTATGTCGTTTTTGACCTTATCTGGAACATCCTTTCTGAAAATTTGAAAATTCTTAAAAAATTCGTCCAAAATCTTGATGTCTCCAATCTCTTGTTTTGTACGTTTTTTCCACGTGTCTTGACATCCAATGTATCCCTGCAAAGTTTGGTGAAGATCTGAGTATGTAGTTTTTGACCTTATATGGAACCTCCCATCTGAAAATTTGAAAATTCTTAAAAAATTTGACCAAAATCTTGATGTCTCCAATCCTATGTTTTGTATGTTTTTTCCACGTGTCTTGACATCCAATGTATCCATGCAAAGTTTGGTGAAGATCTGAGTATGTAGTTTTTGACCTTATCTGGAACCTCCTATCTGAAAATTTGAAAATTTTTAAAAAATTCGTCCAAAATCTTGATGTCTCCAATCTCTTGTTTTATACGTTTTTCCACGTGTCTTGACCTCCAATGTATCCCTGCAATGTTTGGTGAAGATCTGAGTATGTAGTTTTTGACCTTATATGGAACCTCCTATCTGATAATTTGAAAATTCTTAAAAAATTTGACCAAAATCTTGATGTCCCCAATCCTATGTTTTGTATGTTTTTTCCACGTGTCTTGACATCCAATGTATCCCTGCAAAGTTTGGTGAAGATCTGAGTATGTCGTTTTTGACCTTATCTGGAACCTCATTTCTGAAAATTTGAAAATTCTTAAAAAATTCGTCCAAAATCTTGATGTCTCCAATCTCTTGTTTTGTACGTTTTTTCCACGTGTCTTGACATCCAATGTATCCCTGCAAAGTTTGGTGAAGATCTGAGTATGTAGTTTTTGACCTTATCTGGAACCTCCCATCTGAAAATTTGAAAATTTTTAAAAAATTCGTCCAAAATCTTGATGTCTCCAATCTCTTGTTTTATACGTTTTTTCCACGTGTCTTGACCTCCAATGTATCCCTGCAATGTTTGGTGAAGATCTGAGTATGTAGTTTTTGACCTTATATGGAACCTCCTATCTGAAAATTTGAAAATTCTTAAAAAATTTGACCAAAATCTTGATGTCCCCAATCCTATGTTTTGTATGTTTTTTCCACGTGTCTTGACATCCAATGTATCCCTGCAAAGTTTGGTGAAGATCTGAGTATGTCGTTTTTGACCTTATCTGGAACATCCTATCTGAAAATTTGAAAATTCTTAAAAAATTCGTCCAAAATCTTGATGTCTCCAATCTCTTGTTTTGTACGTTTTTTCCACGTGTCTTGACATCCAATGTATCCCTGCAAAGTTTGGTGAAGATCTGAGTATGTAGTTTTTGACCTTATATGGAACCTCCTTTCTGAAAATTTGAAAATTCTTAAAAAATTCGTCCAAAATCTTGATGTCTCCAATCTCTTGTTTTGTACGTTTTTTCCACGTGTCTTGACATCCATTGTATCCCTGCAAAGTTTGGTGAAGATCTGAGTATGTAGTTTTTGACCTTATATGGAACCTCATATCTGAAAATTTGGAAATTCTTAAAAAATTCGACCAAAATCTTGATGTCTCCAATCCTATGTTTTGTATGTTTTTTCCACGTGTCTTGACATCCAATGTATCCATGCAAAGTTTGGTGAAGATCTGAGTATGTAGTTTTTGACCTTATATGGAACCTCCTATCTAAAAATTTGAAAATTCTTAAAAAATTCGTCCAAAATCTTGATGTCTCCAATCTCTTGTTTTGTAGGTTTTTTCCACGTGTCTTGACATCCAATGTATCCCTGCAAAGTTTGGTGAAGATCTGAGTATGTAGTTTTTGACCTTATCTGGAACCTCCCATCTGAAAATTTGAAAATTCCTAAAAAATCCGTCCAAAATCTTGATGACCTCAATCTCTTGTTTTGTACGTTTTTTCCACGTGTCTTGACATCCAATGTATCCCTGCAAAGTTTGGTGAAGATCTGAGTATGTAGTTTTTGACCTTATATGGAACCTCCCATCTGAAAATTTGAAAATTCCTAAAAAATCCGTCTAAAATCTTGATGTCCCCAATCCTATGTCTTGTATGTTTTTTCCACGTGTCTTGACATCCAATGTATCCCTGCAAAGTTTGGTGAAGATCTGAGTATGTAGTTTTTGACCTTATTTGGAACCTCATATCTGAAAATTTGAAAATTCTTAAAAAATTCGACCAAAATCTTGATGTCTCCAATCCTATGTTTTGTATGTTTTTTCCACGTGTCTTGACATCCAATGTATCCATGCAAAGTTTGGTGAAGATCTGAGTATGTAGTTTTTGACCTTATATGGAACCTCCTATCTGAAAATTTGAGAATTCTTGAAAAATTCGTCCAAAATCTTGATGTCTCCAATCTCTTGTATTGTACGTTTTTTCCACGTGTCTTGACATCCAATGTATCCCTGCAAAGTTTGGTGAAGATCTGAGTATATAGTTTTTGACCTTATATGGAACCTCCCATCTGAAAATTTGAAAATTCCTAAAAAATCCGTCCAAAATCTTGATGACCTCAATCTCTTGTTTTGTACGTTTTTTCCACGTGTCTTGACATCCAATGTATCCCTGCAATGTTTGGTGAAGATCTGAGTATGTAGTTTTTGACCTTATATGGAACCTCTTATCTGAAAATTTGAAAATTCTTAAAAATATTTGACCAAAATCTTGATGTCCCCAATCCTATGTTTTGTATGTTTTTTCCACGTGTCTTGACATCCAATGTATTTCTGCAAAGTTTGGTGAAGATCTGAGTATGTCGTTTTTGACCTTATCTGGAACATCCTTTCTGAAAATTTGAAAATTCTTAAAAAATTCGTCCAAAATCTTGATGTCTCCAATCTCTTGTTTTGTACGTTTTTTCCACGTGTCTTGACATCCAATGTATCCCTGCAAAGTTTGGTGAAGATCTGAGTATGTAGTTTTTGACCTTATATGGAACCTCCCATCTGAAAATTTGAAAATTCTTAAAAAATTTGACCAAAATCTTGATGTCTCCAATCCTATGTTTTGTATGTTTTTTCCACGTGTCTTGACATCCAATGTATCCATGCAAAGTTTGGTGAAGATCTGAGTATGTAGTTTTTGACCTTATCTGGAACCTCCTATCTGAAAATTTGAAAATTTTTAAAAAATTCGTCCAAAATCTTGATGTCTCCAATCTCTTGTTTTATACGTTTTTCCACGTGTCTTGACCTCCAATGTATCCCTGCAATGTTTGGTGAAGATCTGAGTATGTAGTTTTTGACCTTATATGGAACCTCCTATCTGATAATTTGAAAATTCTTAAAAAATTTGACCAAAATCTTGATGTCCCCAATCCTATGTTTTGTATGTTTTTTCCACGTGTCTTGACATCCAATGTATCCCTGCAAAGTTTGGTGAAGATCTGAGTATGTCGTTTTTGACCTTATCTGGAACCTCATTTCTGAAAATTTGAAAATTCTTAAAAAATTCGTCCAAAATCTTGATGTCTCCAATCTCTTGTTTTGTACGTTTTTTCCACGTGTCTTGACATCCAATGTATCCCTGCAAAGTTTGGTGAAGATCTGAGTATGTAGTTTTTGACCTTATATGGAACCTCCTTTCTGAAAATTTGAAAATTCTTAAAAAATTCGTCCAAAATCTTGATGTCTCCAATCTCTTGTTTTGTACGTTTTTTCCACGTGTCTTGACATCCAATGTATCCCTGCAAAGTTTGGTGAAGATCTGAGTATGTAGTTTTTGACCTTATATGGAACCTCCCATCTGAAAATTTGAAAATTCCTAAAAAATCCGTCTAAAATCTTGATGTCCCCAATCCTATGTTTTGTATGTTTTTTCCACGTGTCTTGACATCCAATGTATTTCTGCAAAGTTTGGTGAAGATCTGAGTATGTCGTTTTTGACCTTATCTGGAACATCCTTTCTGAAAATTTGAAAATTCTTAAAAAATTCGTCCAAAATCTTGATGTCTCCAATCTCTTGTTTTGTACGTTTTTTCCACGTGTCTTGACCTCCAATGTATCCCTGCAATGTTTGGTGACGATCTGAGTATGTAGTTTTTGACCTTATATGGAACCTCCTATCTGAAAAATTGAAAATTCTTAAAAAATTTGACCAAAATCTTGATGTCCCCAATCCTATGTTTTGTATGTTTTTTCCACGTGTCTTGACATCCAATGTATCCCTGCAAAGTTTGGTGAAGATCTGAGTATGTCGTTTTTGACCTTATCTGGAACATCCTTTCTGAAAATTTGAAAATTCTTAAAAAATTCGTCCAAAAACTTGATGTCTCCAATCTCTTGTTTTGTACGTTTTTTCCACGTGTCTTGACATCCAATGTATCCCTGCAAAGTTTGGTGAAGATCTGAGTATGTAGTTTTTGACCTTATATGGAACCTCCCATCTGAAAATTTGAAAATTCCTAAAAAATCCGTCTAAAATCTTGATGTCCCCAATCCTATGTTTTGTATGTTTTTTCCACGTGTCTTGACATCCAATGTATTTCTGCAAATTTTGGTGAAGATCTGAGTATGTCGTTTTTGACCTTATCTGGAACATCCTTTCTGAAAATTTGAAAATTCTTAAAAAATTCGTCCAAAATCTTGATGTCTCCAATCTCTTGTTTTGTACGTTTTTTCCACGTGTCTTGACTTCCAATGTATCCCTGCAATGTTTGGTGAAGATCTGAGTATGTAGTTTTTGACCTTATATGGAACCTCCTTTCTGAAAATTTGAAAATTCTTAAAAAATTTGACCAAAATCTTGATGTCCCCAATCCTATGTTTTGTATGTTTTTTCCACGTGTCTTGACATCCAATGTATCCCTGCAAAGTTTGGTGAAGATCTGAGTATGTCGTTTTTGACCTTATCTGGAACATCCTTTCTGAAAATTTGAAAATTCTTAAAAAATTCGTCGAAAATCTTGATGTCTCCAATCTCTTGTTTTGTACGTTTTTTCCACGTGTCATGACATCCAATGTATCCCTGCAAAGTTTGGTGAAGATCTGAGTATGTAGTTTTTGACCTTATATGGAACCTCCTTTCTGAAAATTTGAAAATTCTTAAAAAATTCGTCCAAAATCTTGATGTCTCCAATCTCTTGTTTTGTACGTTTTTTCCACGTGTCTTGACATCCAATGTATCCCTGCAAAATTTGGTGAAGATCTGAGTATGTAGTTTTTGACCTTATCTGGAACCTCCCATCTGAAAATTTGAAAATTTTTAAAAAATTCGTCCAAAATCTTGATGTCTCCAATCTCTTGTTTTGTACGTTTTTTCCACGTGTCTTGACCTCCAATGTATCCCTGCAATGTTTGGTGAAGATCTGAGTATGTAGTTTTTGACCTTATATGGAACCTCCTATCTGAAAATTTGAAAATTCTTAAAAAATTTGACCAAAATCTTGATGTCCCCAATCCTATGTTTTGTATGTTTTTTCCACGTGTCTTGACATCCAATGTATCCCTGCAAAGTTTGGTGAAGATCTGAGTATGTCGTTTTTGACCTTATCTGGAACCTCCTATCTGAAAATTTGAAAATTCTTCAAAAATTCGTCCAAAATCTTGATGTCTCCAATCTCTTGTTTTGTACGTTTTTTCCACGTTTCTTGACATCCAATGTATCCCTGCAATGTTTGGTGAAGATCTGAGTATGTAGTTTTTGACCTTATATGGAACCTCCTATCTGAAAATTTGAAAATTCTTAAAAAATTTGACCAAAATCTTGATATCCCCAATCCTATGTTTTGTATGTTTTTCCACGTGTCTTGACATCCAATGTATCCCTGCAAAGTTTGGTGAAGATCTGAGTATGTAGTTTTTGACCTTATCTGGAACCTCCTATCTGAAAATTTGAAAATTTTTAAAAAATTCGTCCAAAATCTTGATGTCTTCAATCTCTTGTTTTGTACTTTTTTCCACGTGTCTTGACCTCCAATGTATCCCTGCAAAGTTTGGTGAAGATCTGAGTATGTCGTTTTTGACCTTATCTGGAACATCCTTTCTGAAAATTTGAAAATTCTTAAAAAATTCGTCCAAAATCTTGATGTCTCCAATTACTTGTTTTGTACGTTTTTTCCACGTGTCTTGACATCCAATGTATCCATGCAAAGTTTGGTGAAGATCTGAGTATGTAGTTTTTGACCTTATATGGAAACTCCTATCTGAAAATTTGAGAATTCTTGAAAAATTCGTCCAAAATCTTGATGTCTCCAATCTCTTGTTTTGTACGTTTTTTCCACGTGTCTTGACATCCAATGTATCCCTGCAAAGTTTGGTGAAGATCTGAGTATGTAGTTTTTGACCTTATATGGAACCTCCCATCTGAAAATTTGAAAATTCCTAAGAAATCCGTCCAAAATCTTGATGACCTCAATCTCTTGTTTTGTACGTTTTTTCCACGTGTCTTGACATCCAATGTATCCCTGCAATGTTTGGTGAAGATCTGAGTATGTAGTTTTTGACCTTATATGGAACCTCTTATCTGAAAATTTGAAAATTCTTAAAAATATTTGACCAAAATCTTGATGTCCCCAATCCTATGTTTTGTATGTTTTTTCCACGTGTCTTGACATCCAATGTATTTCTGCAAAGTTTGGTGAAGATCTGAGTATGTCGTTTTTGACCTTATCTGGAACATCCTTTCTGAAAATTTGAAAATTCTTAAAAAATTCGTCGAAAATCTTGATGTCTCCAATCTCTTGTTTTGTACGTTTTTTCCACGTGTCTTGACATCCAATGTATCCCTGCAAAGTTTGGTGAAGATCTGAGTATGTAGTTTTTGACCTTATATGGAACCTCCCATCTGAAAATTTGAAAATTCTTAAAAAATTCGACCAAAATCTGGATGTCTCCAATCCTATGTTTTGTATGTTTTTTCCACGTGTCTTGACATCCAATGTATCCATGCAAAGTTTGGTGAAGATCTGAGTATGTAGTTTTTGACCTTATCTGGAACCTCCCATCTGAAAATTTGAAAATTTTTAAAAAATTCGTCCAAAATCTTGATGTCTCCAATCTCTTGTTTTATACGTTTTTTCCACGTGTCTTGACCTCCAATGTATCCCTGCAATGTTTGGTGAAGATCTGAGTATGTAGTTTTTGACCTTATATGGAACCTCCTATCTGAAAATTTGAAAATTCTTAAAAAATTTGACCAAAATCTTGATGTCCCCAATCCTATGTTTTGTATGTTTTTTCCACGTGTCTTGACATCCAATGTATCCCTGCAAAGTTTGGTGAAGATCTGAGTATGTCGTTTTTGACCTTATCTGGAACATCCTATCTGAAAATTTGAAAATTCTTAAAAAATTCGTCCAAAATCTTGATGTCTCCAATCTCTTGTTTTGTACGTTTTTTCCACGTGTCTTGACATCCAATGTATCCCTGCAAAGTTTGGTGAAGATCTGAGTATGTAGTTTTTGACCTTATATGGAACCTCCTTTCTGAAAATTTGAAAATTCTTAAAAAATTCGTCCAAAATCTTGATGTCTCCAATCTCTTGTTTTGTACGTTTTTTCCACGTGTCTTGACATCCAATGTATCCCTGCAAAGTTTGGTGAAGATCTGAGTATGTAGTTTTTGACTTTATATGGAACCTCATATCTGAAAATTTGGAAATTCTTAAAAAATTCGACCAAAATCTTGATGTCTCCAATCCTATGTTTTGTATGTTTTTTCCACGTGTCTTGACATCCAATGTATCCATGCAAAGTTTGGTGAAGATCTGAGTATGTAGTTTTTGACCTTATATGGAACCTCCTATCTGAAAATTTGAAAATTCTTAAAAAATTCGTCCAAAATCTTGATGTCTCCAATCTCTTGTTTTGTACGTTTTTTCCACGTGTCTTGACATCCAATGTATCCCTGCAAAGTTTGGTGAAGATCTGAGTATGTAGTTTTTGACCTTATCTGGAACCTCCCATCTGAAAATTTGAAAATTCCTAAAAAATCCGTCCAAAATCTTGATGTCTCCAATCCTATGTTTTGTATGTTTTTTCCACGTGTCTTGACATCCAATGTATCCCTGCAAAGTTTGGTGAAGATCTGAGTATGTAGTTTTTGACCTTATCTGGAACCTCCCATCTGAAAATTTGAAAATTCCTAAAAAATCCGTCCAAAATCTTGATGACCTCAATCTCTTGTTTTGTACGTTTTTTCCACGTGTCTTGACATCCAATGTATCCCTGCAATGTTTGGTGAAGATCTGAGTATGTAGTTTTTGACCTTATATGGAACCTCTTATCTGAAAATTTGAAAATTCTTAAAAATATTTGACCAAAATCTTGATGTCCCCAATCCTATGTTTTGTATGTTTTTTCCACGTGTCTTGACATCCAATGTATTTCTGCAAAGTTTGGTGAAGATCTGAGTATGTCGTTTTTGACCTTATCTGGAACATCCTTTCTGAAATTTGAAAATTCTTAAAAAATTCGTCCAAAATCTTGATGTCTCCAATCTCTTGTTTTGTACGTTTTTTCCACGTGTCTTGACATCCAATGTATCCCTGCAAAGTTTGGTGAAGATCTGAGTATGTAGTTTTTGACCTTATATGGATCCTCCCATCTGAAAATTTGAAAATTCTTAAAAAATTCGACCAAAATCTGGATGTCTCCAATCCTATGTTTTGTATGTTTTTTCCACGTGTCTTGACATACAATGTATCCATGCAAAGTTTGGTGAAGATCTGAGTATGTAGTTTTTGACCTTATCTGGAACCTCCCATCTGAAAATTTGAAAATTTTTAAAAAATTCGTCCAAAATCTTGATGTCTCCAATCTCTTGTTTTATACGTTTTTTCCACGTGTCTTGACCTCCAATGTATCCCTGCAATGTTTGGTGAAGATCTGAGTATGTAGTTTTTGACCTTATATGGAACCTCCTATCTGAAAATTTGAAAATTCTTAAAAAATTTGACCAAAATCTTGATGTCCCCAATCCTATGTTTTGTATGTTTTTTCCACGTGTCTTGACATCCAATGTATCCCTGCAAAGTTTGGTGAAGATCTGAGTATGTCGTTTTTGACCTTATCTGGAACATCCTTTCTGAAAATTTGAAAATTCTTAAAAAATTCGTCCAAAATCTTGATGTCTCCAATCTCTTGTTTTGTACGTTTTTTCCACGTGTCTTGACATCCAATGTATCCCTGCAAAGTTTGGTGAAGATCTGAGTATGTAGTTTTTGACCTTATATGGAACCTCCTTTCTGAAAATTTGAAAATTCTTAAAAAATTCGTCCAAAATCTTGATGTCTCCAATCTCTTGTTTTGTACGTTTTTTCCACGTGTCTTGACATCCAATGTATCCCTGCAAAGTTTGGTGAAGATCTGAGTATGTAGTTTTTGACCTTATATGGAACCTAGTAGTTGTATTTGTGGTGGGGACAGCGCCACTTACAAGTGTAGAAAAGGCGAGGCTATTTGATTGAACAATCAGATTTGTTTACACTTAAAACAATGCCAAGATGGGGCCTGTACCCCAATTCTTCAGGTGTGATATGCTCTGATTTTTAAGAAATTCTGAATTTCTAGTGTAGAAAAGGCGAGGGCTCAACAGATAGATTTACTCATACTTAAGACAATGGCAAGAGGGGCTTATACCCTAATTTTTCAGGTGTGGAGGTTCGGGTTTAAGTCCTCATAAAATATGAAGCCTCCCCTGATGGCAAAATGATAATATTGTTGTCTTGTAAACAAAAGGCTCGGGGTTCGAGTCCTGATAGATTGAAATACATGTGGCAAAATAATATGTCCACAAGTGAGATTTTGAATAATTACTGCTAGTTGATAGCCCCCAAATCTGAAACCCTGGTAAAACAATGTTTTACAACAATATATTGTATAAAAACTGAATTTCTCAGTTTTCTTATTTTTTCATGTTTTATAACCACCTGCTCAGCCATACAATAGGAGAAGAGCGGGTAGGTATAATGAATTGCCTCCATGTCCTGCCGGCACGCAAGAGATAAAATCTACACGCTAGAAGGGAATAATAATGATTTTTCTGTGCGATTCACTGAAGGGGCCATTAATCTTTCTGTGCGTGTAACATGTCTGTAACAAGGAAAATGTAACAAAGATTGAGACAAAGATACATATTTTCTGACCCAGTGGCAATGAACTGCCTCCTCTTCATGTTGAAAGCAATTCTGTTCTGATAATATGAGCCTAGGCAAAGACTTAGAAAATATTATGGCAGTTCAAAATCCAATTTTGTCTGTATCAAGGTCTTCACAAGCCGGTAAAATGTGGGCATAATCCATTTGGAGACGTGCTAATATTGTGGCATTGTAATCAGGGGCTTTGGGTTCGAGTCCTGTATAAGATTGAAATACATGTTGCAAAATAATATCTCTACAAGTGAGATTTTGAATAATTACTGCTCGTTGATAGCCCCCAGATCTGAAAACCTCCTTTCTCCTCTGCTCAGACAGATTCGGCCATGTGTGTAAAAGCTATATCTGTATGATTGTTGTTTATAAACTTGTCAAAAATATGGCTTTTTGTATGAAAACATGCAATCCTGAATACAATTCTGGTTTTGTCTTGTTCTGTTAATATAAACACAAGTGAGACTTACAGAATATTTATTGTACAGTTCAAAATCCAATTTTGAATTGTATTTAGTTGATATAGAGATGGGGTTTTAAACCTGGTGAAGTGTGTTGCACATCAGCAAAACTATCACCAAAACCTAGTTACTGATGTTGTTTGGGTATAAAAGCACCAGCTCAGCTATTAACTGCTGAACCCAACTGATATTTTTATTAAGTATAAAGTTTTGAATTGAAGCCCAGAAAATCTTATATAATAAACAACAAGAAAAATGCCAAAACAAAAATATTGCAATCGGTGTAATAAAAATATATCTAGTTCTCATTGGGCTAGGCATTGCCGTATTTGTAACTCTAAGAAATGTAGAAAAGCCACAAAAATGTGTCCAAGATGCCATAAAATATTAAGCAAGGCATATTACAAATGGCATAAGTGTAATTCTTATGTACAGTCATCAGCATTGCCCTCACAACCATCCACATCTGGTCTGAAAAGGAAACATGAAGCACCTGTTAATGCTGGACCTGCAAAGCAGCCACGCTATGCACCCATCCGTAGCAGTTTTAATGCCCAACTCAGGGATTATCGGTTTGTATCAGAGCCAAGATGTGGAATTAAGAATTTTTTGAACAGTAAAAATTCTGATCTCCAGGCAATTCTCAATGCACAAAATGGCTCTTATAAGCTCTCCCTCAAATTGTTTACACAATATAAGAAACCAAACGGCACAAAATTTATACATCCCCACATAACAGAAACTGTACCTGTATATTCAAATACAAATTCGGACAGAATAATAAGCAGGTTGATGGATCAATTGAATATGAAACACTCTGAATTTGCGGCAAAAGAGTCAGGATGGAGCCTATGCGGTTCATCACACAAGTTATATGTTAATATTTCTGAATTCAGCCCATTAAAAGGTTCTACATATCTGCCATTACCTGCTAATATCAAAAACAAAAGAGCCGTGGTCAATATAAAAAATAATGACGCGAAATGCTTTTTGTGGTGTATTTTAGCTGCTCTGTATCCAGTTTCAAGGGATCCTCAGAGAATAAGTTATTACAAACAGCATGAACATGATTTTGACGAGGCAATGGAGGGTTTGGAATATCCAATGTCTGTTCAAAATATTGATAAATTTGAAAAAAGGGCCAGGCACATCGATGGCAAACAATTATCTATTAATGTATTTATTTGTTCCACTGGCAATTGCTTGATAGCACCTCTCAGAATCAGTACACTTGATGATGAATCTGCTATTCCGATTGATCTGCTCTTAATTGAAGGGGATGGCACATATCATTACACTCTGATACATAATCTTGAAGCTTTAGTGAGAACACAACTAGACAAATATAAAAAAATATTTAAGTTGTGCAGAAGATGCTTAACTGTTTTTGATGGTAGAAAAATGGTGAATGGTGTTTGTGAAGAGAGTGTAGAAATTGCAAAAAACAAGTTAATTGAGCATCTGAAATACTGTGGGAACCATAAACCTGTTCATATGGTGATGCCCAATCCAAGTGAGAATTGCAAATTCAAAAAGTTTGAAGCCTCGTTGGAACACCCAGTATATATTGCCTGTGATTTTGAATCGAACCTCAAACCTTTTGCATTCTGCAATCCAGATCCCGAGGAATCTTCAAGTACACCATACCAGCTACATGAACCTTCCAGCTTTTGTTGTGTGGTTATACGGGATGGTGTTGTTATTAAAGAATATTCATACAAGGGACCAAATGCCATCAAAATATTTGCACATATAATAGAAAATGAGTGCCGTGACATAGCATCTAACATCTTATTAATATCAAAGCCTATGTTGCCTTTAACAGAGGAACAGATTGAAGATTTCAACAATGCAGAAAAATGCCCGGTATGTGATTGTGAATTTTCAGATACAAATATCAAGGTTCATCACCATTCTCATACAGATGGTCGATATAAACAGGCCCTGTGTAATAGCTGTAATATTAAGATCAAGAGACCAAGATTTATCCCCATATTTTGCCATGGAGCATCCAATTATGATTTCCATCATCTGATCAGGTACGAGGGGTTTGAGAAACAGAATTTAAATATTTTAGCTGAAAATGATGAGAAATATATATCTATTAGCAAGATAATTAAAGTTGATGGTGTTCCTATTCACATAAGATTTCTTGATTCTTACAGATTTTTATCAGCTAGCCTGGATACACTGGCCACTCAATTATCTGATGATCAATTCAAAATCACACGTGCCATGTTTCCAAATCAGGACCTGAAATTAATTAGGCGGAAGGGTGTATATCCATATGACTATGTTACAGATTTTTCTAAATTTGATGAGTGTTCCCTGCCACCACAAGAAGAGTTTTACAGCAAAATCAGAGGATCTGGAATCAGTGATGATGATTATCACCATGCTCAGTTGATGTGGAACAATTTAAAATGCAAGACATTTGGTGATTATCACATGGCATATTTAAAACTTGATGTCACTCTCTTAGCTGATATATTGCAAGCATTCAGAAAATCTTCCATGCAAAATTATGGACTGGACCCAGTGTATTTTTACAGTGCCCCGGGCCTAGCATGGGCCGCAATGTTTTTCAACACCAAAAAGCAATTGGATCTGATCCACGATCAAGATATGTATCTGTTTATGGAGAAAGGTATAAGAGGAGGGATGGTGCAATGTTCCCAGACATATGCCAGAGCAAATAACAAGCATATGCCTGATTATGATCCAGCACGGCCATCAAATTATATACTGTATGTAGATGCAAACAACCTCTATGGTCACGCTATGATGCAAAAACTGCCATATGCAGGGCTTGAATGGGTTGAAGATTTCAATATTGAGGATCTTCAGGATTTTGATGACAGTAACTGTGGCCTCTTCTTAGAGGTTGATCTGACATTTCCTGATAATGTACACAACAAATTTTCTGATCTGCCCCCAATTCCCGAGGTTCAGTGCTCACCTGGCTCTAAACAGAAGAAACTCATGATGACTCTAGAGCCAAAACAAG
Organism: Lepisma saccharinum; assembly: GCF_977018435.1. NCBI lineage: Eukaryota > Metazoa > Arthropoda > Insecta > Zygentoma > Lepismatidae > Lepisma > Lepisma saccharinum. The sequence continues at coordinate 227,255 of NW_028143014.1, read as the reverse complement.
GTTATGTCATATATTACAAAAACCTCCAGTTCCTGATGAAACATGGTGTCCAAGTGACCAAAATTGGCAAAGTTTTGAGGTTCAGGCACTCAGAATGGTTGAAACCATACATTGATACAAACACAGAGCTTCGAACATCTGCAAAGAGCCAATTTGATAAGAGCTTGTTTAAATTGATGGTGAATTCTGTGTATGGCAAAACAATTGAAAATGTCAGAAAACATACCGATGTTAAAATAATTACTGACCCCAGCCGGAGCAAAAAATTGGTTGCAAAGCCCAACTTCAATTATAGAAGAATTTATGATGAGCACATGGCACTTTTCAACATGATGAAAACAAAGATTAAGTTTGATAAACCTATTTATGTAGGGGCTGCAATATTGGAATTGTCCAAATTACATATGTTAACATTGTATTATGACGTGTTGAAACCTTTTTATGGTGATCGTGTAAAATTATTGTACATGGATACGGATAGTTTTATTCTTGATATTCAAACAGAAGATGTTTATCAAGATATGTCACAGCCTGAATTGTTTCAATACTTTGATACCAGTGAACATACAATAATTCAACCCCACAACAAAAAGGTGCCTGGCAAGTTAAAAGATGAGACATGTGGTGATGTTATTGTGAAATTTGCTGGGTTAAGTGCCAAGATGTACAGTTTTGAGACATGTAGTGGTGCTGTTGCCAAAAAGGCCAAGGGCGTTGGCAAAGTAGCTGTGGAAAAAGATCTCCAATTTGAAGATTATAAAAATTGCATCAAATCCCAGAGTTCAATCAGAACATCAGAAAATAGAATTCAGAGTGAGGATCACTTGCTGACTTCAAATATTGTAAGAAAAGTGGCTCTGGACCCACATGATGATAAGAGATGCATTTTATCATGTGACATACATACTCTACCATGGGGTCATTGTGATTTGAAAAATGGCAAACAATGCCCAATTACAGAGCATGATTTGAAATAAATAAACATGCCTATGAACTTATTTGGGTTCAAAAAACAGGCTATTATGGAGCTACCAACACCACAACCCTCTTCTGATATGCTGTCTAAACTGAGTGGCTTGTTAATTATTCATCTGAACAGCATACTTACAGATGTTGATGATGAAACAGGTAAAATATTGTACATATTTAACAATAATTTAAATCATTACCAATTACCTGTAGGTGGTCAATTGCAATTTATTACAACCCCTGAGGGTGATGTTAAAATTTCAGTAGGGAGAAATATTTATAGAATTAAGCACTCAAACATGGTTTCTGGCACTGTATATACTGTTTCTGCTGGTGACTGCTTATATATTGAGGTCCCTGGATCCTATGACAAGCTTATACCCTTTTTTATAGAATTAAGAATCAGATACTCTATAATAAATAACCAGTAAAACAAAAATGCCTAATGATATATTTGGCCATACAAGACATGAAGATCACAGTGATGAGATTCTGATGCTTGATGTCAGAGTCAAGAAATTAAGAAGTGATTTACAAGCTTTACAGACCACACTCAATGCCAGTCTTCAATTAGAAATTACAAATTTGCAATCACAATGCATGGACCCTCTTCTTAAAATTGATTCTGAACTCAAAGTGCTGCTTCAGAAATATACTGATCTGGCAACATTAGATAATTTTCAAAGTTTGGAAGAAGCTGTAGCAGCTCTTCAAGCCAAATTTAAGACCCAGGCCACCAACTCTGAGCAATTGAAACAGCAATTGGAAGAGCAGATAAATAATGTCCAGGCACAGCTCCAAACAATTGTCAAAAGCATAAAATCACAAGAAGATTTTGATCTAGTGATTTCCACTCTAAAAGAACAGATTCAGTCACTCCAAATACCTAATCTGGATCCCTTGAACAAAGCCATAACCGAGGTTAAAGAAAAATTGAGACACTTGAAAATTTTATGAACAACTTGCCATCTTCTGATGCTTTGAGTGCAATAACTCGGAGTGTTGCCAACATTAAGCTGCAACTTGAAACATATGAAGATTTTGGAAAAATTCAAAGTTCCATAACCCATCTTGAAGGTACAATAGCAGCAGTGCAAAATGATTTGGCAAATGTACTAGAATCCCGATTGCCTGGGATTGTAGATACCCTTGTCAGTGTCCAGCACCAAATCACAAAGCTTGAAAACCTCAACACTGAATCTGAGCTATCTCATTTTCATCACTTGATCGATGATATCCAAACAAAGCTTGAAATTTTACAACAATCCACACCCTCTCAGGCAGATATAGCCCTGCTCCAAAATGCCATGCAAAATGTGGCTGATGCTTCTGAATTAAATAATGTGAAATTGGCACTTGAATTTTTGCAGAATACAGTATCAAATCTTCCCACATCACAGGAACTTAAAAATATTAAGAGAGCTGTGAATAGGATATTGAAATCAGAAGATATCAAGAATATCCAAGCAGAGATCAAACAACTCACTCAGACAGTGGCCACTCTTCCAACCAATCAACATATTAATGAACTGCATGCCCTGTTTGAGGATATCAGAAGACAGGTCCATGATCTTACTGCTCAAAATTCAAAATTGGCAGTTGTTGAAAATTTGCAACAAATTGTAGCTAATATCAAGCAACAGCTAGGGACCATGGAATCCAATCAAGCAAATGCTCTGTCTGTTTTTGCTACCCAGCTTCAAGAAATTGTGCAACAATACAAGAAACTTGTTGTGGACATAAAGATCAAGCCAGGCCATGATGATGTTGTTAGGACCATCAATGAGCACCTTGAATCTGTAACAAGCAGATTGCTCACAGCAGAAAAGGAAATAACGGGCATAATCGAGAATCCAAAACATACAGTAATTCTCGAATTGTACAGCATCCCCAACAAAGAATATGATTCACCATTTACACCAGGTGGCAAAATATATATGCTGTCCCCTGCACAATTTTATTACCAGTTTTATGTTGGGGGCACACTTAGACCAATCAAGATCAAATATTGGCATCAGCCACAGGCACACCACTACCCCACCTTATCAATAACAAATGCTGACAACAAACCAAAAATCACCAGTGTAGAGTTAGAGGATTTTACAGACCCCAATACATTAGAAACAGCCTATACTGAAGATGATGGCACTCTGGAATTTAAAATACATATTGGAGACAAATTATATTTAGAAAATCCTGCAGTCTCAGCTGCTGAACACCCCATAGTTGCAATATTCTTGTTTACATATTATGTCTAGACAAATTATTGTTGATGAATTACACAGACAGGCCAGACATAATTTTAAGAGACTCCCAGTAGTCACAAAGGGCATAGATGATTTATGGCAGAGCGACTTGATTGAGTTGGCAAGTGGACAATTGAAAAACTTAGACAAAATCAACAAGGGCTACAAGTATCTACTCACTGTAATAGACACATTTTCAAAATTTGCCTGGGCTGTGCCACTCAAATCCAAGACTGGAAAATGTGTTACAGAAGCCATCAGGACAATCATCAATCATTCAGGAAGATCCCCGCGCTATTTGCAAACAGATAATGGCAAAGAATTTTATAATTCTGTGTTTCAACAATTTATTAAAAGCCAGGCAATAAAACATTATTCGAGTTACAGTGACCTCAAAGCCTCAATTGTAGAGAGATTCAACAGAACCTTAAAAAATCTTATGTATAAACAATTTACCCTCCAAGGTAATTATAAATGGCTTAATATTCTTCCAGAACTTCTACAAAAATATAACAACTCGGTCCATTCCACAATCAACATGAAACCCTCTGAAGTAACTTCATCTGATGAGCAAAAATTGATCAGGACTGTTTATTATCCTAGATACCAGCCAACAACAAGAAGGGCCAAATACAGGGTGGGTGATCAAGTAAGAATCAGCAAATATAAGCACTTATTCAAAAGAGGCTTTACGAGAAACTGGAGCACTGAATTATTTACAGTGGTTCAAGTTAAACCCGGGACCCTTAACACATATATAATAAAGGATCACCGAGGAGAAATTCTCAAAGGCCGGTTCTATGAAGAAGAACTCACCAAAACTAAACAGCCTGACACATATCTCATAGAAAAAATCATCCGCAGAAAAGGCAACAAGTTATTTGTCAAATGGCTGGGTCATCCGGAAAACAGCTGGATCGATGCAGAGAAAGTGATAATATGAGCACCTGGGATGTTATAAAGAGGCTGCCAGAACCTGAACAACAGAATAAGATAAATGGAGTGCTGCTGCCTGATAATATTAGATGTCTTATTGTTGGGCCATCGGCTTGTGGTAAAACTACACTAATGGTTGATAATTTTTTATTGGCACCCAACTGGTTAGACTGGAAAAACAGGCACTTGTATGTTTTCTCTAAGAGCTTGGAACAATTAAAATATCAGCAGCTAATGAAGCTATATGATGGATTGGATATTGCCACTTTTGAACCAGATGTTAAGCCATTAGATGAATGTCTCGATAATTCTGTTGTTGTGTTTGATGACATTATACTGGATAATCAAAACAAGGTTAGAAATTTCTTTACACAGGGCCGGCACAAAAACATTGACTGCTTCTACCTGGCACAGACTTTTTCTAAAATTCCGAAGCAACTGATCCGAGACAACAGCAATTTTATATGTGTGTTTCATCAAGACCATACCAACCTCAAACACATACATGATGAATATGTAGGTGGGGACTTGAGCTACAATGATTTTTCCAAGTTTTGCAGCAAGTGCTGGAGCCAGGACAGTTATGGGTTTGTCACAATTGATATGACAAGAACACCTAATACTGGCAAATACAGAAATAAAATCAACGATTTTCTAGACGTTGAGACATAAATAAACAACCATGAAACGACCAGTCATTGATGATCTTAAGTTAAGAGATTATCTTGTAAAAAGATTTAAGGGATGGAAATCAGAGAACCGGGGAATTTATGAAAAACACAAACAAACAGAACAGCCTGTAATTGATGCTATTAATAATTTAGGTAAGAATATCAAAACTGTTACAGAGCAGAATCAAAATTTGATCACAGAGCTTGTACCTGTAGCTGCCAGGAACATATTAGATTATCCATTCACCCCACTTTCCAGCATTCATACACCTAGTCCTGTTGCTCCTCGAAGAATTGAAGCTACTCAGGATCCTATTGAATTGGGTCTTCTTGCTCAAAAATATTTAACCACATCTAAAGACAACAAAGATGAGGTGTTTGGCTTATATGCTGACACAGAGCTTGATGGTAGCATCATACATAGAATTGGCAATTTCAGAGTAACTTTTATGGGAGATGATATAATTGTTTATTCAGAATCTCGTCTCGGAGAAAAAGGTGCTTTTGTTAAGTACCCCGGAACACCTGGATTGTGGGAACTGATAACTAGGAAAAGGCCTGGCAGCTATACAGATCAAGATTATGAACATTACAAAGAAATATTAATAAAATCAGATGCTCTATACCAGAACAATGATCCCACACAAAAAAGGGTCAAGTCTAGCAGTGGGGCAAAATACAATAATTTAATCAAGCCCATATGGTCACAAATCAAGACAGGCAGTGGAATCAAACAATACAACACCCTGCCTAAAGAATTTGTCAGGGTTGATGATGTCAGGAAACTTGTAGATAGGTTATTGGTGATAGCTGGGGAGGAAAATGCTGGCAACCACAATTTTTACAATGAAAAGGTTGGAATTATGGACATGATAAGCACCAAATTGTCTAATTTTATAGTGAATGACCCTAAGGGGATTGGATATCTCATAAAAATTATTAATACTCTACCCCCCAAATTTTGGAATATTTCTGAGGGTCGGGGGCTTGTTAATGACATTATAAACAAGCTGCCATTTGAACTACACATTCCAGGCTATCAGTATTGTGGTCCCGGCACAAAATTGGATCATAGATTAAACAGAGGTGATCCTGGTGTTAATCCCCTAGATGCTGCTTGCAGAGACCATGACATAGCATACAACACACATTCTGATCTTGACAAGAGACATGTTGCAGACAAGAAATTAGAAGAGGCTGCATTTGGCAGATTTGTAAGCAAAGATGCTTCTTTGAGTGAAAAAATAGCGGCATTGGGAACCACCATAGCTATGAGCACCAAACAAAAACTGGGGTGGGGGCTGTGAATATGTATATAATAAACCTACAATGAAGGCCAAGGGTGTTATGTATCAAATACCTTATGCAGGTCTCAAATCTCTTAAAACTATTGACAGCCTTTTGACCAAAAAGCAGCGCAAGAAAAAAAACTCTTGTCTTGCAAAGGGACATGGTATGAAATTGTTGCTTAGTACACCCCAATTAAAAAAATTACAGCAATCTAGAAAAAAATCACATGTGGGGGGTTTCATATTTACCATCCCTGCCATCTTAGCTGCTCTCGGGGCTGTTGGGAGCTTGGCCGGGGGATCAGCTGCCATAGCAAAAACAGTAATACATGCCAAGAAGAATAGGGCAGAATTAGATGAGCAGAGGCGCCATAACCTGGCCATGGAGAAAAAAGGCAAAGGTGTTAAGAGAGCCATGAATAAGTTTAAAAAAAACAAGAGCCGCTTACAAACCAAGATATTGAAGCTTTAATCAAGCCATTGGGTATCAAAAATTTTAGGGGTGTGTACATGTCTGATTCTTTGCCAGAACAACCACTCAACAAAGAGTGTGGCATTGTTAATTTGGATGAGTTCAAAAATCAGGGCACTCACTGGATTTGCTATCTTAAATATTTAAAAGATGAGGCATTTGTGTTTGATTCATTTGGAGGTGTTCCACCTGAAAATTTAATAAAATATTTAAAATCAGCTAATCTTTATTACAATAATGCCCGTGTTCAAAACTTCAAAGATGTTAATTGCGGACATTTGTGTTTATCCGTTCTCAGATATATGTCTCAAATAAATAAACCATCAATTGAAAATTTTCAAAAGGCCTTGTGGTATCTGAAACATCATGGGGGTATTCCATCTCACCAGCCAAAATTCAATATTGAAACTCAAATTGCATGATGACATAGTGTATCCCAAAACAATAGCTCTCAGAGCATTTTATGGCATGTACCTGATCCCTAATATTACACACCACAACAACACAATTGCAGTAGGGGATCAAAAAATTGTCATCACTCCAGGGCAGTATAATCTGTCCACTCTAAATGCTCAATTACCCAGAGGTGTAGTGTTAAGTCAAAATTCTGTCACTCACAGAGTAGAAATTGTATCTGCTACAGAAACAGTGCATCTGGGTACTATAGGAGAGCTGTTAGGCTTTGAGAACAACACAAAACTTGAACCGGCCATCAAACACACTGCTATGAATATACCCAAATTCGTAGCCATAGAGACTCTGAATATTCACTGTAATTTGGCCGAGGGTATGATCACCAAATCAAATGGCATAGGCACTCACAAACAAACTGGCATCATTGCAACATTCAAACCTAATTCCGAATTCATGGAGCCCATCATCTACAATCCATCCCCAACATTATATTTTCCTGTGTGCCATAATAGAATAGATTACATTGAATTGATGGTCACTAATGAAAAAGAAGAATTAGTTGATTTTGCTGGAGCCACAACAACTGCTATCATAGAGATTAACATTTAAATAAAAATACATACAATGGAAAATATTGAGAGTTATGAGCTACAATCGTTCCCCCCAAACAGGAGGACATTTGCAAATTTAAATCAACCCAACACAGAAATAGAGGTTGATCTTGATGTAGGGGATGGCTTTATACACCCCCACAGAGCAGATCTATACATCAAATTTGATGTTGTAAAGCTCGATGGTACAGATTATCCGGCAAATTCGAATATAAGATTGGTGGACAATTTTGTGCCGCATCTGTTCTCTGAAATTGAGGTCAGAAAGCATGGTGTTGTTATAAACAGAGTGGATTATCCCGGCATTACCTCCACAGCTTTGGCTACATTAAAATTATCCAAAACCGAAGCTTCATACTACAGAATCGGTGGATTTGAGGCTGGTGATAAAATATTAACCAAGAACCACACAGTGCTGTTCCCCATGCGCCTGTTGCCAGGATTCTTCTCGGATTACAAAGATATCATGTGGAAGGGTGGGTTAAGAATTACATTTAGAAGAGCTGCAAATGATAATAATGCTTTGATGAGGTACAGTGCGATAAACCCTACAGGAGAAGCTCTGCCTAATACCCTACCTGATGAGGGCAAGTGCATTATTCAGACTATGGAGTTAAGAATCCCGGTTGTTGAATATGAGGCCGGCTATGCTCTTAAATACAAAGCTGATATCCTAAAAAATCCGCAAATTCCTCTGCAATTTTATACATATCAATGCGTACAGAAGATTGCCGCTGGTACTTATTATGAATTTGATGCTACAAATTCATTCTCCAGCATACAATTTGACATGCCTGATTTTGTGGTGGTATTGTTTCAGACTGGAAGACACAATAATCAGGAAAAAAATTCAAGCAAATTTGATAACTGCAACATCAAGAACATATATCTTAAAAATGGCAGAAATGAGGTTTTTCCTAGAGAAAATTATAATTTAGACATGTCCAAGGGTGATTTTCTCAAATTATATGAAGCTTTTTCGGCTTTCAAAAGGGTCACTACAGGCAATACGGATATGTATTACACACCAGATGAATTCAAAACACGGAGACCCATGTTTGTCATCAATGCTTCAAAAAGAAAACAAGTTGTGGTGAATGACAGAACAAACATTAAAATTATCTGTGAATTTCACGAGGCTTTACCCGATGACACCATATGCAGTGTCATTCTCATAGGTGAAAAATCATATGTTTATGATGTAAGAAATGAGAGAGTCACGGAGCAATTCTAGAAGCCCGATTCAAACACAGAGGCCCTTTGATTACAAAGCAATAATACCAACACTTTGCTGTCAGAGAGGCCCCAGACACTCTACCAGCTTTGAAACCTCAACTGTATTATCAGCTAGCAGTGAATATCTTATGTGTGGGCAGTTGTATATATTTCAATCTTTTATCAGGACTCGAACCCAAAGCCCCTGATTACAATGCAGCAATATTAACACTTCTCAATATGGAATATGCCCACATTTTACCGGGTTCTGAGACCTTAATGCAGACAAAATTGGATTTTGAACTGCCATAATATTTTCTAAGTCTTTGCCTAGGCTCATATTATCAGAATAGAATTGCTTTTAGTATGAAGGGGGGTCAGTTCATTGCCACTGTGTGAAAATATGTATTTTTATCTCAATAATCTTTGTTACACTTTTACATGTTGCAGACACGTTACACTTTTTCCCCCTGTCGCACAGAAAGATTAATGGCCCCTTCAGTGAATAGAAAAATCATTAATGTTCCCTTCTAGCTATATAGATTTTATCTCTTGCGTGCCGGCAAGGCATGCAAACAATTAATTATGCTTACCCGCTCTTCTCCTATTTTATAGCTGAGCGGGTGGTTATAAAACATGAGGAAATAAGAAAATTGAGAAATTCAGTTTTTGTACAATATATTATTGTAAAACATTTTTTTACCAGGTTTAAGATCTGGGAGCTATCAACTAGCAGTAATTATTCAAAATCTCACTTGTGGACATATTATTTTGCCACATGTATTTCAATCTATCAGGACTCGAACCCCGAGCCTTTTGTTTACAAGACAACAATATTATCATTTTGCCATCAGGGGAGGCTTCATATTTTATGAGGACTTAAACCCGAACCTCCACACCTGAAAAATTAGGGTATAAGCCCCTCTTGCCATTGTCTTAAGTATGAGTAAATCTATCTGTTGAGCCCTCGCCTTTTCTACACTAGAAATTCAGAATTTCTTAAAAATCAGAGCATATCACACCTGAAGAATTGGGGTACAGGCCCCATCTTGGCATTGTTTTAAGTGTAAACAAATCTGATTGTTCAATCAAATAGCCTCGCCTTTTCTACACTTGTAAGTGGCGCTGTCCCCACCACAAATACAACTACTGAACCTCATATCTGAAAATTTGGAAATTCTTAAAAAATTCGACCAAAATCTTGATGTCTCCAATCCTATGTTTTGTATGTTTTTTCCACGTGTCTTGACATCCAATGTATCCATGCAAAGTTTGGTGAAGATCTGAGTATGTAGTTTTTGACCTTATATGGAACCTCCTATCTGAAAATTTGAAAATTCTTAAAAAATTCGTCCAAAATCTTGATGTCTCCAATCTCTTGTTTTGTACGTTTTTTCCACGTGTCTTGACATCCAATGTATCCCTGCAAAGTTTGGTGAAGATCTGAGTATGTAGTTTTTGACCTTATCTGGAACCTCCCATCTGAAAATTTGAAAATTCCTAAAAAATCCGTCCAAAACCTTGATGATCTCAATCTCTTGTTTTGTACGTTTTTTCCACGTGTCTTGACATCCAATGTATCCCTGCAAAGTTTGGTGAAGATCTGAGTATGTAGTTTTTGACCTTATATGGAACCTCCCATCTGAAAATTTGAAAATTCCTAAAAAATCCGTCTAAAATCTTGATGTCCCCAATCCTATGTCTTGTATGTTTTTTCCACGTGTCTTGACATCCAATGTATCCCTGCAAAGTTTGGTGAAGATCTGAGTATGTAGTTTTTGACCTTATTTGGAACCTCATATCTGAAAATTTGAAAATTCTTAAAAAATTCGACCAAAATCTTGATGTCTCCAATCCTATGTTTTGTATGTTTTTTCCACGTGTCTTGACATCCAATGTATCCATGCAAAGTTTGGTGAAGATCTGAGTATGTAGTTTTTGACCTTATATGGAACCTCCTATCTGAAAATTTGAGAATTCTTGAAAAATTCGTCCAAAATCTTGATGTCTCCAATCTCTTGTATTGTACGTTTTTTCCACGTGTCTTGACATCCAATGTATCCCTGCAAAGTTTGGTGAAGATCTGAGTATGTAGTTTTTGACCTTATATGGAACCTCCCATCTGAAAATTTGAAAATTCCTAAAAAATCCGTCCAAAATCTTGATGACCTCAATCTCTTGTTTTGTACGTTTTTTCCACGTGTCTTGACATCCAATGTATCCCTGCAATGTTTGGTGAAGATCTGAGTATGTAGCTTTTGACCTTATATGGAACCTCTTATCTGAAAATTTGAAAATTCTTAAAAATATTTGACCAAAATCTTGATGTCCCCAATCCTATGTTTTGTATGTTTTTTCCACGTGTCTTCACATCCAATGTATTTCTGCAAAGTTTGGTGAAGATCTGAGTATGTCGTTTTTGACCTTATCTGGAACATCCTTTCTGAAAATTTGAAAATTCTTAAAAAATTCGTCCAAAATCTTGATGTCTCCAATCTCTTGTTTTGTACGTTTTTTCCACGTGTCTTGACATCCAATGTATCCCTGCAAAGTTTGGTGAAGATCTGAGTATGTAGTTTTTGACCTTATATGGAACCTCCCATCTGAAAATTTGAAAATTCTTAAAAAATTCGACCAAAATCTTGATGTCTCCAATCCTATGTTTTGTATGTTTTTTCCACGTGTCTTGACATCCAATGAATCCATGCAAAGTTTGGTGAAGATCTGAGTATGTAGTTTTTGACCTTATCTGGAACCTCCTATCTGAAAATGTGAAAATTTTTAAAAAATTCGTCCAAAATCTTGATGTCTCCAATCTCTTGTTTTATACGTTTTTCCACGTGTCTTGACCTCCAATGTATCCCTGCAATGTTTGGTGAAGATCTGAGTATGTAGTTTTTGACCTTATATGGAACCTCTTATCTGAAAATTTGAAAATTCTTAAAAATATTTGACCAAAATCTTGATGTCCCCAATCCTATGTTTTGCATGTTTTTTCCACGTGTCTTGACATCCAATGTATTTCTGCAAAGTTTGGTGAAGATCTGAGTATGTCGTTTTTGACCTTATCTGGAACATCCTTTCTGAAAATTTGAAAATTCTTAAAAAATTCGTCCAAAATCTTGATGTCTCCAATCTCTTGTTTTGTACGTTTTTTCCACGTGTCTTGACATCCAATGTATCCCTGCAAAGTTTGGTGAAGATCTGAGTATGTAGTTTTTGACCTTATATGGAAACTCCCATCTGAAAATTTGAAAATTCTTAAAAAATTCGACCAAAATCTTGATGTCTCCAATCCTATGTTTTGTATGTTTTTTCCACGTGTCTTGACATCCAATGTATCCATGCAAAGTTTGGTGAAGATCTGAGTATGTAGTTTTTGACCTTATATGGAACCTCCTATCTGAAAATTTGAAAATTTTTAAAAAATTCGTCCAAAATCTTGATGTCTCCAATCTCTTGTTTTATACGTTTTTCCACGTGTCTTGACCTCCAATGTATCCCTGCAATGTTTGGTGAAGATCTGAGTATGTAGTTTTTGACCTTATATGGAACCTCCTATCTGATAATTTGAAAATTCTTAAAAAATTTGACCAAAATCTTGATGTCCCCAATCCTATGTTTTGTATGTTTTTTCCACGTGTCTTGACATCCAATGTATCCCTGCAAAGTTTGGTGAAGATCTGAGTATGTCGTTTTTGACCTTATCTGGAACCTCATTTCTGAAAATTTGAAAATTCTTAAAAAATTCGTCCAAAATCTTGATGTCTCCAATCTCTTGTTTTGTACGTTTTTTCCACGTGTCTTGACATCCAATGTATCCCTGCAAAGTTTGGTGAAGATCTGAGTATGTAGTTTTTGACCTTATATGGAACCTCCTTTCTGAAAATTTGAAAATTCTTAAAAAATTCGTCCAAAATCTTGATGTCTCCAATCTCTTGTTTTGTACGTTTTTTCCACGTGTCTTGACATCCAATGTATCCCTGCAAAGTTTGGTGAAGATCTGAGTATGTAGTTTTTGACCTTATATGGAACCTCCCATCTGAAAATTTGAAAATTCCTAAAAAATCCGTCTAAAATCTTGATGTCCCCAATCCTATGTTTTGTATGTTTTTTCCACGTGTCTTGACATCCAATGTATTTCTGCAAAGTTTGGTGAAGATCTGAGTATGTCGTTTTTGACCTTATCTGGAACATCCTTTCTGAAAATTTGAAAATTCTTAAAAAATTCGTCCAAAATCTTGATGTCTCCAATCTCTTGTTTTGTACGTTTTTTCCACGTGTCTTGACCTCCAATGTATCCCTGCAATGTTTGGTGACGATCTGAGTATGTAGTTTTTGACCTTATATGGAACCTCCTATCTGAAAATTTGAAAATTCTTAAAAAATTTGACCAAAATCTTGATGTCCCCAATCCTATGTTTTGTATGTTTTTTCCACGTGTCTTGACATCCAATGTATCCCTGCAAAGTTTGGTGAAGAGATGAGTATGTCGTTTTTGACCTTATCTGGAACATCCTTTCTGAAAATTTGAAAATTCTTAAAAAATTCGTCCAAAATCTTGATGTCTCCAATCTCTTGTTTTGTACGTTTTTTCCACGTGTCTTGACATCCAATGTATCCCTGCAAAGTTTGGTGAAGATCTGAGTATGTAGTTTTTGACCTTATATGGAACCTCCCATCTGAAAATTTGAAAATTCCTAAAAAATCCGTCTAAAATCTTGATGTCCCCAATCCTATGTTTTGTATGTTTTTTCCACGTGTCTTGACATCCAATGTATTTCTGCAAATTTTGGTGAAGATCTGAGTATGTCGTTTTTGACCTTATCTGGAACATCCTTTCTGAAAATTTGAAAATTCTTAAAAAATTCGTCCAAAATCTTGATGTCTCCAATCTCTTGTTTTGTACGTTTTTTCCACGTGTCTTGACTTCCAATGTATCCCTGCAATGTTTGGTGAAGATCTGAGTATGTAGTTTTTGACCTTATATGGAACCTCCTTTCTGAAAATTTGAAAATTCTTAAAAAATTTGACCAAAATCTTGATGTCCCCAATCCTATGTTTTGTATGTTTTTTCCACGTGTCTTGACATCCAATGTATCCCTGCAAAGTTTGGTGAAGATCTGAGTATGTCGTTTTTGACCTTATCTGGAACATCCTTTCTGAAAATTTGAAAATTCTTAAAAAATTCGTCGAAAATCTTGATGTCTCCAATCTCTTGTTTTGTACGTTTTTTCCACGTGTCATGACATCCAATGTATCCCTGCAAAGTTTGGTGAAGATCTGAGTATGTAGTTTTTGACCTTATATGGAACCTCCTTTCTGAAAATTTGAAAATTCTTAAAAAATTCGTCCAAAATCTTGATGTCTCCAATCTCTTGTTTTGTACGTTTTTTCCACGTGTCTTGACATCCAATGTATCCCTGCAAAATTTGGTGAAGATCTGAGTATGTAGTTTTTGACCTTATCTGGAACCTCCCATCTGAAAATTTGAAAATTTTTAAAAAATTCGTCCAAAATCTTGATGTCTCCAATCTCTTGTTTTGTACGTTTTTTCCACGTGTCTTGACCTCCAATGTATCCCTGCAATGTTTGGTGAAGATCTGAGTATGTAGTTTTTGACCTTATATGGAACCTCCTATCTGAAAATTTGAAAATTCTTAAAAAATTTGACCAAAATCTTGATGTCCCCAATCCTATGTTTTGTATGTTTTTTCCACGTGTCTTGACATCCAATGTATCCCTGCAAAGTTTGGTGAAGATCTGAGTATGTAGTTTTTGACCTTATCTGGAACCTCCTATCTGAAAATTTGAAAATTCTTCAAAAATTCGTCCAAAATCTTGATGTCTCCAATCTCTTGTTTTGTACGTTTTTTCCACGTGTCTTGACATCCAATGTATCCCTGCAAAGTTTGGTGAAGATCTGAGTATGTATTTTTTGACCTTATATGGAACCTCCCATCTGAAAATTTGAAAATTCCTAAAAAATCCGTCTAAAATCTTGATGTCCCCAATCCTATGTTTTGTATGTTTTTTCCACGTGTCTTGACATCCAATGTATTTCTGCAAATTTTGGTGAAGATCTGAGTATGTCGTTTTTGACCTTATCTGGAATATCCTTTCTGAAAATTTGAAAATTCTTAAAAAATTCGTCCAAAATCTTGATGTCTCCAATCTCTTGTTTTGTACGTTTTTTCCACGTGTCTTGACTTCCAATGTATCCCTGCAATGTTTGGTGAAGATCTGAGTATGTAGTTTTTGACCTTATATGGAACCTCCTTTCTGAAAATTTGAAAATTCTTAAAAAATTTGACCAAAATCTTGATGTCCCCAATCCTATGTTTTGTATGTTTTTTCCACGTGTCTTGACATCCAATGTATCCCTGCAAAGTTTGGTGAAGATCTGAGTATGTCGTTTTTGACCTTATCTGGAACACCCTTTCTGAAAATTTGAAAATTCTTAAAAAATTCGTCGAAAATCTTGATGTCTCCAATCTCTTGTTTTGTACGTTTTTTCCACGTGTCATGACATCCAATGTATCCCTGCAAAGTTTGGTGAAGATCTGAGTATGTAGTTTTTGACCTTATATGGAACCTCCTTTCTGAAAATTTGAAAATTCTTAAAAAATTCGTCCAAAATCTTGATGTCTCCAATCTCTTGTTTTGTAGGTTTTTTCCCCGTGTCTTGACATCCAATGTATCCCTGCAAAATTTGGTGAAGATCTGAGTATGTAGTTTTTGACCTTATCTGGAACCTCCCATCTGAAAATTTGAAAATTTTTAAAAAATTCGTCCAAAATCTTGATGTCTCCAATCTCTTGTTTTGTACGTTTTTTCCACGTGTCTTGACCTCCAATGTATCCCTGCAATGTTTGGTGAAGATCTGAGTATGTAGTTTTTGACCTTATATGGAACCTCCTATCTGAAAATTTGAAAATTCTTAAAAAATTTGACCAAAATCTTGATGTCCCCAATCCTATGTTTTGTATGTTTTTTCCACGTGTCTTGACATCCAATGTATCCCTGCAAAGTTTGGTGAAGATCTGAGTATGTAGTTTTTGACCTTATCTGGAACCTCCTATCTGAAAATTTGAAAATTCTTCAAAAATTCGTCCAAAACCTTGATGTCTCCAATCTCTTGTTTTGTACGTTTTTTCCACGTTTCTTGACATCCAATGTATCCCTGCAATGTTTGGTGAAGATCTGAGTATGTAGTTTTTGACCTTATATGGAACCTCCTATCTGAAAATTTGAAAATTCTTAAAAAATTTGACCAAAATCTTGATATCCCCAATCCTATGTTTTGTATGTTTTTCCACGTGTCTTGACATCCAATGTATCCCTGCAAAGTTTGGTGAAGATCTGAGTATGTAGTTTTTGACCTTATCTGGAACCTCCTATCTGAAAATTTGAAAATTTTTAATAAATTCGTCCAAAATCTTGATGTCTTCAATCTCTTGTTTTGTACTTTTTTTCCACGTGTCTTGACCTCCAATGTATCCCTGCAAAGTTTGGTGAAGATCTGAGTATGTCGTTTTTGACCTTATCTGGAACATCCTTTCTGAAAATTTGAAAATTCTTAAAAAATTCGTCCAAAATCTTGATGTCTCCAATCTCTTGTTTTGTACGTTTTTTCCACGTGTCTTGACATCCAATGTATCCATGCAAAGTTTGGTGAAGATCTGAGTATGTAGTTTTTGACCTTATATGGAACCTCCTATCTGAAAATTTGAGAATTCTTGAAAAATTCGTCCAAAATCTTGATGTCTCCAATCTCTTGTTTTGTACGTTTTTTCCACGTGTCTTGACATCCAATGTATCCCTGCAAAGTTTGGTGAAGATCTGAGTATGTAGTTTTTGACCTTATATGGAACCTCCCATCTGAAAATTTGAAAATTCTTAAAAAATTCGACCAAAATCTGGATGTCTCCAATCCTATGTTTTGTATGTTTTTTCCACGTGTCTTGACATCCAATTTATCCATGCAAAGTTTGGTGAAGATCTGAGTATGTAGTTTTTGACCTTATCTGGAACCTCCCATCTGAAAATTTGAAAATTTTTAAAAAATTCGTCCAAAAACTTGATGTCTCCAATCTCTTGTTTTATACGTTTTTTCCACGTGTCTTGACCTCCAATGTATCCCTGCAATGTTTGGTGAAGATCTGAGTATGTAGTTTTTGACCTTATATGGAACCTCCTACCTGAAAATTTGAAAATTCTTAAAAAATTTGACCAAAATCTTGATGTCCCCAATCCTATGTTTTGTATGTTTTTTCCACGTGTCTTGACATCCAATGTATCCCTGCAAAGTTTGGTGAAGATCTGAGTGTGTCGTTTTTGACCTTATCTGGAACATCCTTTCTGAAAATTTGAAAATTCTTAAAAAATTCGTCCAAAATCTTGATGTCTCCAATCTCTTGTTTTGTACGTTTTTTCCACGTGTCTTGACATCCAATGTATCCCTGCAAAGTTTGGTGAAGATCTGAGTATGTAGTTTTTGACCTTATATGGAACCTCCTTTCTGAAAATTTGAAAATTCTTAAAAAATTCGTCCAAAATCTTGATGTCTCCAATCTCTTGTTTTGTACGTTTTTTCCACGTGTCTTGACATCCAATGTATCCCTGCAAAGTTTGGTGAAGATCTGAGTATGTAGTTTTTGACCTTATATGGAACCTCATATCTGAAAATTTGGAAATTCTTAAAAAATTCGACCAAAATCTTGATGTCTCCAATCCTATGTTTTGTATGTTTTTTCCACGTGTCTTGACATCCAATGTATCCATGCAAAGTTTGGTGAAGATCTGAGTATGTAGTTTTTGACCTTATATGGAACCTCCTATCTGAAAATTTGAAAATTCTTAAAAAATTCGTCCAAAATCTTGATGTCTCCAATCTCTTGTTTTGTACGTTTTTTCCACGTGTCTTGACATCCAATGTATCCCTGCAAAGTTTGGTGAAGATCTGAGTATGTAGTTTTTGACCTTATCTGGAATCTCCCATCTGAAAATTTGAAAATTCCAAAAAAATCCGTCCAAAATCTTGATGACCTCAATCTCTTGTTTTGTACGTTTTTTCCACGTGTCTTGACATCCAATGTATCCCTGCAAAGTTTGGTGAAGATCTGAGTATGTAGTTTTTGACCTTATATGGAACCTCCCATCTGAAAATTTGAAAATTCCTAAAAAATCCGTCTAAAATCTTGATGTCCCCAATCCTATGTCTTGTATGTTTTTTCCACGTGTCTTGACATCCAATGTATCCCTGCAAAGTTTGGTGAAGATCTGAGTATGTAGTTTTTGACCTTATTTGGAACCTCATATCTGAAAATTTGAAAATTCTTAAAAAATTCGACCAAAATCTTGATGTCTCCAATCCTATGTTTTGTATGTTTTTTCCACGTGTCTTGACATCCAATGTATCCATGCAAAGTTTGGTGAAGATCTGAGTATGTAGTTTTTGACCTTATCTGGAACATCCTTTCTGAAAATTTGAAAATTCTTAAAAAAGTCGTCCAAAATCTTGATGTCTCCAATCTCTTGTTTTGTACGTTTTTTCCACGTGTCTTGACATCCAATGTATCCCTGCAAAATTTGGTGAAGATCTGAGTATGTAGTTTTTGACCTTATATGGAACCTCCCATCTGAAAATTTGAAAATTCTTAAAAAATTCGACCAAAATCTTGATGTCTCCAATCCTATGTTTTGTATGTTTTTTCCACGTGTCTTGACATCCAATGTATCCATGCAAAGTTTGGTGAAGATCTGAGTATGTAGTTTTTGACCTTATCTGGAACCTCCTATCTGAAAATTTGAAAATTTTTAAAAAATTCGTCCAAAATCTTGATGTCTCCAATCTCTTGTTTTATACGTTTTTCCACGTGTCTTGACCTCCAATGTATCCCTGCAATGTTTGGTGAAGATCTGAGTATGTAGTTTTTGACCTTATATGGAACCTCCTATCTGATAATTTGAAAATTCTTAAAAAATTTGACCAAAATCTTGATGTCCCCAATCCTATGTTTTGTATGTTTTTTCCACGTGTCTTGACATCCAATGTATCCCTGCAATGTTTGGTGAAGATCTGAGTATGTCGTTTTTGACCTTATCTGGAACCTCATTTCTGAAAATTTGAAAATTCTTAAAAAATTCGTCCAAAATCTTGATGTCTCCAATCTCTTGTTTTGTACGTTTTTTCCACGTGTCTTGACATCCAATGTATCCCTGCAAAGTTTGGTGAAGATCTGAGTATGTAGTTTTTGACCTTATATGGAACCTCCTTTCTGAAAATTTGAAAATTCTTAAAAAATTCGTCCAAAATCTTGATGTCTCCAATCTCTTGTTTTGTACGTTTTTTCCACGTGTCTTGACATCCAATGTATCCCTGCAAAGTTTGGTGAAGATCTGAGTATGTAGTTTTTGACCTTATATGGAACCTCCCATCTGAAAATTTGAAAATTCCTAAAAAATCCGTCTAAAATCTTGATGTCCCCAATCCTATGTTTTGTATGTTTTTTCCACGTGTCTTGACATCCAATGTATTTCTGCAAAGTTTGGTGAAGATCTGAGTATGTCGTTTTTGACCTTATCTGGAACATCCTTTCTGAAAATTTGAAAATTCTTAAAAAATTCGTCCAAAATCTTGATGTCTCCAATCTCTTGTTTTGTACGTTTTTTCCACGTGTCTTGACCTCCAATGTATCCCTGCAATGTTTGGTGACGATCTGAGTATGTAGTTTTTGACCTTATATGGAACCTCCTATCTGAAAATTTGAAAATTCTTAAAAAATTTGACCAAAATCTTGATGTCCCCAATCCTATGTTTTGTATGTTTTTTCCACGTGTCTTGACATCCAATGTATCCCTGCAAAGTTTGGTGAAGATCTGAGTATGTCGTTTTTGACCTTATCTGGAACATCCTTTCTGAAAATTTGAAAATTCTTAAAAAATTCGTCCAAAATCTTGATGTCTCCAATCTCTTGTTTTGTACGTTTTTTCCACGTGTCTTGACATCCAATGTATCCCTGCAAAGTTTGGTGAAGATCTGAGTATGTAGTTTTTGACCTTATATGGAACCTCCCATCTGAAAATTTGAAAATTCCTAAAAAATCCGTCTAAAATCTTGATGTCCCCAATCCTATGTTTTGTATGATTTTTCCACGTGTCTTGACATCCAATGTATTTCTGCAAATTTTGGTGAAGATCTGAGTATGTCGTTTTTGACCTTATCTGGAACATCCTTTCTGAAAATTTGAAAATTCTTAAAAAATTCGTCCAAAATCTTGATGTCTCCAATCTCTTGTTTTGTACGTTTTTTCCACGTGTCTTGACTTCCAATGTATCCCTGCAATGTTTGGTGAAGATCTGAGTATGTAGTTTTTGACCTTATATGGAACCTCCTTTCTGAAAATTTGAAAATTCTTAAAAAATTTGACCAAAATCTTGATGTCCCCAATCCTATGTTTTGTATGTTTTTTCCACGTGTCTTGACATCCAATGTATCCCTGCAAAGTTTGGTGAAGATCTGAGTATGTCGTTTTTGACCTTATCTGGAACATCCTTTCTGAAAATTTGAAAATTCTTAAAAAATTCGTCGAAAATCTTGATGTCTCCAATCTCTTGTTTTGTACGTTTTTTCCACGTGTCATGACATCCAATGTATCCCTGCAAAGTTTGGTGAAGATCTGAGTATGTAGTTTTTGACCTTATATGGAACCTCCTTTCTGAAAATTTGAAAATTCTTAAAAAATTCGTCCAAAATCTTGATGTCTCCAATCTCTTGTTTTGTACGTTTTTTCCACGTGTCTTGACATCCAATGTATCCCTGCAAAATTTGGTGAAGATCTGAGTATGTAGTTTTTGACCTTATCTGGAACCTCCCATCTGAAAATTTGAAAATTTTTAAAAAATTCGTCCAAAATCTTGATGTCTCCAATCTCTTGTTTTGTACGTTTTTTCCACGTGTCTTGACCTCCAATGTATCCCTGCAATGTTTGGTGAAGATCTGAGTAT
Organism: Lepisma saccharinum; assembly: GCF_977018435.1. Taxonomy (NCBI): domain Eukaryota; kingdom Metazoa; phylum Arthropoda; class Insecta; order Zygentoma; family Lepismatidae; genus Lepisma; species Lepisma saccharinum. The sequence continues at coordinate 206,423 of NW_028143014.1, read as the reverse complement.
GTAGTTTTTGACCTTATATGGAACCTCCTATCTGAAAATTTGAAAATTCTTAAAAAATTTGACCAAAATCTTGATGTCCCCAATCCTATGTTTTGTATGTTTTTTCCACGTGTCTTGACATCCAATGTATCCCTGCAAAGTTTGGTGAAGATCTGAGTATGTAGTTTTTGACCTTATCTGGAACCTCCTATCTGAAAATTTGAAAATTCTTCAAAAATTCGTCCAAAATCTTGATATCTCCAATCTCTTGTTTTGTACGTTTTTTCCACGTGTCTTGACATCCAATGTATCCCTGCAAAGTTTGGTGAAGATCTGAGTATGTATTTTTTGACCTTATATGGAACCTCCCATCTGAAAATTTGAAAATTCCTAAAAAATCCGTCTAAAATCTTGATGTCCCCAATCCTATGTTTTGTATGTTTTTTCCACGTGTCTTGACATCCAATGTATTTCTGCAAATTTTGGTGAAGATCTGAGTATGTCGTTTTTGACCTTATCTGGAATATCCTTTCTGAAAATTTGAAAATTCTTAAAAAATTCGTCCAAAATCTTGATGTCTCCAATCTCTTGTTTTGTACGTTTTTTCCACGTGTCTTGACTTCCAATGTATCCCTGCAATGTTTGGTGAAGATCTGAGTATGTAGTTTTTGACCTTATATGGAACCTCCTTTCTGAAAATTTGAAAATTCTTAAAAAATTTGACCAAAATCTTGATGTCCCCAATCCTATGTTTTGTATGTTTTTTCCACGTGTCTTGACATCCAATGTATCCCTGCAAAGTTTGGTGAAGATCTGAGTATGTCGTTTTTGACCTTATCTGGAACACCCTTTCTGAAAATTTGAAAATTCTTAAAAAATTCGTCGAAAATCTTGATGTCTCCAATCTCTTGTTTTGTACGTTTTTTCCACGTGTCATGACATCCAATGTATCCCTGCAAAGTTTGGTGAAGATCTGAGTATGTAGTTTTTGACCTTATATGGAACCTCCTTTCTGAAAATTTGAAAATTCTTAAAAAATTCGTCCAAAATCTTGATGTCTCCAATCTCTTGTTTTGTACGTTTTTTCCACGTGTCTTGACATCCAATGTATCCCTGCAAAATTTGGTGAAGATCTGAGTATGTAGTTTTTGACCTTATCTGGAACCTCCCATCTGAAAATTTGAAAATTTTTAAAAAATTCGTCCAAAATCTTGATGTCTCCAATCTCTTGTTTTGTACGTTTTTTCCACGTGTCTTGACCTCCAATGTATCCCTGCAATGTTTGGTGAAGATCTGAGTATGTAGTTTTTGACCTTATATGGAACCTCCTATCTGAAAATTTGAAAATTCTTAAAAAATTTGACCAAAATCTTGATGTCCCCAATCCTATGTTTTGTATGTTTTTTCCACGTGTCTTGACATCCAATGTATCCCTGCAAAGTTTGGTGAAGATCTGAGTATGTAGTTTTTGACCTTATCTGGAACCTCCTATCTGAAAATTTGAAAATTCTTCAAAAATTCGTCCAAAATCTTGATGTCTCCAATCTCTTGTTTTGTACGTTTTTTCCACGTTTCTTGACATCCAATGTATCCCTGCAATGTTTGGTGAAGATCTGAGTATGTAGTTTTTGACCTTATATGGAACCTCCTATCTGAAAATTTGAAAATTCTTAAAAAATTTGACCAAAATCTTGATATCCCCAATCCTATGTTTTGTATGTTTTTCCACGTGTCTTGACATCCAATGTATCCCTGCAAAGTTTGGTGAAGATCTGAGTATGTAGTTTTTGACCTTATCTGGAACCTCCTATCTGAAAATTTGAAAATTTTTAATAAATTCGTCCAAAATCTTGATGTCTTCAATCTCTTGTTTTGTACTTTTTTTCCACGTGTCTTGACCTCCAATGTATCCCTGCAAAGTTTGGTGAAGATCTGAGTATGTCGTTTTTGACCTTATCTGGAACATCCTTTCTGAAAATTTGAAAATTCTTAAAAAATTCGTCCAAAATCTTGATGTCTCCAATCTCTTGTTTTGTACGTTTTTTCCACGTGTCTTGACATCCAATGTATCCATGCAAAGTTTGGTGAAGATCTGAGTATGTAGTTTTTGACCTTATATGGAACCTCCTATCTGAAAATTTGAGAATTCTTGAAAAATTCGTCCAAAATCTTGATGTCTCCAATCTCTTGTTTTGTACGTTTTTTCCACGTGTCTTGACATCCAATGTATCCCTGCAAAGTTTGGTGAAGATCTGAGTATGTAGTTTTTGACCTTATATGGAACCTCCCATCTGAAAATTTGAAAATTCTTAAAAAATTCGACCAAAATCTGGATGTCTCCAATCCTATGTTTTGTATGTTTTTTCCACGTGTCTTGACATCCAATGTATCCATGCAAAGTTTGGTGAAGATCTGAGTATGTAGTTTTTGACCTTATCTGGAACCTCCCATCTGAAAATTTGAAAATTTTTAAAAAATTCGTCCAAAAACTTGATGTCTCCAATCTCTTGTTTTATACGTTTTTTCCACGTGTCTTGACCTCCAATGTATCCCTGCAATGTTTGGTGAAGATCTGAGTATGTAGTTTTTGACCTTATATGGAACCTCCTACCTGAAAATTTGAAAATTCTTAAAAAATTTGACCAAAATCTTGATGTCCCCAATCCTATGTTTTGTATGTTTTTTCCACGTGTCTTGACATCCAATGTATCCCTGCAAAGTTTGGTGAAGATCTGAGTGTGTCGTTTTTGACCTTATCTGGAACATCCTTTCTGAAAATTTGAAAATTCTTAAAAAATTCGTCCAAAATCTTGATGTCTCCAATCTCTTGTTTTGTACGTTTTTTCCACGTGTCTTGACATCCAATGTATCCCTGCAAAGTTTGGTGAAGATCTGAGTATGTAGTTTTTGACCTTATATGGAACCTCCTTTCTGAAAATTTGAAAATTCTTAAAAAATTCGTCCAAAATCTTGATGTCTCCAATCTCTTGTTTTGTACGTTTTTTCCACGTGTCTTGACATCCAATGTATCCCTGCAAAGTTTGGTGAAGATCTGAGTATGTAGTTTTTGACCTTATATGGAACCTCATATCTGAAAATTTGGAAATTCTTAAAAAATTCGACCAAAATCTTGATGTCTCCAATCCTATGTTTTGTATGTTTTTTCCACGTGTCTTGACATCCAATGTATCCATGCAAAGTTTGGTGAAGATCTGAGTATGTAGTTTTTGACCTTATATGGAACCTCCTATCTGAAAATTTGAAAATTCTTAAAAAATTCGTCCAAAATCTTGATGTCTCCAATCTCTTGTTTTGTACGTTTTTTCCACGTGTCTTGACATCCAATGTATCCCTGCAAAGTTTGGTGAAGATCTGAGTATGTAGTTTTTGACCTTATCTGGAATCTCCCATCTGAAAATTTGAAAATTCCAAAAAAATCCGTCCAAAATCTTGATGACCTCAATCTCTTGTTTTGTACGTTTTTTCCACGTGTCTTGACATCCAATGTATCCCTGCAAAGTTTGGTGAAGATCTGAGTATGTAGTTTTTGACCTTATATGGAACCTCCCATCTGAAAATTTGAAAATTCCTAAAAAATCCGTCTAAAATCTTGATGTCCCCAATCCTATGTCTTGTATGTTTTTCCACGTGTCTTGACATCCAATGTATCCCTGCAAAGTTTGGTGAAGATCTGAGTATGTAGTTTTTGACCTTATTTGGAACCTCATATCTGAAAATTTGAAAATTCTTAAAAAATTCGACCAAAATCTTGATGTCTCCAATCCTATGTTTTGTATGTTTTTTCCACGTGTCTTGACATCCAATGTATCCATGCAAAGTTTGGTGAAGATCTGAGTATGTAGTTTTTGACCTTATCTGGAACATCCTTTCTGAAAATTTGAAAATTCTTAAAAAAGTCGTCCAAAATCTTGATGTCTCCAATCTCTTGTTTTGTATGTTTTTTCCACGTGTCTTGACATCCAATGTATCCCTGCAAAATTTGGTGAAGATCTGAGTATGTAGTTTTTGACCTTATATGGAACCTCCCATCTGAAAATTTGAAAATTCTTAAAAAATTCGACCAAAATCTTGATGTCTCCAATCCTATGTTTTGTATGTTTTTTCCACGTGTCTTGACATCCAATGTATCCATGCAAAGTTTGGTGAAGATCTGAGTATGTAGTTTTTGACCTTATCTGGAACCTCCTATCTGAAAATTTGAAAATTTTTAAAAAATTCGTCCAAAATCTTGATGTCTCCAATCTCTTGTTTTATACGTTTTTCCACGTGTCTTGACCTCCAATGTATCCCTGCAATGTTTGGTGAAGATCTGAGTATGTAGTTTTTGACCTTATATGGAACCTCCTATCTGATAATTTGAAAATTCTTAAAAAATTTGACCAAAATCTTGATGTCCCCAATCCTATGTTTTGTATGTTTTTTCCACGTGTCTTGACATCCAATGTATCCCTGCAATGTTTGGTGAAGATCTGAGTATGTCGTTTTTGACCTTATCTGGAACCTCATTTCTGAAAATTTGAAAATTCTTAAAAAATTCGTCCAAAATCTTGATGTCTCCAATCTCTTGTTTTGTACGTTTTTTCCACGTGTCTTGACATCCAATGTATCCCTGCAAAGTTTGGTGAAGATCTGAGTATGTAGTTTTTGACCTTATATGGAACCTCCTTTCTGAAAATTTGAAAATTCTTAAAAAATTCGTCCAAAATCTTGATGTCTCCAATCTCTTGTTTTGTACGTTTTTTCCACGTGTCTTGACATCCAATGTATCCCTGCAAAGTTTGGTGAAGATCTGAGTATGTAGTTTTTGACCTTATATGGAACCTCCCATCTGAAAATTTGAAAATTCCTAAAAAATCCGTCTAAAATCTTGATGTCCCCAATCCTATGTTTTGTATGTTTTTTCCACGTGTCTTGACATCCAATGTATTTCTGCAAAGTTTGGTGAAGATCTGAGTATGTCGTTTTTGACCTTATCTGGAACATCCTTTCTGAAAATTTGAAAATTCTTAAAAAATTCGTCCAAAATCTTGATGTCTCCAATCTCTTGTTTTGTACGTTTTTTCCACGTGTCTTGACCTCCAATGTATCCCTGCAATGTTTGGTGACGATCTGAGTATGTAGTTTTTGACCTTATATGGAACCTCCTATCTGAAAATTTGAAAATTCTTAAAAAATTTGACCAAAATCTTGATGTCCCCAATCCTATGTTTTGTATGTTTTTTCCACGTGTCTTGACATCCAATGTATCCCTGCAAAGTTTGGTGAAGATCTGAGTATGTCGTTTTTGACCTTATCTGGAACATCCTTTCTGAAAATTTGAAAATTCTTAAAAAATTCGTCCAAAATCTTGATGTCTCCAATCTCTTGTTTTGTACGTTTTTTCCACGTGTCTTGACATCCAATGTATCCCTGCAAAGTTTGGTGAAGATCTGAGTATGTAGTTTTTGACCTTATATGGAACCTCCCATCTGAAAATTTGAAAATTCCTAAAAAATCCGTCTAAAATCTTGATGTCCCCAATCCTATGTTTTGTATGATTTTTCCACGTGTCTTGACATCCAATGTATTTCTGCAAATTTTGGTGAAGATCTGAGTATGTCGTTTTTGACCTTATCTGGAACATCCTTTCTGAAAATTTGAAAATTCTTAAAAAATTCGTCCAAAATCTTGATGTCTCCAATCTCTTGTTTTGTACGTTTTTTCCACGTGTCTTGACTTCCAATGTATCCCTGCAATGTTTGGTGAAGATCTGAGTATGTAGTTTTTGACCTTATATGGAACCTCCTATCTGAAAATTTGAAAATTCTTAAAAAATTTGACCAAAATCTTGATGTCCCCAATCCTATGTTTTGTATGTTTTTTCCACGTGTCTTGACATCCAATGTATCCCTGCAAAGTTTGGTGAAGATCTGAGTATGTCGTTTTTGACCTTATCTGGAACATCCTTTCTGAAAATTTGAAAATTCTTAAAAAATTCGTCGAAAATCTTGATGTCTCCAATCTCTTGTTTTGTACGTTTTTTCCACGTGTCATGACATCCAATGTATCCCTGCAAAGTTTGGTGAAGATCTGAGTATGTAGTTTTTGACCTTATATGGAACCTCCTTTCTGAAAATTTGAAAATTCTTAAAAAATTCGTCCAAAATCTTGATGTCTCCAATCTCTTGTTTTGTACGTTTTTTCCACGTGTCTTGACATCCAATGTATCCCTGCAAAATTTGGTGAAGATCTGAGTATGTAGTTTTTGACCTTATCTGGAACCTCCCATCTGAAAATTTGAAAATTTTTAAAAAATTCGTCCAAAATCTTGATGTCTCCAATCTCTTGTTTTGTACGTTTTTTCCACGTGTCTTGACCTCCAATGTATCCCTGCAATGTTTGGTGAAGATCTGAGTATGTAGTTTTTGACCTTATATGGAACCTCCTATCTGAAAATTTGAAAATTCTTAAAAAATTTGACCAAAATCTTGATGTCCCCAATCCTATGTTTTGTATGTTTTTTCCACGTGTCTTGACATCCAATGTATCCCTGCAAAGTTTGGTGAAGATCTGAGTATGTCGTTTTTGACCTTATCTGGAACCTCCTATCTGAAAATTTGAAAATTCTTCAAAAATTCGTCCAAAATCTTGATGTCTCCAATCTCTTGTTTTGTACGTTTTTTCCACGTTTCTTGACATCCAATGTATCCCTGCAATGTTTGGTGAAGATCTGAGTATGTAGTTTTTGACCTTATATGGAACCTCCTATCTGAAAATTTGAAAATTCTTAAAAAATTTGACCAAAATCTTGATATCCCCAATCCTATGTTTTGTATGTTTTTCCACGTGTCTTGACATCCAATGTATCCCTGCAAAGTTTGGTGAAGATCTGAGTATGTAGTTTTTGACCTTATCTGGAACCTCCTATCTGAAAATTTGAAAATTTTTAAAAAATTCGTCCAAAATCTTGATGTCTTCAATCTCTTGTTTTGTACTTTTTTTCCACGTGTCTTGACCTCCAATGTATCCCTGCAAAGTTTGGTGAAGATCTGAGTATGTCGTTTTTGACCTTATCTGGAACATCCTTTCTGAAAATTTGAAAATTCTTAAAAAATTCGTCCAAAATCTTGATGTCTCCAATCTCTTGTTTTGTACGTTTTTTCCACGTGTCTTGACATCCAATGTATCCATGCAAAGTTTGGTGAAGATCTGAGTATGTAGTTTTTGACCTTATATGGAACCTCCTATCTGAAAATTTGAGAATTCTTGAAAAATTCGTCCAAAATCTTGATGTCTCCAATCTCTTGTTTTGTACGTTTTTTCCACGTGTCTTGACATCCAATGTATCCCTGCAAAGTTTGGTGAAGATCTGAGTATGTAGTTTTTGACCTTATCTGGAACCTCCCATCTGAAAATTTGAAAATTCCTAAAAAATCCGTCCAAAATCTTGATGACCTCAATCTCTTGTTTTGTACGTTTTCTCCACGTGTCTTGACATCCAATGTATCCCTGCAATGTTTGGTGAAGATCTGAGTATGTAGTTTTTGACCTTATATGGAACCTCTTATCGGAAAATTTGAAAATTCTTAAAAATATTTGACCAAAATCTTGATGTCCCCAATCCTATGTTTTGTATGTTTTTTCCACGTGTCTTGACATCCAATGTATTTCTGCAAAGTTTGGTGAAGATCTGAGTATGTCGTTTTTGACCTTATCTGGAACATCCTTTCTGAAAATTTGAAAATTCTTAAAAAATTCGTCCAAAATCTTGATGTCTCCAATCTCTTGTTTTGTACGTTTTTTCCACGTGTCTTGACATCCAATGTATCCCTGCAAAGTTTGGTGAAGATCTGAGTATGTAGTTTTTGACCTTATATGGAACCTCCCATCTGAAAATTTGAAAATTCTTAAAAAATTCGACCAAAATCTGGATGTCTCCAATCCTATGTTTTGTATGTTTTTTCCACGTGTCTTGACATCCAATGTATCCATACAAAGTTTGGTGAAGATCTGAGTATGTAGTTTTTGACCTTATCTGGAACCTCCCATCTGAAAATTTGAAAATTTTTAAAAAATTCGTCCAAAATCTTGATGTCTCCAATCTCTGTTTTTATACGTTTTTTCCACGTGTCTTGACCTCCAATGTATCCCTGCAATGTTTGGTGAAGATCTGAGTATGTAGTTTTTGACCTTATATGGAACCTCCTATCTGAAAATTTGAAAATTCTTAAAAAATTTGACCAAAATCTTGATGTCCCCAATCCTATGTTTTGTATGTTTTTTCCACGTGTCTTGACATCCAATGTATCCCTGCAAAGTTTGGTGAAGATCTGAGTATGTCGTTTTTGACCTTATCTGGAACATCCTTTCTGAAAATTTGAAAATTCTTAAAAAATTCGTCCAAAATCTTGATGTCTCCAATCTCTTGTTTTGTACGTTTTTTCCACGTGTCTTGACATCCAATGTATCCATGCAAAGTTTGGTGAAGATCTGAGTATGTAGTTTTTGACCTTATATGGAACCTCCTATCTGAAAATTTGAGAATTCTTGAAAAATTCGTCCAAAATCTTGATGTCTCCAATCTCTTGTTTTGTACGTTTTTTCCACGTGTCTTGACATCCAATGTATCCCTGCAAAGTTTGGTGAAGATCTGAGTATGTAGTTTTTGACCTTATCTGGAACCTCCCATCTGAAAATTTGAAAATTCCTAAAAAATCCGTCCAAAATCTTGATGACCTCAATCTCTTGTTTTGTACGTTTTCTCCACGTGTCTTGACATCCAATGTATCCCTGCAATGTTTGGTGAAGATCTGAGTATGTAGTTTTTGACCTTATATGGAACCTCTTATCTGAAAATTTGAAAATTCTTAAAAATATTTGACCAAAATCTTGATGTCCCCAATCCTATGTTTTGTATGTTTTTTCCACGTGTCTTGACATCCAATGTATTTCTGCAAAGTTTGGTGAAGATCTGAGTATGTCGTTTTTGACCTTATCTGGAACATCCTTTCTGAAAATTTGAAAATTCTTAAAAAATTCGTCCAAAATCTTGATGTCTCCAATCTCTTGTTTTGTACGTTTTTTCCACGTGTCTTGACATCCAATGTATCCCTGCAAAGTTTGGTGAAGATCTGAGTATGTAGTTTTTGACCTTATATGGAACCTCCCATCTGAAAATTTGAAAATTCTTAAAAAATTCGACCAAAATCTGGATGTCTCCAATCCTATGTTTTGTATGTTTTTTCCACGTGTCTTGACATCCAATGTATCCATACAAAGTTTGGTGAAGATCTGAGTATGTAGTTTTTGACCTTATCTGGAACCTCCCATCTGAAAATTTGAAAATTTTTAAAAAATTCGTCCAAAATCTTGATGTCTCCAATCTCTTGTTTTATACGTTTTTTCCACGTGTCTTGACCTCCAATGTATCCCTGCAATGTTTGGTGAAGATCTGAGTATGTAGTTTTTGACCTTATATGGAACCTCATATCTGAAAATTTGGAAATTCTTAAAAAATTCGACCAAAATCTTGATGTCTCCAATCCTATGTTTTGTATGTTTTTTCCACGTGTCTTGACATCCAATGTATCCATGCAAAGTTTGGTGAAGATCTGAGTATGTCGTTTTTGACCTTATCTGGAACATCCTTTCTGAAAATTTGAAAATTCTTAAAAAATTCGTCCAAAATCTTGATGTCTCCAATCTCTTGTTTTGTACGTTTTTTCCACGTGTCTTGACATCCAATGTATCCCTGCAAAGTTTGGTGAAGATCTGAGTATGTAGTTTTTGACCTTATATGGAACCTCCTTTCTGAAAATTTGAAAATTCTTAAAAAATTCGTCCAAAATCTTGATGTCTCCAATCTCTTGTTTTGTACGTTTTTTCCACGTGTCTTGACATCCAATGTATCCCTGCAAAGTTTGGTGAAGATCTGAGTATGTCGTTTTTGACCTTATATGGAACCTCATATCTGAAAATTTGGAAATTCTTAAAAAATTCGACCAAAATCTTGATGTCTCCAATCCTATGTTTTGTATGTTTTTTCCACGTGTCTTGACATCCAATGTATCCATGCAAAGTTTGGTGAAGATCTGAGTATGTAGTTTTTGACCTTATATGGAACCTCCTATCTGAAAATTTGAAAATTCTTAAAAAATTAGTCCAAAATCTTGATGTCTCCAATCTCTTGTTTTGTACGTTTTTTCCACGTGTCTTGACATCCAATGTATCCCTGCAAAGTTTGGTGAAGATCTGAGTATGTAGTTTTTGACCTTATCTGGAACCTCCCATCTGAAAATTTGAAAATTCCTAAAAAATCCGTCCAAAATCTTGATGACCTCAATCTCTTGTTTTGTACGTTTTTTCCACGTGTCTTGACATCCAATGTATCCCTGCAAAGTTTGGTGAAGATCTGAGTATGTAGTTTTTGACCTTATATGGAACCTCCCATCTGAAAATTTGAAAATTCCTAAAAAATCCGTCTAAAATCTTGATGTCCCCAATCCTATGTCTTGTATGTTTTTTCCACGTGTCTTGACATCCAATGTATCCCTGCAAAGTTTGGTGAAGATCTGAGTATGTAGTTTTTGACCTTATTTGGAACCTCATATCTGAAAATTTGAAAATTCTTAAAAAATTCGACCAAAATCTTGATGTCTCCAATCCTATGTTTTGTATGTTTTTTCCACGTGTCTTGACATCCAATGTATCCATGCAAAGTTTGGTGAAGATCTGAGTATGTAGTTTTTGACCTTATATGGAACCTCCTATCTGAAAATTTGAGAATTCTTGAAAAATTCGTCCAAAATATTGATGTCTCCAATCTCTAGTATTGTACGTTTTTTCCACGTGTCTTGACATCCAATGTATCCCTGCAAAGTTTGGTGAAGATCTGAGTATGTAGTTTTTGACCTTATATGGAACCTCTTATCTGAAAATTTGAAAATTCTTAAAAATATTTGACCAAAATCTTGATGTCCCCAATCCTATGTTTTGTATGTTTTTTCCACGTGTCTTGACATCCAATGTATTTCTGCAAAGTTTGGTGAAGATCTGAGTATGTAGTTTTTGACCTTATATGGAACCTCCTATCTGAAAATTTGAGAATTCTTGAAAAATTCGTCCAAAATCTTGATGTCTCCAATCTCTTGTATTGTACGTTTTTTCCACGTGTCTTGACCTCCAATGTATCCCTGCAAAGTTTGGTGAAGATCTGAGTATGTAGTTTTTGACCTTATATGGAACCTCTTATCTGAAAATTTGAAAATTCTTAAAAATATTTGACCAAAATCTTGATGTCCCCAATCCTATGTTTTGTATGTTTTTTCCACGTGTCTTGACATCCAATGTATTTCTGCAAAGTTTGGTGAAGATCTGAGTATGTCGTTTTTGACCTTATCTGGAACATCCTTTCTGAAAATTTGAAAATTCTTAAAAAATTCGTCCAAAATCTTGATGTCTCCAATCTCTTGTTTTGTACGTTTTTTCCACGTGTCTTGACATCCAATGTATCTCTGCAAAGTTTGGTGAAGATCTGAGTATGTAGTTTTTGTCCTTATATGGAACCTCCCATCTGAAAATTTGAAAATTCTTAAAAAATTCGACCAAAATCTTGATGTCTCCAATCCTATGTTTTGTATGTTTTTTCCACGTGTCTTGACATCCAATGTATCCATGCAAAGTTTGGTGAAGATCTGAGTATGTAGTTTTTGACCTTATCTGGAACCTCCTATCTGAAAATTTGAAAATTTTTAAAAAATTCGTCCAAAATCTTGATGTCTCCAATCTCTTGTTTTATACGTTTTTTCCACGTGTCTTGACCTCCAATGTATCCCTGCAATGTTTGGTGAAGATCTGAGTATGTAGTTTTTGACCTTATATGGAACCTCCTATCTGATAATTTGAAAATTCTTAAAAAATTTGACCAAAATCTTGATGTCCCCAATCCTATGTTTTGTATGTTTTTTCCACGTGTCTTGACATCCAATGTATCCCTGCAAAGTTTGGTGAAGATCTGAGTATGTCGTTTTTGACCTTATCTGGAACCTCATTTCTGAAAATTTGAAAATTCTTAAAAAATTCGTCCAAAATCTTGATGTCTCCAATCTCTTGTTTTGTACGTTTTTTCCACGTGTCTTGACATCCAATGTATCCCTGCAAAGTTTGGTGAAGATCTGAGTATGTAGTTTTTGACCTTATATGGAACCTCCTTTCTGAAAATTTGAAAATTCTTAAAAAATTCGTCCAAAATCTTGATGTCTCCAATCTCTTGTTTTGTACGTTTTTTCCACGTGTCTTGACATCCAATGTATCCCTGCAAAGTTTGGTGAAGATCTGAGTATGTAGTTTTTGACCTTATATGGAACCTCCCATCTGAAAATTTGAAAATTCCTAAAAAATCCGTCTAAAATCTTGATGTCCCCAATCCTATGTTTTGTATGTTTTTTCCACGTGTCTTGACATCCAATGTATTTCTGCAAAGTTTGGTGAAGATCTGAGTATGTCGTTTTTGACCTTATCTGGAACATCCTTTCTGAAAATTTGAAAATTCTTAAAAAATTCGTCCAAAATCTTGATGTCTCCAATCTCTTGTTTTGTACGTTTTTTCCACGTGTCTTGACCTCCAATGTATCCCTGCAATGTTTGGTGACGATCTGAGTATGTAGTTTTTGACCTTATATGGAACCTCCTATCTGAAAATTTGAAAATTCTTAAAAAATTTGACCAAAATCTTGATGTCCCCAATCCTATGTTTTGTATGTTTTTTCCACGTGTCTTGACATCCAATGTATCCCTGCAAAGTTTGGTGAAGATCTGAGTATGTCGTTTTTGACCTTATCTGGAACATCCTTTCTGAAAATTTGAAAATTCTTAAAAAATTCGTCCAAAATCTTGATGTCTCCAATCTCTTGTTTTGTACGTTTTTTCCACGTGTCTTGACATCCAATGTATCCCTGCAAAATTTGGTGAAGATCTGAGTATGTAGTTTTTGACCTTATATGGAACCTCCCATCTGAAAATTTGAAAATTCTTAAAAAATTCGACCAAAATCTTGATGTCTCCAATCCTATGTTTTGTATGTTTTTTCCACGTGTCTTGACATCCAATGTATCCATGCAAAGTTTGGTGAAGATCTGAGTATGTAGTTTTTGACCTTATCTGGAACCTCCTATCTGAAAATTTGAAAATTTTTAAAAAATTCGTCCAAAATCTTGATGTCTCCAATCTCTTGTTTTATACGTTTTTCCACGTGTCTTGACCTCCAATGTATCCCTGCAATGTTTGGTGAAGATCTGAGTATGTAGTTTTTGACCTTATATGGAACCTCCTATCTGATAATTTGAAAATTCTTAAAAAATTTGACCAAAATCTTGATGTCCCCAATCCTATGTTTTGTATGTTTTTTCCACGTGTCTTGACATCCAATGTATCCCTGCAATGTTTGGTGAAGATCTGAGTATGTCGTTTTTGACCTTATCTGGAACCTCATTTCTGAAAATTTGAAAATTCTTAAAAAATTCGTCCAAAATCTTGATGTCTCCAATCTCTTGTTTTGTACGTTTTTTCCACGTGTCTTGACATCCAATGTATCCCTGCAAAGTTTGGTGAAGATCTGAGTATGTAGTTTTTGACCTTATATGGAACCTCCTTTCTGAAAATTTGAAAATTCTTAAAAAATTCGTCCAAAATCTTGATGTCTCCAATCTCTTGTTTTGTACGTTTTTTCCACGTGTCTTGACATCCAATGTATCCCTGCAAAGTTTGGTGAAGATCTGAGTATGTAGTTTTTGACCTTATATGGAACCTCCCATCTGAAAATTTGAAAATTCCTAAAAAATCCGTCTAAAATCTTGATGTCCCCAATCCTATGTTTTGTATGTTTTTTCCACGTGTCTTGACATCCAATGTATTTCTGCAAAGTTTGGTGAAGATCTGAGTATGTCGTTTTTGACCTTATCTGGAACATCCTTTCTGAAAATTTGAAAATTCTTAAAAAATTCGTCCAAAATCTTGATGTCTCCAATCTCTTGTTTTGTACGTTTTTTCCACGTGTCTTGACCTCCAATGTATCCCTGCAATGTTTGGTGACGATCTGAGTATGTAGTTTTTGACCTTATATGGAACCTCCTATCTGAAAATTTGAAAATTCTTAAAAAATTTGACCAAAATCTTGATGTCCCCAATCCTATGTTTTGTATGTTTTTTCCACGTGTCTTGACATCCAATGTATCCCTGCAAAGTTTGGTGAAGATCTGAGTATGTCGTTTTTGACCTTATCTGGAACATCCTTTCTGAAAATTTGAAAATTCTTAAAAAATTCGTCCAAAATCTTGATGTCTCCAATCTCTTGTTTTGTACGTTTTTTCCACGTGTCTTGACATCCAATGTATCCCTGCAAAGTTTGGTGAAGATCTGAGTATGTAGTTTTTGACCTTATATGGAACCTCCCATCTGAAAATTTGAAAATTCCTAAAAAATCCGTCTAAAATCTTGATGTCCCCAATCCTATGTTTTGTATGATTTTTCCACGTGTCTTGACATCCAATGTATTTCTGCAAATTTTGGTGAAGATCTGAGTATGTCGTTTTTGACCTTATCTGGAACATCCTTTCTGAAAATTTGAAAATTCTTAAAAAATTCGTCCAAAATCTTGATGTCTCCAATCTCTTGTTTTGTACGTTTTTTCCACGTGTCTTGACTTCCAATGTATCCCTGCAATGTTTGGTGAAGATCTGAGTATGTAGTTTTTGACCTTATATGGAACCTCCTATCTGAAAATTTGAAAATTCTTAAAAAATTTGACCAAAATCTTGATGTCCCCAATCCTATGTTTTGTATGTTTTTTCCACGTGTCTTGACATCCAATGTATCCCTGCAAAGTTTGGTGAAGATCTGAGTATGTCGTTTTTGACCTTATCTGGAACATCCTTTCTGAAAATTTGAAAATTCTTAAAAAATTCGTCGAAAATCTTGATGTCTCCAATCTCTTGTTTTGTACGTTTTTTCCACGTGTCATGACATCCAATGTATCCCTGCAAAGTTTGGTGAAGATCTGAGTATGTAGTTTTTGACCTTATATGGAACCTCCTTTCTGAAAATTTGAAAATTCTTAAAAAATTCGTCCAAAATCTTGATGTCTCCAATCTCTTGTTTTGTACGTTTTTTCCACGTGTCTTGACATCCAATGTATCCCTGCAAAATTTGGTGAAGATCTGAGTATGTAGTTTTTGACCTTATCTGGAACCTCCCATCTGAAAATTTGAAAATTTTTAAAAAATTCGTCCAAAATCTTGATGTCTCCAATCTCTTGTTTTGTACGTTTTTTCCACGTGTCTTGACCTCCAATGTATCCCTGCAATGTTTGGTGAAGATCTGAGTATGTAGTTTTTGACCTTATATGGAACCTCCTATCTGAAAATTTGAAAATTCTTAAAAAATTTGACCAAAATCTTGATGTCCCCAATCCTATGTTTTGTATGTTTTTTCCACGTGTCTTGACATCCAATGTATCCCTGCAAAGTTTGGTGAAGATCTGAGTATGTCGTTTTTGACCTTATCTGGAACCTCCTATCTGAAAATTTGAAAATTCTTCAAAAATTCGTCCAAAATCTTGATGTCTCCAATCTCTTGTTTTGTACGTTTTTTCCACGTTTCTTGACATCCAATGTATCCCTGCAATGTTTGGTGAAGATCTGAGTATGTAGTTTTTGACCTTATATGGAACCTCCTATCTGAAAATTTGAAAATTCTTAAAAAATTTGACCAAAATCTTGATATCCCCAATCCTATGTTTTGTATGTTTTTCCACGTGTCTTGACATCCAATGTATCCCTGCAAAGTTTGGTGAAGATCTGAGTATGTAGTTTTTGACCTTATCTGGAACCTCCTATCTGAAAATTTGAAAATTTTTAAAAAATTCGTCCAAAATCTTGATGTCTTCAATCTCTTGTTTTGTACTTTTTTTCCACGTGTCTTGACCTCCAATGTATCCCTGCAAAGTTTGGTGAAGATCTGAGTATGTCGTTTTTGACCTTATCTGGAACATCCTTTCTGAAAATTTGAAAATTCTTAAAAAATTCGTCCAAAATCTTGATGTCTCCAATCTCTTGTTTTGTACGTTTTTTCCACGTGTCTTGACATCCAATGTATCCATGCAAAGTTTGGTGAAGATCTGAGTATGTAGTTTTTGACCTTATATGGAACCTCTTATCTGAAAATTTGAGAATTCTTGAAAAATTCGTCCAAAATCTTGATGTCTCCAATCTCTTGTTTTGTACGTTTTTTCCACGTGTCTTGACATCCAATGTATCCCTGCAAAGTTTGGTGAAGATCTGAGTATGTAGTTTTTGACCTTATCTGGAACCTCCCATCTGAAAATTTGAAAATTCCTAAAAAATCCGTCCAAAATCTTGATGACCTCAATCTCTTGTTTTGTACGTTTTCTCCACGTGTCTTGACATCCAATGTATCCCTGCAATGTTTGGTGAAGATCTGAGTATGTAGTTTTTGACCTTATATGGAACCTCTTATCTGAAAATTTGAAAATTCTTAAAAATATTTGACCAAAATCTTGATGTCCCCAATCCTATGTTTTGTATGTTTTTTCCACGTGTCTTGACATCCAATGTATTTCTGCAAAGTTTGGTGAAGATCTGAGTATGTCGTTTTTGACCTTATCTGGAACATCCTTTCTGAAAATTTGAAAATTCTTAAAAAATTCGTCCAAAATCTTGATGTCTCCAATCTCTTGTTTTGTACGTTTTTTCCACGTGTCTTGACATCCAATGTATCCCTGCAAAGTTTGGTGAAGATCTGAGTATGTAGTTTTTGACCTTATATGGAACCTCCCATCTGAAAATTTGAAAATTCTTAAAAAATTCGACCAAAATCTGGATGTCTCCAATCCTATGTTTTGTATGTTTTTTCCACGTGTCTTGACATCCAATGTATCCATACAAAGTTTGGTGAAGATCTGAGTATGTAGTTTTTGACCTTATCTGGAACCTCCCATCTGAAAATTTGAAAATTTTTAAAAAATTCGTCCAAAATCTTGATGTCTCCAATCTCTTGTTTTATACGTTTTTTCCACGTGTCTTGACCTCCAATGTATCCCTGCAATGTTTGGTGAAGATCTGAGTATGTAGTTTTTGACCTTATATGGAACCTCCTATCTGAAAATTTGAAAATTCTTAAAAAATTTGACCAAAATCTTGATGTCCCCAATCCTATGTTTTGTATGTTTTTTCCACGTGTCTTGACATCCAATGTATCCCTGCAAAGTTTGGTGAAGATCTGAGTATGTCGTTTTTGACCTTATCTGGAACATCCTTTCTGAAAATTTGAAAATTCTTAAAAAATTCGTCGAAAATCTTGATGTCTCCAATCTCTTGTTTTGTACGTTTTTTCCACGTGTCTTGACATCCAATGTATCCCTGCAAAGTTTGGTGAAGATCTGAGTATGTAGTTTTTGACCTTATATGGAACCTCCTTTCTGAAAATTTGAAAATTCTTAAAAAATTCGTCCAAAATCTTGATGTCTCCAATCTCTTGTTTTGTACGTTTTTTCCACGTGTCTTGACATCCAATGTATCCCTGCAAAGTTTGGTGAAGATCTGAGTATGTCGTTTTTGACCTTATATGGAACCTCATATCTGAAAATTTGGAAATTCTTAAAAAATTCGACCAAAATCTTGATGTCTCCAATCCTATGTTTTGTATGTTTTTTCCACGTGTCTTGACATCCAATGTATCCATGCAAAGTTTGGTGAAGATCTGAGTATGTAGTTTTTGACCTTATATGGAACCTCCTATCTGAAAATTTGAAAATTCTTAAAAAATTAGTCCAAAATCTTGATGTCTCCAATCTCTTGTTTTGTACGTTTTTTCCACGTGTCTTGACATCCAATGTATCCCTGCAAAGTTTGGTGAAGATCTGAGTATGTAGTTTTTGACCTTATCTGGAACCTCCCATCTGAAAATTTGAAAATTCCTAAAAAATCCGTCCAAAATCTTGATGACCTCAATCTCTTGTTTTGTACGTTTTTTCCACGTGTCTTGACATCCAATGTATCCCTGCAAAGTTTGGTGAAGATCTGAGTATGTAGTTTTTGACCTTATATGGAACCTCCCATCTGAAAATTTGAAAATTCCTAAAAAATCCGTCTAAAATCTTGATGTCCCCAATCCTATGTCTTGTATGTTTTTTCCACGTGTCTTGACATCCAATGTATCCCTGCAAAGTTTGGTGAAGATCTGAGTATGTAGTTTTTGACCTTATTTGGAACCTCATATCTGAAAATTTGAAAATTCTTAAAAAATTCGACCAAAATCTTGATGTCTCCAATCCTATGTTTTGTATGTTTTTTCCACGTGTCTTGACATCCAATGTATCCATGCAAAGTTTGGTGAAGATCTGAGTATGTAGTTTTTGACCTTATATGGAACCTCCTATCTGAAAATTTGAGAATTCTTGAAAAATTCGTCCAAAATATTGATGTCTCCAATCTCTAGTATTGTACGTTTTTTCCACGTGTCTTGACATCCAATGTATCCCTGCAAAGTTTGGTGAAGATCTGAGTATGTAGTTTTTGACCTTATATGGAACCTCTTATCTGAAAATTTGAAAATTCTTAAAAATATTTGACCAAAATCTTGATGTCCCCAATCCTATGTTTTGTGTTTTTTCCACGTGTCTTGACATCCAATGTATTTCTGCAAAGTTTGGTGAAGATCTGAGTATGTAGTTTTTGACCTTATATGGAACCTCCTATCTGAAAATTTGAGAATTCTTGAAAAATTCGTCCAAAATCTTGATGTCTCCAATCTCTTGTATTGTACGTTTTTTCCACGTGTCTTGACATCCAATGTATCCCTGCAAAGTTTGGTGAAGATCTGAGTATGTAGTTTTTGACCTTATATGGAACCTCTTATCTGAAAATTTGAAAATTCTTAAAAATATTTGACCAAAATCTTGATGTCCCCAATCCTATGTTTTGTATGTTTTTTCCACGTGTCTTGACATCCAATGTATTTCTGCAAAGTTTGGTGAAGATCTGAGTATGTCGTTTTTGACCTTATCTGGAACATCCTTTCTGAAAATTTGAAAATTCTTAAAAAATTCGTCCAAAATCTTGATGTCTCCAATCTCTTGTTTTGTACGTTTTTTCCACGTGTCTTGACATCCAATGTATCTCTGCAAAGTTTGGTGAAGATCTGAGTATGTAGTTTTTGTCCTTATATGGAACCTCCCATCTGAAAATTTGAAAATTCTTAAAAAATTCGACCAAAATCTTGATGTCTCCAATCCTATGTTTTGTATGTTTTTTCCACGTGTCTTGACATCCAATGTATCCATGCAAAGTTTGGTGAAGATCTGAGTATGTAGTTTTTGACCTTATCTGGAACCTCCTATCTGAAAATTTGAAAATTTTTAAAAAATTCGTCCAAAATCTTGATGTCTCCAATCTCTTGTTTTATACGTTTTTTCCACGTGTCTTGACCTCCAATGTATCCCTGCAATGTTTGGTGAAGATCTGAGTATGTAGTTTTTGACCTTATATGGAACCTCCTATCTGATAATTTGAAAATTCTTAAAAAATTTGACCAAAATCTTGATGTCCCCAATCCTATGTTTTGTATGTTTTTTCCACGTGTCTTGACATCCAATGTATCCCTGCAAAGTTTGGTGAAGATCTGAGTATGTCGTTTTTGACCTTATCTGGAACCTCATTTCTGAAAATTTGAAAATTCTTAAAAAATTCGTCCAAAATCTTGATGTCTCCAATCTCTTGTTTTGTACGTTTTTTCCACGTGTCTTGACATCCAATGTATCCCTGCAAAGTTTGGTGAAGATCTGAGTATGTAGTTTTTGACCTTATCTGGAACATCCTTTCTGAAAATTTGAAAATTCTTAAAAAATTCGTCCAAAATCTTGATGTCTCCAATCTCTTGTTTTGTACGTTTTTTCCACGTGTCTTGACTTCCAATGTATCCCTGCAATGTTTGGTGAAGATCTGAGTATGTAGTTTTTGACCTTATATGGAACCTCCTATCTGAAAATTTGAAAATTCTTAAAAAATTTGACCAAAATCTTGATGTCCCCAATCCTATGTTTTGTATGTTTTTTCCACGTGTCTTGACATCCAATGTATCCCTGCAAAGTTTGGTGAAGATCTGAGTATGTCGTTTTTGACCTTATCTGGAACATCCTTTCTGAAAATTTGAAAATTCTTAAAAAATTCGTCGAAAATCTTGATGTCTCCAATCTCTTGTTTTGTACGTTTTTTCCACGTGTCATGACATCCAATGTATCCCTGCAAAGTTTGGTGAAGATCTGAGTATGTAGTTTTTGACCTTATATGGAACCTCCTTTCTGAAAATTTGAAAATTCTTAAAAAATTCGTCCAAAATCTTGATGTCTCCAATCTCTTGTTTTGTACGTTTTTTCCACGTGTCTTGACATCCAATGTATCCCTGCAAAATTTGGTGAAGATCTGAGTATGTAGTTTTTGACCTTATCTGGAACCTCCCATCTGAAAATTTGAAAATTTTTAAAAAATTCGTCCAAAATCTTGATGTCTCCAATCTCTTGTTTTGTACGTTTTTTCCACGTGTCTTGACCTCCAATGTATCCCTGCAATGTTTGGTGAAGATCTGAGTATGTAGTTTTTGACCTTATATGGAACCTCCTATCTGAAAATTTGAAAATTCTTAAAAAATTTGACCAAAATCTTGATGTCCCCAATCCTATGTTTTGTATGTTTTTTCCACGTGTCTTGACATCCAATGTATCCCTGCAAAGTTTGGTGAAGATCTGAGTATGTCGTTTTTGACCTTATCTGGAACCTCCTATCTGAAAATTTGAAAATTCTTCAAAAATTCGTCCAAAATCTTGATGTCTCCAATCTCTTGTTTTGTACGTTTTTTCCACGTTTCTTGACATCCAATGTATCCCTGCAATGTTTGGTGAAGATCTGAGTATGTAGTTTTTGACCTTATATGGAACCTCCTATCTGAAAATTTGAAAATTCTTAAAAAATTTGACCAAAATCTTGATATCCCCAATCCTATGTTTTGTATGTTTTTCCACGTGTCTTGACATCCAATGTATCCCTGCAAAGTTTGGTGAAGATCTGAGTATGTAGTTTTTGACCTTATCTGGAACCTCCTATCTGAAAATTTGAAAATTTTTAAAAAATTCGTCCAAAATCTTGATGTCTTCAATCTCTTGTTTTGTACTTTTTTTCCACGTGTCTTGACCTCCAATGTATCCCTGCAAAGTTTGGTGAAGATCTGAGTATGTCGTTTTTGACCTTATCTGGAACATCCTTTCTGAAAATTTGAAAATTCTTAAAAAATTCGTCCAAAATCTTGATGTCTCCAATCTCTTGTTTTGTACGTTTTTTCCACGTGTCTTGACATCCAATGTATCCATGCAAAGTTTGGTGAAGATCTGAGTATGTAGTTTTTGACCTTATATGGAACCTCCTATCTGAAAATTTGAGAATTCTTGAAAAATTCGTCCAAAATCTTGATGTCTCCAATCTCTTGTTTTGTACGTTTTTTCCACGTGTCTTGACATCCAATGTATCCCTGCAAAGTTTGGTGAAGATCTGAGTATGTAGTTTTTGACCTTATCTGGAACCTCCCATCTGAAAATTTGAAAATTCCTAAAAAATCCGTCCAAAATCTTGATGACCTCAATCTCTTGTTTTGTACGTTTTCTCCACGTGTCTTGACATCCAATGTATCCCTGCAATGTTTGGTGAAGATCTGAGTATGTAGTTTTTGACCTTATATGGAACCTCTTATCTGAAAATTTGAAAATTCTTAAAAATATTTGACCAAAATCTTGATGTCCCCAATCCTATGTTTTGTATGTTTTTTCCACGTGTCTTGACATCCAATGTATTTCTGCAAAGTTTGGTGAAGATCTGAGTATGTCGTTTTTGACCTTATCTGGAACATCCTTTCTGAAAATTTGAAAATTCTTAAAAAATTCGTCCAAAATCTTGATGTCTCCAATCTCTTGTTTTGTACGTTTTTTCCACGTGTCTTGACATCCAATGTATCCCTGCAAAGTTTGGTGAAGATCTGAGTATGTAGTTTTTGACCTTATATGGAACCTCCCATCTGAAAATTTGAAAATTCTTAAAAAATTCGACCAAAATCTGGATGTCTCCAATCCTATGTTTTGTATGTTTTTTCCACGTGTCTTGACATCCAATGTATCCATACAAAGTTTGGTGAAGATCTGAGTATGTAGTTTTTGACCTTATCTGGAACCTCCCATCTGAAAATTTGAAAATTTTTAAAAAATTCGTCCAAAATCTTGATGTCTCCAATCTCTTGTTTTATACGTTTTTTCCACGTGTCTTGACCTCCAATGTATCCCTGCAATGTTTGGTGAAGATCTGAGTATGTAGTTTTTGACCTTATATGGAACCTCCTATCTGAAAATTTGAAAATTCTTAAAAAATTTGACCAAAATCTTGATGTCCCCAATCCTATGTTTTGTATGTTTTTTCCACGTGTCTTGACATCCAATGTATCCCTGCAAAGTTTGGTGAAGATCTGAGTATGTCGTTTTTGACCTTATCTGGAACATCCTTTCTGAAAATTTGAAAATTCTTAAAAAATTCGTCGAAAATCTTGATGTCTCCAATCTCTTGTTTTGTACGTTTTTTCCACGTGTCTTGACATCCAATGTATCCCTGCAAAGTTTGGTGAAGATCTGAGTATGTAGTTTTTGACCTTATATGGAACCTCCTTTCTGAAAATTTGAAAATTCTTAAAAAATTCGTCCAAAATCTTGATGTCTCCAATCTCTTGTTTTGTACGTTTTTTCCACGTGTCTTGACATCCAATGTATCCCTGCAAAGTTTGGTGAAGATCTGAGTATGTCGTTTTTGACCTTATATGGAACCTCATATCTGAAAATTTGGAAATTCTTAAAAAATTCGACCAAAATCTTGATGTCTCCAATCCTATGTTTTGTATGTTTTTTCCACGTGTCTTGACATCCAATGTATCCATGCAAAGTTTGGTGAAGATCTGAGTATGTAGTTTTTGACCTTATATGGAACCTCCTATCTGAAAATTTGAAAATTCTTAAAAAATTAGTCCAAAATCTTGATGTCTCCAATCTCTTGTTTTGTACGTTTTTTCCACGTGTCTTGACATCCAATGTATCCCTGCAAAGTTTGGTGAAGATCTGAGTATGTAGTTTTTGACCTTATCTGGAACCTCCCATCTGAAAATTTGAAAATTCCTAAAAAATCCGTCCAAAATCTTGATGACCTCAATCTCTTGTTTTGTACGTTTTTTCCACGTGTCTTGACATCCAATGTATCCCTGCAAAGTTTGGTGAAGATCTGAGTATGTAGTTTTTGACCTTATATGGAACCTCCCATCTGAAAATTTGAAAATTCCTAAAAAATCCGTCTAAAATCTTGATGTCCCCAATCCTATGTCTTGTATGTTTTTTCCACGTGTCTTGACATCCAATGTATCCCTGCAAAGTTTGGTGAAGATCTGAGTATGTAGTTTTTGACCTTATTTGGAACCTCATATCTGAAAATTTGAAAATTCTTAAAAAATTCGACCAAAATCTTGATGTCTCCAATCCTATGTTTTGTATGTTTTTTCCACGTGTCTTGACATCCAATGTATCCATGCAAAGTTTGGTGAAGATCTGAGTATGTAGTTTTTGACCTTATATGGAACCTCCTATCTGAAAATTTGAGAATTCTTGAAAAATTCGTCCAAAATATTGATGTCTCCAATCTCTAGTATTGTACGTTTTTTCCACGTGTCTTGACATCCAATGTATCCCTGCAAAGTTTGGTGAAGATCTGAGTATGTAGTTTTTGACCTTATATGGAACCTCTTATCTGAAAATTTGAAAATTCTTAAAAATATTTGACCAAAATCTTGATGTCCCCAATCCTATGTTTTGTATGTTTTTTCCACGTGTCTTGACATCCAATGTATTTCTGCAAAGTTTGGTGAAGATCTGAGTATGTCGTTTTTGACCTTATCTGGAACATCCTTTCTGAAAATTTGAAAATTCTTAAAAAATTCGTCCAAAATCTTGATGTCTCCAATCTCTTGTTTTGTACGTTTTTTCCACGTGTCTTGACATCCAATGTATCTCTGCAAAGTTTGGTGAAGATCTGAGTATGTAGTTTTTGTCCTTATATGGAACCTCCCATCTGAAAATTTGAAAATTCTTAAAAAATTCGACCAAAATCTTGATGTCTCCAATCCTATGTTTTGTATGTTTTTTCCACGTGTCTTGACATCCAATGTATCCATGCAAAGTTTGGTGAAGATCTGAGTATGTAGTTTTTGACCTTATCTGGAACCTCCTATCTGAAAATTTGAAAATTTTTAAAAAATTCGTCCAAAATCTTGATGTCTCCAATCTCTTGTTTTATACGTTTTTTCCACGTGTCTTGACCTCCAATGTATCCCTGCAATGTTTGGTGAAGATCTGAGTATGTAGTTTTTGACCTTATATGGAACCTCCTATCTGATAATTTGAAAATTCTTAAAAAATTTGACCAAAATCTTGATGTCCCCAATCCTATGTTTTGTATGTTTTTTCCACGTGTCTTGACATCCAATGTATCCCTGCAAAGTTTGGTGAAGATCTGAGTATGTCGTTTTTGACCTTATCTGGAACCTCATTTCTGAAAATTTGAAAATTCTTAAAAAATTCGTCCAAAATCTTGATGTCTCCAATCTCTTGTTTTGTACGTTTTTTCCACGTGTCTTGACATCCAATGTATCCCTGCAAAGTTTGGTGAAGATCTGAGTATGTAGTTTTTGACCTTATATGGAACCTCCTTTCTGAAAATTTGAAAATTCTTAAAAAATTCGTCCAAAATCTTGATGTCTCCAATCTCTTGTTTTGTACGTTTTTTCCACGTGTCTTGACATCCAATGTATCCCTGCAAAGTTTGGTGAAGATCTGAGTATGTAGTTTTTGACCTTATATGGAACCTCCCATCTGAAAATTTGAAAATTCCTAAAAAATCCGTCTAAAATCTTGATGTCCCCAATCCTATGTTTTGTATGTTTTTTCCACGTGTCTTGACATCCAATGTATTTCTGCAAAGTTTGGTGAAGATCTGAGTATGTCGTTTTTGACCTTATCTGGAACATCCTTTCTGAAAATTTGAAAATTCTTAAAAAATTCGTCCAAAATCTTGATGTCTCCAATCTCTTGTTTTGTACGTTTTTTCCACGTGTCTTGACCTCCAATGTATCCCTGCAATGTTTGGTGACGATCTGAGTATGTAGTTTTTGACCTTATATGGAACCTCCTATCTGAAAATTTGAAAATTCTTAAAAAATTTGACCAAAATCTTGATGTCCCCAATCCTGTGTTTTGTATGTTTTTTCCACGTGTCTTGACATCCAATGTATCCCTGCAAAGTTTGGTGAAGATCTGAGTATGTCGTTTTTGACCTTATCTGGAACATCCTTTCTGAAAATTTGAAAATTCTTAAAAAATTCGTCCAAAATCTTGATGTCTCCAATCTCTTGTTTTGTACGTTTTTTCCACGTGTCTTGACATCCAATGTATCCCTGCAAAGTTTGGTGAAGATCTGAGTATGTAGTTTTTGACCTTATATGGAACCTCCCATCTGAAAATTTGAAAATTCCTAAAAAATCCGTCTAAAATCTTGATGTCCCCAATCCTATGTTTTGTATGTTTTTTCCACGTGTCTTGACATCCAATGTATTTCTGCAAATTTTGGTGAAGATCTGAGTATGTCGTTTTTGACCTTATCTGGAACATCCTTTCTGAAAATTTGAAAATTCTTAAAAAATTCGTCCAAAATCTTGATGTCTCCAATCTCTTGTTTTGTACGTTTTTTCCACGTGTCTTGACTTCCAATGTATCCCTGCAATGTTTGGTGAAGATCTGAGTATGTAGTTTTTGACCTTATATGGAACCTCCTATCTGAAAATTTGAAAATTCTTAAAAAATTTGACCAAAATCTTGATGTCCCCAATCCTATGTTTTGTATGTTTTTTCCACGTGTCTTGACATCCAATGTATCCCTGCAAAGTTTGGTGAAGATCTGAGTATGTCGTTTTTGACCTTATCTGGAACATCCTTTCTGAAAATTTGAAAATTCTTAAAAAATTCGTCGAAAATCTTGATGTCTCCAATCTCTTGTTTTGTACGTTTTTTCCACGTGTCATGACATCCAATGTATCCCTGCAAAGTTTGGTGAAGATCTGAGTATGTAGTTTTTGACCTTATATGGAACCTCCTTTCTGAAAATTTGAAAATTCTTAAAAAATTCGTCCAAAATCTTGATGTCTCCAATCTCTTGTTTTGTACGTTTTTTCCACGTGTCTTGACATCCAATGTATCCCTGCAAAATTTGGTGAAGATCTGAGTATGTAGTTTTTGACCTTATCTGGAACCTCCCATCTGAAAATTTGAAAATTTTTAAAAAATTCGTCCAAAATCTTGATGTCTCCAATCTCTTGTTTTGTACGTTTTTTCCACGTGTCTTGACCTCCAATGTATCCCTGCAATGTTTGGTGAAGATCTGAGTATGTAGTTTTTGACCTTATATGGAACCTCCTATCTGAAAATTTGAAAATTCTTAAAAAATTTGACCAAAATCTTGATGTCCCCAATCCTATGTTTTGTATGTTTTTTCCACGTGTCTTGACATCCAATGTATCCCTGCAAAGTTTGGTGAAGATCTGAGTATGTCGTTTTTGACCTTATCTGGAACCTCCTATCTGAAATTTGAAAATTCTTCAGAAATTCGTCCAAAATCTTGATGTCTCCAATCTCTTGTTTTGTACGTTTTTTCCACGTTTCTTGACATCCAATGTATCCCTGCAATGTTTGGTGAAGATCTGAGTATGTAGTTTTTGACCTTATATGGAACCTCCTATCTGAAAATTTGAAAATTCTTAAAAAATTTGACCAAAATCTTGATATCCCCAATCCTATGTTTTGTATGTTTTTCCACGTGTCTTGACATCCAATGTATCCCTGCAAAGTTTGGTGAAGATCTGAGTATGTAGTTTTTGACCTTATCTGGAACCTCCTATCTGAAAATTTGAAAATTTTTAAAAAATTCGTCCAAAATCTTGATGTCTTCAATCTCTTGTTTTGTACTTTTTTTCCACGTGTCTTGACCTCCAATGTATCCCTGCAAAGTTTGGTGAAGATCTGAGTATGTCGTTTTTGACCTTATCTGGAACATCCTTTCTGAAAATTTGAAAATTCTTAAAAAATTCGTCCAAAATCTTGATGTCTCCAATCTCTTGTTTTGTACGTTTTTTCCACGTGTCTTGACATCCAATGTATCCCTGCAAAGTTTGGTGAAGATCTGAGTATGTAGTTTTTGACCTTATCTGGAACCTCCCATCTGAAAATTTGAAAATTCCTAAAAAATCCGTCCAAAATCTTGATGACCTCAATCTCTTGTTTTGTACGTTTTTTCCACGTGTCTTGACATCCAATGTATCCCTGCAATGTTTGGTGAAGATCTGAGTATATAGTTTTTGACCTTATATGGAACCTCTTATCTGAAAATTTGAAAATTCTTAAAAATATTTGACCAAAATCTTGATGTCCCCAATCCTATGTTTTGTATGTTTTTTCCACGTGTCTTGACATCCAATGTATTTCTGCAAAGTTTGGTGAAGATCTGAGTATGTCGTTTTTGACCTTATCTGGAACATCCTTTCTGAAAATTTGAAAATTCTTAAAAAATTCGTCCAAAATCTTGATGTCTCCAATCTCTTGTTTTGTACGTTTTTTCCACGTGTCTTGACATCCAATGTATCCCTGCAAAGTTTGGTGAAGATCTGAGTATGTAGTTTTTGACCTTATATGGAACCTCCCATCTGAAAATTTGAAAATTCTTAAAAAATTCGACCAAAATCTGGATGTCTCCAATCCTATGTTTTGTATGTTTTTTCCACGTGTCTTGACATCCAATGTATCCATGCAAAGTTTGGTGAAGATCTGAGTATGTAGTTTTTGACCTTATCTGGATCCTCCCATCTGAAAATTTGAAATTTTTTAAAAAATTCGTCCAAAATCTTGATGTCTCCAATCTCTTGTTTTATACGTTTTTTCCACGTGTCTTGACCTCCAATGTATCCCTGCAATGTTTGGTGAAGATCTGAGTATGTAGTTTTTGACCTTATATGGAACCTCCTATCTGAAAATTTGAAAATTCTTAAAAAATTTGACCAAAATCTTGATGTCCCCAATCCTATGTTTTGTATGTTTTTTCCACGTGTCTTGACATCCAATGTATCCCTGCAAAGTTTGGTGAAGATCTGAGTATGTCGTTTTTGACCTTATCTGGAACATCCTTTCTGAAAATTTGAAAATTCTTAAAAAATTCGTCCAAAATCTTGATGTCTCCAATCTCTTGTTTTGTACGTTTTTTCCACGTGTCTTGACATCCAATGTATCCCTGCAAAGTTTGGTGAAGATCTGAGTATGTAGTTTTTGACCTTATATGGAACCTCCCATCTGAAAATTTGAAAATTCCTAAAAAATCCGTCTAAAATCTTGATGTCCCCAATCCTATGTTTTGTATGTTTTTTCCACGTGTCTTGACATCCAATGTATTTCTGCAAAGTTTGGTGAAGATCTGAGTATGTCGTTTTTGACCTTATCTGGAACATCCTTTCTGAAAATTTGAAAATTCTTAAAAAATTCGTCCAAAATCTTGATGTCTCCAATCTCTTGTTTTGTACGTTTTTTCCACGTGTCTTGACTTCCAATGTATCCCTGCAATGTTTGGTGAAGATCTGAGTATGTAGTTTTTGACCTTATATGGAACCTCCTATCTGAAAATTTGAAAATTCTTAAAAAATTTGACCAAAATCTTGATGTCCCCAATCCTATGTTTTGTATGTTTTTTCCACGTGTCTTGACATCCAATGTATCCCTGCAAAGTTTGGTGAAGATCTGAGTATGTCGTTTTTGACCTTATCTGGAACATTCTTTCTGAAAATTTGAAAATTCTTAAAAAATTCGTCGAAAATCTTGTTGTCTCCAATCTCTTGTTTTGTACGTTTTTTTAACGTGTCATGACATCCAATGTATCCCTGCAAAGTTTGGTGAAGATCTGAGTATGTAGTTTTTGACCTTATATGGAACCTCCTTTCTGAAAATTTGAAAATTCTTAAAAAATTCGTCCAAAATCTTGATGTCTCCAATCTCTTGTTTTGTACGTTTTTTCCACGTGTCTTGACATCCAATGTATCCCTGCAAAATTTGGTGAAGATCTGAGTATGTAGTTTTTGACCTTATCTGGAACCTCCCATCTGAAAATTTGAAAATTTTTAAAAAATTCGTCCAAAATCTTGATGTCTCCAATCTCTTGTTTTGTACGTTTTTTCCACGTGTCTTGACCTCCAATGTATCCCTGCAATGTTTGGTGAAGATCTGAGTATGTAGTTTTTGACCTTATATGGAACCTCCTATCTGAAAATTTGAAAATTCTTAAAAAATTTGACCAAAATCTTGATGTCCCCAATCCTATGTTTTGTATGTTTTTTCCACGTGTCTTGACATCCAATGTATCCCTGCAAAGTTTGGTGAAGATCTGAGTATGTCGTTTTTGACCTTATCTGGAACCTCCTATCTGAAAATTTGAAAATTCTTCAAAAATTCGTCCAAAATCTTGATGTCTCCAATCTCTTGTTTTGTACGTTTTTTCCAGGTTTCTTGACATCCAATGTATCCCTGCAATGTTTGGTGAAGATCTGAGTATGTAGTTTTTGACCTTATATGGAACCTCCTATCTGAAAATTTGAAAATTCTAAGAAATTTGACCAAAATCTTGATATCCCCAATCCTATGTTTTGTATGTTTTTTCCACGTGTCTTGACATCCAATGTATCCCTGCAAAGTTTGGTGAAGATCTGAGTATGTAGTTTTTGACCTTATCTGGAACCTCCTATCTGAAAATTTGAAAATTTTTAAAAAATTCGTCCAAAATCTTGATGTCTTCAATCTCTTGTTTTGTACTTTTTTTCCACGTGTCTTGACCTCCAATGTATCCCTGCAAAGTTTGGTGAAGATCTGAGTATGTCGTTTTTGACCTTATCTGGAACATCCTTTCTGAAAATTTGAAAATTCTTAAAAAATTCTTCCAAAATCTTGATGTCTCCAATCTCTTGTTTTGTACGTTTTTTCCACGTGTCTTGACATCCAATGTATCCCTGAAAAGTTTGGTGTAGATCTGAGTATGTAGTTTTTGACCTTATATGGAACCTCCTTTCTGAAAATTTGAAAATTCTTAAAATATTCGTCCAAAATCTTGATGTCTCCAATCTCTTGTTTTGTACGTTTTTTCCACGTGTCTTGACATCCAATGTATCCCTGCAAAGTTTGGTGAAGATCTGAGTATGTAGTTTTTGACCTTATATGGAACCTCCCATCTGAAAATTTGAAAATTCTTAAAAAATTCGACCAAAATCTTGATGTCTCCAATCCTATGTTTTGTATGTTTTTTCCACGTGTCTTGACATCCAATGTATCCATGCAAAGTTTGGTGAAGATCTGAGTATGTAGTTTTTGACCTTATATGGAACCTCCTATCTGAAAATTTGAGAATTCTTGAAAAATTCGTCCAAAATCTTGATGTCTCCAATCTCTTGTTTTGTACGTTTTTCCACGTGTCTTGACATCCAATGTATCCCTGCAAAGTTTGGTGAAGATCTGAGTATGTAGTTTTTGACCTTATCTGGAACCTCCCATCTGAAAATTTGAAAATTCCTAAAAAATCCGTCCAAAATCTTGATGACCTCAATCTATTGTTTTGTACGTTTTTTCCACGTGTCTTGACATCCAATGTATCCCTGCAATTTTGGTGAAGATCTGAGTATGTAGTTTTTGACCTTATATGGAACCTCTTATCTGAAAATTTGAAAATTCTTAAAAATATTTGACCAAAATCTTGATGTCCCCAATCCTATATTTTGTATGTTTTTTCCACGTGTCTTGACATCCAATGTATTTCTGCAAAGTTTGGTGAAGATCTGAGTATGTCGTTTTTGACCTTATCTGGAACATCCTTTCTGAACATTTGAAAATTCTTAAAAAATTCGTCCAAAATCTTGATGTCTCCAATCTCTTGTTTTGTACGTTTTTTCCACGTGTCTTGACATCCAATGTATCCCTGCAAAGTTTGGTGAAGATCTGAGTATGTAGTTTTTGACCTTATCTGGAAACTCCCATCTGAAAATTTGAAAATTCTTAAAAAATTCGACCAAAATCTTGATGTCTCCAATCCTATGTTTTGTATGTTTTTTCCACGTGTCTTGACATCCAATGTATCCATGCAAAGTTTGGTGAAGATCTGAGTATGTAGTTTTTGACCTTATCTGGAACCTCCCATCTGAAAATTTGAAAATTTTTAAAAAATTCGTCCAAAATCTTGATGTCTCCAATCTCTTGTTTTGTACGTTTTTTCCACGTGTCTTGACCTCCAATGTATCCCTGCAATGTTTGGTGAAGATCTGAGTATGTAGTTTTTGACCTTATAAGGAACCTCCTATCTGAAAATTTGAAAATTCTTAAAAAATTTGTCCAAAATCTTGATGTCCCCAATCCTATGTTTTGTATGTTTTTTCCACGTGTCTTGACATCCAATGTATCCCTGCAAAGTTTGGTGAAGATCTGAGTATGTCGTTTTTGACCTTCTCTGGAACATCCTTTCTGAAAATTTGAAAATTCTTAAAAAATTCGTCCAAAATCTTGATGTCTCCAATCTCTTGTTTTGTACGTTTTTTCCACGTGTCTTGACATCCAATGTATCCCTGCAAAGTTTGGTGAAGATCTGAGTATGTCGTTTTTGACCTTATCTGGAACATCCTATCTGAAAATTTGAAAATTTTTAAAAAATTCGTCCAAAATCTTGATGTCGCCAATCTCTTGTTTTATACGTTTTTTCCACGTGTCTTGACATCCAATGTATCCCTGCAAAGTTTGGTGAAGATCTGAGTATGTAGTTTTTGACCTTATATGGAACCTCCCATCTGAAAATTTGAAAATTCCTAAAAAATCCGTCCAAAATCTTGATGACCTCAATCTCTTGTTTTGTACGTTTTTTCCACGTGTCTTGACATCCAATGTATCCCTGCAATGTTTGGTGAAGATCTGAGTATGTAGTTTTTGACCTTATATGGAACCTCTTATCTGAAAATTTGAAAATTCTTAAAAATATTTGACCAAAATCTTGATGTCCCCAATCCTATGTTTTGTATGTTTTTTCCACGAGTCTTGACATCCAATGTATTTCTGCAAAGTTTGGTGAAGATCTGAGTATGTCGTTTTTGACCTTATCTGGAACATCCTTTCTGAAAATTTGAAAATTCTTAAAAAATTCGTCCAAAATCTTGATGTCTCCAATCCTATGTTTTGTACGTTTTTTCCACGTGTCTTGACATCCAATGTATCCCTGCAAAGTTTGGTGAAGATCTGAGTATGTAGTTTTTGACCTTATATGGAACCTCCCATCTGAAAATTTGAAAATTCTTAAAAAATTCGACCAAAATCTTGATGTCTCCAATCCTATGTTTTGTATGTTTTTTCCACGTGTCTTGACATCCAATGTATCCATGCAAAGTTTGGTGAAGATCTGAGTATGTAGTTTTTGACCTTATCTGGAACCTCCTATCTGAAAATTTGAAAATTTTTAAAAAATTCGTCCAAAATCTTGATGTCGCCAATCTCTTGTTTTATACGTTTTTTCCACGTGTCTTGACCTCCAATGTATCCCTGCAATGTTTGGTGAAGATCTGAGTATGTAGTTTTTGACCTTATATGGAACCTCCTATCTGATAATTTGAAAATTCTTAAAAAATTTGACCAAAATCTTGATGTCCCCAATCCTATGTTTTGTATGTTTTTTCCACGTGTCTTGACATCCAATGTATCCCTGCAAAGTTTGGTGAAGATCTGAGTATGTCGTTTTTGACCTTATCTGGAACCTCATTTCTGAAAATTTGAAAATTCTTAAAAAATTCGTCCAAAATCTTGATGTCTCCAATCTCTTGTTTTGTACGTTTTTTCCACGTGTCTTGACATCCAATGTATCCCTGCAAAGTTTGGTGAAGATCTGAGTATGTAGTTTTTGACCTTATATGGAACCTCCTTTCTGAAAATTTGAAAATTCTTAAAAAATTCGTCCAAAATCTTGATGTCTCCAATCTCTTGTTTTGTACGTTTTTTCCACGTGTCTTGACATCCAATGTATCCCTGCAAAGTTTGGTGAAGATCTGAGTATGTAGTTTTTGACCTTATATGGAACCTCCCATCTGAAAATTTGAAAATTCCTAAAAAATCCGTCTAAAATCTTGATGTCCCCAATCCTATGTTTTGTATGTTTTTTCCACGTGTCTTGACATCCAATGTATTTCTGCAAAGTTTGGTGAAGATCTGAGTATGTCGTTTTTGACCTTATCTGGAACATCCTTTCTGAAAATTTGAAAATTCTTAAAAAATTCGTCCAAAATCTTGATGTCTCCAATCTCTTGTTTTGTACGTTTTTTCCACGTGTCTTGACCTCCAATGTATCCCTGCAATGTTTGGTGACGATCTGAGTATGTAGTTTTTGACCTTATGTGGAACCTCCTATCTGAAAAGTTGAAAATTCTTAAAAAATTTGACCAAAATCTTGATGTCCCCAATCCTATGTTTTGTATGTTTTTTCCACGTGTCTTGACATCCAATGTATCCCTGCAAAGTTTGGTGAAGATCTGAGTATGTCGTTTTTGACCTTATCTGGAACATCCTTTCTGAAAATTTGAAAATTCTTAAAAAATTCGTCCAAAATCTTGATGTCTCCAATCTCTTGTTTTGTACGTTTTTTCCACGTGTCTTGACATCCAATGTATCCCTGCAAAGTTTGGTGAAGATCTGAGTATGTCGTTTTTGACCTTATCTGGAACATCCTTTCTGAAAATTTGAAAATTCTTAAAAAATTTGACCAAAATCTTGATGTCCCCAATCCTATGTTTTGTATGTTTTTTCCACGTGTCTTGACATCCAATGTATCCCTGCAAAGTTTGGTGAAGATCTGAGTATGTCGTTTTTGACCTTATCTGGAACATCCTTTCTGAAAATTTGAAAATTCTTAAAAAATTCGTCGAAAATCTTGATGTCTCCAATCTCTTGTTTTGTACGTTTTTTCCACGTGTCATGACATCCAATGTATCCCTGCAAAGTTTGGTGAAGATCTGAGTATGTAGTTTTTGACCTTATATGGAACCTCATTTCTGAAAATTTGAAAATTCTTAAAAAATTCGTCCAAAATCTTGATGTCTCCAATCTCTTGTTTTGTACGTTTTTTCCACGTGTCTTGACATCCAATGTATCCCTGCAAAATTTGGTGAAGATCTGAGTATGTAGTTTTTGACCTTATCTGGAACCTCCCATCTGAAAATTTGAAAATTTTTAAAAAATTCTTCCAAAATCTTGATGTCTCCAATCTCTTGTTTTGTACGTTTTTTCCACGTGTCTTGACCTCCAATGTATCCCTGCAATGTTTGGTGAAGATCTGAGTATGTAGTTTTTGACCTTATATGGAACCTCCTATCTGAAAATTTGAAAATTCTTAAAAAATTTGACCAAAATCTTGATGTCCCCAATCCTATGTTTTGTATGTTTTTTCCACGTGTCTTGACATCCAATGTATCCCTGCAAAGTTTGGTGAAGATCTGAGTATGTCGTTTTTGACCTTATCTGGAACCTCCTATCTGAAAATTTGAAAATTCTTCAAAAATTTGTCCAAAATCTTGATGTCTCCAATCTCTTGTTTTGTACGTTTTTTCCACGTTTCTTGACATCCAATGTATCCCTGCAATGTTTGGTGAAGATCTGAGTATGTAGTTTTTGACCTTATATGGCACCTCCTATCTGAAAATTTGAAAATTCTTAAAAAATTTGACCAAAATCTTGATATCCCCAATCCTATGTTTTGTATGTTTTTCCACGTGTCTTGACATCCAATGTATCCCTGCAAAGTTTGGTGAAGATCTGAGTATGTAGTTTTTGACCTTATCTGGAACCTCCTATCTGAAAATTTGAAAATTTTTAAAAAATTCGTCCAAAATCTTGATGTCTTCAATCTCTTGTTTTGTACTTTTTTTCCACGTGTTTTGACCTCCAATGTATCCCTGCAAAGTTTGGTGAAGATCTGAGTATGTCGTTTTTGACCTTATCTGGAACATCCTTTCTGAAAATTTGAAAATTCTTAAAAAATTCGTCCAAAATCTTGATGTCTCCAATCTCTTGTTTTGTACGTTTTTTCCACGTGTCTTGACATCCAATGTACCCATGCAAAGTTTGGTGAAGATCTGAGTATGTAGTTTTTGACCTTATATGGAACCTCCTATCTGAAAATTTGAGAATTCTTGAAAAATTCGTCCAAAATCTTGATGTCTCCAATCTCTTGTTTTGTACGTTTTTTCCACGTGTCTTGACATCCAATGTATCCCTGCAAAGTTTGGTGAAGATCTGAGTATGTAGTTTTTGACCTTATCTGGAACCTCCCATCTGAAAATTTGAAAATTCCTAAAAAATCCGTCCAAAATCTTGATGACCTCAATCTCTTGTTTTGTACGTTTTTTCCACGTGTCTTGACATCCAATGTATCCCTGCAATGTTTGGTGAAGATCTGAGTATGTAGTTTTTGACCTTATATGGAACCTCTTATCTGAAAATTTGAAAATTCTTAAAAATATTTGACCAAAATCTTGATGTCCCCAATCCTATGTTTTGTATGTTTTTTCCACGTGTCTTGACATCCAATGTATTTCTGCAAAGTTTGGTGAAGATCTGAGTATGTCGTTTTTGACCTTATCTGGAACATCCTTTCTGAAAATTTGAAAATTCTTAAAAAATTTGACCAAAATCTTGATGTCCCCAATCCTATGTTTTGTATGTTTTTTCCACGTGTCTTGACATCCAATGTATCCCTGCAAAGTTTGGTGAAGATCTGAGTATGTCGTTTTTGACCTTATCTGGAACATCCTTTCTGAAAATTTGAAAATTCTTAAAAAATTCGTCCAAAATCTTGATGTCTCCAATCTCTTGTTTTGTACGTTTTTTCCACGTGTCTTGACATCCAATGTATCCCTGCAAAGTTTGGTGAAGATCTGAGTATGTAGTTTTTGTCCTTATATGGAACCTCCCATCTGAAAATTTGAAAATTCCTAAAAAATCCGTCTAAAATCTTGATGTCCCCAATCCTATGTTTTGTATGTTTTTTCCACGTGTCTTGACATCCAATGTATTTCTGCAAAGTTTGGTGAAGATCTGAGTATGTCGTTTTTGACCTTATCTGGAACATCCTTTCTGAAAATTTGAAAATTCTTAAAAAATTCATCCAAAATCTTGATGTCTCCAATCTCTTGTTTTGTACGTTTTTTCCACGTGTCTTGACTTCCAATGTATCCCTGCAATGTTTGGTGAAGATCTGAGTATGTAGTTTTTGACCTTATATGGAACCTCCTATCTGAAAATTTGAAAATTCTTAAAAAATTTGACCAAAATCTTGATGTCCCCAATCCTATGTTTTGTATGTTTTTTCCACGTGTCTTGACATCCAATGTATCCCTGCAAAGTTTGGTGAAGATCTGAGTATGTCGTTTTTGACCTTATCTGGAACATTCTTTCTGAAAATTTGAAAATTCTTAAAAAATTCTTCGAAAATCTTGATGTCTCCAATCTCTTGTTTTGTACGTTTTTTAAACGTGTCATGACATCCAATGTATCCCTGCAAAGTTTGGTGAAGATCTGAGTATGTAGTTTTTGACCTTATATGGAACCTCCTTTCTGAAAATTTGAAAATTCTTAAAAAATTCGTCCAAAATCTTGATGTCTCCAATCTCTTGTTTTATACGTTTTTTCCACGTGTCTTGACATCCAATGTATCCCTGCAAAATTTGGTGAAGATCTGAGTATGTAGTTTTTGACCTTATCTGGAACATCCTTTCTGAAAATTTGAAAATTCTTAAAAAATTCGTCGAAAATCTTGATGTCCCCAATCCTATGTTTTGTATGTTTTTTCCACGTGTCTTGACATCCAATGTATCCCTGCAATGTTTGGTGAAGATCTGAGTATGTAGTTTTTGACCTTATCTGGAACATCCTTTCTGAAAATTTGAAAATTCTTAAAAAATTCGTCGAAAATCTTGATGTCCCCAATCCTATGTTTTGTATGTTTTTTCCACGTGTCTTGACATCCAATGTATCCCTGCAAAGTTTGGTGAAGATCTGAGTATGTCGTTTTTGACCTTATATGGAACCTCCTTTCTGAAAATTTGAAAATTCTTAAAAAATTCGTCCAAAATCTTGATGTCTCCAATCTCTTGTTTTGTACGTTTTTTCCACGTGTCTTGACATCCAATGTATCCATGCAAAGTTTGGTGAAGATCTGAGTATGTAGTTTTTGACCTTATATGGAACCTCCTATCTGAAAATTTGAGAATTCTTGAAAAATTCGTCCAAAATCTTGATGTCTCCAATCTCTTGTTTTGTACGTTTTTTCCACGTGTCTTGACATCCAATGTATCCCTGCAAAGTTTGGTGAAGATCTGAGTATGTAGTTTTTGACCTTATCTGGAACCTCCCATCTGAAAATTTGAAAATTCCTAAAAAATCCGTCCAAAATCTTGATGACCTCAATCTCTTGTTTTGTACGTTTTTTCCACGTGTCTTGACATCCAATGTATCCCTGCAATGTTTGGTGAAGATCTGAGTATGTAGTTTTTGACCTTATATGGAACCTCTTATCTGAAAATTTGAAAATTCTTAAAAATATTTGACCAAAATCTTGATGTCCCGAATCCTATGTTTTGTATGTTTTTTCCACGTGTCTTGACATCCAATGTATTTCTGCAAAGTTTGGTGAAGATCTGAGTATGTCGTTTTTGACCTTATCTGGAACATCCTTTCTGAAAATTTGAAAATTCTTAAAAAATTCGTCCAAAATCTTGATGTCTCCAATCTCTTGTTTTGTACGTTTTTCCACGTGTCTTGACATCCAATGTATCCCTGCAAAGTTTGGTGAAGATCTGAGTATGTAGTTTTTGACCTTATATGGAACCTCCCATCTGAAAATTTGAAAATTCTTAAAAAATTCGACCAAAATCTGGATGTCTCCAATCCTATGTTTTGTATGTTTTTTCCACGTGTCTTGACATCCAATGTATCCATGCAAAGTTTGGTGAAGATCTGAGTATGTAGTTTTTGACCTTATCTGGAACCTCCCATCTGAAAATTTGAAAATTCTTAAAAAATTCGTCCAAAATCTTGATGTCTCCAATCTCTTGTTTTATACGTTTTTTCCACGTGTCTTGACATCCAATGTATCCCTGCAAAATTTGGTGAAGATCTGAGTATGTAGTTTTTGACCTTATCTGGAACCTCCCATCTGAAAATTTAAAAATTTTTAAAAAATTCGTCCAAAATCTTGATGTCTCCAATCTCTTGTTTTGTACGTTTTTTCCACGTGTCTTGACCTCCAATGTATCCCTGCAATGTTTGGTGAAGATCTGAGTATGTAGTTTTTAACCTTATATGGAACCTCCTATCTGAAAATTTGAAAATTCTTAAAAAATTTGACCAAAATCTTGATGTCCCCAATCCTATGTTTTGTATGTTTTTTCCACGTGTCTTGACATCCAATGTATCCCTGCAAAGTTTGGTGAAGATCTGAGTATGTCGTTTTTGACCTTATCTGGAACCTCCTATCTGAAAATTTGAAAATTCTTCAAAAATTCGTCCAAAATCTTGATGTCTCCAATCTCTTGTTTTGTACGATTTTTCCAGGTTTCTTGACATCCAATGTATCCCTGCAATGTTTGGTGAAGATCTGAGTATGTAGTTTTTGACCTTATATGGAACCTCCTATCTGAAAATTTGAAAATTCTTAAAAAATTTGACCAAAATCTTGATGTCCCCAATCCTATGTTTTGTATGTTTTTTCCACGTGTCTTGACATCCAATGTATCCCTGCAATGTTTGGTGAAGATCTGAGTATGTAGTTTTTGACCTTATCTGGAACATCCTTTCTGAAAATTTGAAAATTCTTAAAAAATTCGTCGAAAATCTTGATGTCCCCAATCCTATGTTTTGTATGTTTTTTCCACGTGTCTTGACATCCAATGTATCCCTGCAAAGTTTGGTGAAGATCTGAGTATGTCGTTTTTGACCTTATCTGGAACATCCTTTCTGAAAATTTGAAAATTCTTAAAAAATTCGTCCAAAATCTTGATGTCTCCAATCTCTTGTTTTGTACGTTTTTTCCACGTGTCTTGACATCCAATGTACCCATGCAAAGTTTGGTGAAGATCTGAGTATGTAGTTTTTGACCTTATATGGAACCTCCTATCTGAAAATTTGAGAATTCTTGAAAAATTCGTCCAAAATCTTGATGTCTCCAATCTCTTGTTTTGTACGTTTTTTCCACGTGTCTTGACATCCAATGTATCCCTGCAAAGTTTGGTGAAGATCTGAGTATGTAGTTTTTGACCTTATCTGGAACCTCCCATCTGAAAATTTGAAAATTCCTAAAAAATCCGTCCAAAATCTTGATGACCTCAATCTCTTGTTTTGTACGTTTTTTCCACGTGTCTTGACATCCAATGTATCCCTGCAATGTTTGGTGAAGATCTGAGTATGTAGTTTTTGACCTTATATGGAACCTCTTATCTGAAAATTTGAAAATTCTTAAAAATATTTGACCAAAATCTTGATGTCCCCAATCCTATGTTTTGTATGTTTTTTCCACGTGTCTTGACATCCAATGTATTTCTGCAAAGTTTGGTGAAGATCTGAGTATGTCGTTTTTGACCTTATCTGGAACATCCTTTCTGAAAATTTGAAAATTCTTAAAAAATTTGACCAAAATCTTGATGTCCCCAATCCTATGTTTTGTATGTTTTTTCCACGTGTCTTGACATCCAATGTATCCCTGCAAAGTTTGGTGAAGATCTGAGTATGTCGTTTTTGACCTTATCTGGAACATCCTTTCTGAAAATTTGAAAATTCTTAAAAAATTCGTCCAAAATCTTGATGTCTCCAATCTCTTGTTTTGTACGTTTTTTCCACGTGTCTTGACATCCAATGTATCCCTGCAAAGTTTGGTGAAGATCTGAGTATGTAGTTTTTGACCTTATATGGAACCTCCCATCTGAAAATTTGAAAATTCCTAAAAAATCCGTCTAAAATCTTGATGTCCCCAATCCTATGTTTTGTATGTTTTTTCCACGTGTCTTGACATCCAATGTATTTCTGCAAAGTTTGGTGAAGATCTGAGTATGTCGTTTTTGACCTTATCTGGAACATCCTTTCTGAAAATTTGAAAACTCTTAAAAAATTCATCCAAAATCTTGATGTCTCCAATCTCTTGTTTTGTACGTTTTTTCCACGTGTCTTGACTTCCAATGTATCCCTGCAATGTTTGGTGAAGATCTGAGTATGTAGTTTTTGACCTTATATGGAACCTCCTATCTGAAAATTTGAAAATTCTTAAAAAATTTGACCAAAATCTTGATGTCCCCAATCCTATGTTTTGTATGTTTTTTCCACGTGTCTTGACATCCAATGTATCCCTGCAAAGTTTGGTGAAGATCTGAGTATGTCGTTTTTGACCTTATCTGGAACATTCTTTCTGAAAATTTGAAAATTCTTAAAAAATTCTTCGAAAATCTTGATGTCTCCAATCTCTTGTTTTGTACGTTTTTTAAACGTGTCATGACATCCAATGTATCCCTGCAAAGTTTGGTGAAGATGTGAGTATGTAGTTTTTGACCTTATATGGAACCTCCTTTCTGAAAATTTGAAAATTCTTAAAAAATTCGTCCAAAATCTTGATGTCTCCAATCTCTTGTTTTGTACGTTTTTTCCACGTGTCTTGACATCCAATGTATCCCTGCAAAATTTGGTGAAGATCTGAGTATGTAGTTTTTGACCTTATCTGGAACCTCCCATCTGAAAATTTAAAAATTTTTAAAAAATTCGTCCAAAATCTTGATGTCTCCAATCTCTTGTTTTGTACGTTTTTTCCACGTGTCTTGACCTCCAATGTATCCCTGCAATGTTTGGTGAAGATCTGAGTATGTAGTTTTTAACCTTATATGGAACCTCCTATCTGAAAATTTGAAAATTCTTAAAAAATTTGACCAAAATCTTGATGTCCCCAATCCTATGTTTTGTATGTTTTTTCCACGTGTCTTGACATCCAATGTATCCCTGCAAAGTTTGGTGAAGATCTGAGTATGTCGTTTTTGACCTTATCTGGAACCTCCTATCTGAAAATTTGAAAATTCTTCAAAAATTCGTCCAAAATCTTGATGTCTCCAATCTCTTGTTTTGTACGATTTTTCCAGGTTTCTTGACATCCAATGTATCCCTGCAATGTTTGGTGAAGATCTGAGTATGTAGTTTTTGACCTTATATGGAACCTCCTATCTGAAAATTTGAAAATTCTTAAAAAATTTGACCAAAATCTTGATGTCCCCAATCCTATGTTTTGTATGTTTTTTCCACGTGTCTTGACATCCAATGTATCCCTGCAATGTTTGGTGAAGATCTGAGTATGTAGTTTTTGACCTTATCTGGAACATCCTTTCTGAAAATTTGAAAATTCTTAAAAAATTCGTCCAAAATCTTGATGTCCCCAATCCTATGTTTTGTATGTTTTTTCCACGTGTCTTGACATCCAATGTATCCCTGCAAAGTTTGGTGAAGATCTGAGTATGTCGTTTTTGACCTTATATGGAACCTCCTTTCTGAAAATTTGAAAATTCTTAAAAAATTCGTCCAAAATCTTGATGTCTCCAATCTCTTGTTTTGTACGTTTTTTCCACGTGTCTTGACATCCAATGTATCCATGCAAAGTTTGGTGAAGATCTGAGTATGTAGTTTTTGACCTTATATGGAACCTCCTATCTGAAAATTTGAGAATTCTTGAAAAATTCGTCCAAAATCTTGATGTCTCCAATCTCTTGTTTTGTACGTTTTTTCCACGTGTCTTGACATCCAATGTATCCCTGCAAAGTTTGGTGAAGATCTGAGTATGTAGTTTTTGACCTTATCTGGAACCTCCCATCTGAAAATTTGAAAATTCCTAAAAAATCCGTCCAAAATCTTGATGACCTCAATCTCTTGTTTTGTACGTTTTTTCCACGTGTCTTGACATCCAATGTATCCCTGCAATGTTTGGTGAAGATCTGAGTATGTAGTTTTTGACCTTATATGGAACCTCTTATCTGAAAATTTGAAAATTCTTAAAAATATTTGACCAAAATCTTGATGTCCCGAATCCTATGTTTTGTATGTTTTTTCCACGTGTCTTGACATCCAATGTATTTCTGCAAAGTTTGGTGAAGATCTGAGTATGTCGTTTTTGACCTTATCTGGAACATCCTTTCTGAAAATTTGAAAATTCTTAAAAAATTCGTCCAAAATCTTGATGTCTCCAATCTCTTGTTTTGTACGTTTTTTCCACGTGTCTTGACATCCAATGTATCCCTGCAAAGTTTGGTGAAGATCTGAGTATGTAGTTTTTGACCTTATATGGAACCTCCCATCTGAAAATTTGAAAATTCTTAAAAAATTCGACCAAAATCTGGATGTCTCCAATCCTATGTTTTGTATGTTTTTTCCACGTGTCTTGACATCCAATGTATCCATGCAAAGTTTGGTGAAGATCTGAGTATGTAGTTTTTGACCTTATCTGGAACCTCCCATCTGAAAATTTGAAAATTTTTAAAAAATTCGTCCAAAATCTTGATGTCTCCAATCTCTTGTTTTATACGTTTTTTCCACGTGTCTTGACCTCCAATGTATCCCTGCAATGTTTGGTGAAGATCTGAGTATGTAGTTTTTCACCTTATATGGAACCTCCTATCTGAAAATTTGAAAATTCTTAAAAAATTTGACCAAAATCTTGATGTCCCCAATCCTATGTTTTGTATGTTTTTTCCACGTGTCTTGACATCCAATGTATCCCTGCAAAGTTTGGTGAAGATCTGAGTATGTCGTTTTTGACCTTATCTGGAACATCCTTTCTGAAAATTTGAAAATTCTTAAAAAATTCGTCCAAAATCTTGATGTCTCCAATCTCTTGTTTTGTACGTTTTTTCCACGTGTCTTGACATTCAATGTATCCCTGCAAAGTTTGGTGAAGATCTGAGTATGTAGTTTTTGACCTTATATGGAACCTCCTTTCTGAAAATTTTTAAAAATTCTTAAAAAATTCGTCCAAAATCTTGATGTCTCCAATCTCTTGTTTTGTACGTTTTTTCCACGTGTCTTGACATCCAATGTATCCCTGCAAAGTTTGGTGAAGATCTGAGTATGTAGTTTTTGACCTTATATGGAACCTCATATCTGAAAATTTGGAAATTCTTAAAAAATTCGACCAAAATCTTGATGTCTCCAATCCTATGTTTTGTATGTTTTTTCCACGTGTCTTGACATCCAATGTATCCATGCAAAGTTTGGTGAAGATCTGAGTATGTAGTTTTTGACCTTATATGGAACCTCCTATCTGAAAATTTGAAAATTCTTAAAAAATTCGTCCAAAATCTTGATGTCTCCAATCTCTTGTTTTGTACGTTTTTTCCACGTGTCTTGACATCCAATGTATCCCTGCAAAGTTTGGTGAAGATCTGAGTATGTAGTTTTTGACCTTATCTGGAACCTCCCATCTGAAAATTTGAAAATTCCTAAAAAATCCGTCCAAAATCTTGATGACCTCAATCTCTTGTTTTGTACGTTTTTTCCACGTGTCTTGACATCCAATGTATCCCTGCAAAGTTTGGTGAAGATCTGAGTATGTAGTTTTTGACCTTATATGGAAATTCCCATCTGAAAATTTGAAAATTCCTAAAAAATCCGTCTAAAATCTTGATGTCCCCAATCCTATGTCTTGTATGTTTTTTCCACGTGTCTTGACATCCAATGTATCCCTGCAAAGTTTGGTGAAGATCTGAGTATGTAGTTTTTGACCTTATTTGGAACCTCATATCTGAAAATTTGAAAATTCTTAAAAAATTCGACCAAAATCTTGATGTCTCCAATCCTATGTTTTGTATGTTTTTTCCACGTGTCTTGACATCCAATGTATCCATGCAAAGTTTGGTGAAGATCTGAGTATGTAGTTTTTGACCTTATATGGAACCTCTTATCTGAAAATTTGAGAATTCTTGAAAAATTCGTCCAAAATCTTGATGTCTCCAATCTCTTGTATTGTACGTTTTTTCCACGTGTCTTGACATCCAATGTA
The DNA here is from genome assembly GCF_977018435.1 of Lepisma saccharinum. Lineage (NCBI taxonomy): Eukaryota > Metazoa > Arthropoda > Insecta > Zygentoma > Lepismatidae > Lepisma > Lepisma saccharinum. The sequence goes on along the minus strand of NW_028143014.1, from coordinate 162,132 downwards.
TCCCTGCAAAGTTTGGTGAAGATCTGAGTATGTAGTTTTTGACCTTATATGGAACCTCCCATCTGAAAATTTGAAAATTCCTAAAAAATCCGTCCAAAATCTTGATGACCTCAATCTCTTGTTTTGTACGTTTTTTCCACGTATCTTGACATCCAATGTATCCCTGCAATGTTTGGTGAAGATCTGAGTATGTAGTTTTTGACCTTATATGGAACCTCTTATCTGAAAATTTGAAAATTCTTAAAAATATTTGACCAAAATCTTGATGTCCCCAATCCTATGTTTTGTATGTTTTTTCCACGTGTCTTGACATCCAATGTATTTCTGCAAAGTTTGGTGAAGATCTGAGTATGTCGTTTTTGACCTTATCTGGAACATCCTTTCTGAAAATTTGAAAATTCTTAAAAAATTCGTCCAAAATCTTGATGTCTCCAATCTCTTGTTTTGTACGTTTTTTCCACGTGTCTTGACATCCAATGTATCCCTGCAAAGTTTGGTGAAGATCTGAGTATGTAGTTTTTGACCTTATATGGAACCTCCCATCTGAAAATTTGAAAATTCTTAAAAAATTCGACCAAAATCTTGATGTCTCCAATCCTATGTTTTGTATGTTTTTTCCACGTGTCTTGACATCCAATGTATCCATGCAAATTTTGGTGAAGATCTGAGTATGTCGTTTTTGACCTTATCTGGAACATCCTATCTGAAAATTTGAAAATTCTTAAAAAATTCGTCCAAAATCTTGATGTCTCCAATCTCTTGTTTTGTACGTTTTTTCCACGTGTCTTGACTTCCAATGTATCCCTGCAATGTTTGGTGAAGATCTGAGTATGTAGTTTTTGACCTTATATGGAACCTCCTTTCTGAAAATTTGAAAATTCTTAAAAAATTTGACCAAAATCTTGATGTCCCCAATCCTATGTTTTGTATGTTTTTTCCACGTGTCTTGACATCCAATGTATCCCTGCAAAGTTTGGTGAAGATCTGAGTATGTCGTTTTTGACCTTATCTGGAACATCCTTTCTGAAAATTTGAAAATTCTTAAAAAATTCGTCGAAAATCTTGATGTCTCCAATCTCTTGTTTTGTACTTTTTTTCCACGTGTCATGACATCCAATGTATCCCTGCAAAGTTTGGTGAAGATCTGAGTATGTAGTTTTTGACCTTATATGGAACCTCCTTTCTGAAAATTTGAAAATTCTTAAAAAATTCGTCCAAAATCTTGATGTCTCCAATCTCTTGTTTTGTACGTTTTTTCCACGTGTCTTGACATCCAATGTATCCCTGCAAAATTTGGTGAAGATCTGAGTATGTAGTTTTTGACCTTATCTGGAACCTCCCATCTGAAAATTTGAAAATTCTTCAAAAATTCGTCCAAAATCTTGATGTCTCCAATCTCTTGTTTTGTACGTTTTTTCCACGTTTCTTGACATCCAATGTATCCCTGCAATGTTTGGTGAAGATCTGAGTATGTAGTTTTTGACCTTATATGGAACCTCCTATCTGAAAATTTGAAAATTCTTAAAAAATTTGACCAAAATCTTGATGTCCCCAATCCTATGTTTTGTATGTTTTTCCACGTGTCTTGACATCCAATGTATCCCTGCAAAGTTTGGTGAAGATCTGAGTATGTAGTTTTTGACCTTATCTGGAACCTCCTATCTGAAAATTTGAAAATTTTTAAAAAATTCGTCCAAAATCTTGATGTCTTCAATCTCTTGTTTTGTACTTTTTTTCCACGTGTCTTGACCTCCAATGTATCCCTGCAAAGTTTGGTGAAGATCTGAGTATGTCGTTTTTGACCTTATCTGGAACATCCTTTCTGAAAATTTGAAAATTCTTAAAAAATTCGTCCAAAATCTTGATGTCTCCAATCTCTTGTTTTGTACGTTTTTTCCACGTGTCTTGACATCCAATGTATCCATGCAAAGTTTGGTGAAGATCTGAGTATGTAGTTTTTGACCTTATATGGAACCTCCTATCTGAAAATTTGAGAATCCTTGAAAAATTCGTCCAAAATCTTGATGTCTCCAATCTCTTGTTTTGTACGTTTTTTCCACGTGTCTTGACATCCAATGTATCCCTGCAAAGTTTGGTGAAGATCTGAGTATGTAGTTTTTGACCTAATATGGAACCTCCCATCTGAAAATTTGAAAATTCCTAAAAAATCCGTCTAAAATCTTGATGTCCCCAATCCTATGTTTTGTATGTTTTTTCCACGTGTCTTGACATCCAATGTATTTCTGCAAAGTTTGGTGAAGATCTGAGTATGTCGTTTTTGACCTTATCTGGAACATCCTTTCTGAAAATTTGAAAATTCTTAAAAAATTCGTCCAAAATCTTGATGTCTCCAATCTCTTGTTTTGTACGTTTTTTCCACGTGTCTTGACATCCAATGTATCCCTGCAAAGTTTGGTGAAGATCTGAGTATGTAGTTTTTGACCTTATATGGAACCTCCCATCTGAAAATTTGAAAATTCCTAAAAAATCCGTCTAAAATCTTGATGTCCCCAATCCTATGTTTTGTATGTTTTTTCCACGTGTCTTGACATCCAATGTATTTCTGCAAATTTTGGTGAAGATCTGAGTATGTCGTTTTTGACCTTATCTGGAACATCCTTTCTGAAAATTTGAAAATTCTTAAAAAATTCGTCCAAAATCTTGATGTCTCCAATCTCTTGTTTTGTACGTTTTTTCCACGTGTCTTGACTTCCAATGTATCCCTGCAATGTTTGGTGAAGATCTGAGTATGTAGTTTTTGACCTTATATGGAACCTCCTTTCTGAAAATTTGAAAATTCTTAAAAAATTTGACCAAAATCTTGATGTCCCCAATCCTATGTTTTGTATGTTTTTTCCACGTGTCTTGACATCCAATGTATCCCTGCAAAGTTTGGTGAAGATCTGAGTATGTCGTTTTTGACCTTATCTGGAACATCCTTTCTGAAAATTTGAAAATTCTTAAAAAATTCGTCGAAAATCTTGATGTCTCCAATCTCTTGTTTTGTACGTTTTTTCCACGTGTCATGACATCCAATGTATCCCTGCAAAGTTTGGTGAAGATCTGAGTATGTAGTTTTTGACCTTATATGGAACCTCCTTTCTGAAAATTTGAAAATTCTTAAAAAATTCGTCCAAAATCTTGATGTCTCCAATCTCTTGTTTTGTACGTTTTTTCCACGTGTCTTGACATCCAATGTATCCCTGCAAAATTTGGTGAAGATCTGAGTATGTAGTTTTTGACCTTATCTGGAACCTCCCATCTGAAAATTTGAAAATTTTTAAAAAATTCTTCCAAAATCTTGATGTCTCCAATCTCTTGTTTTGTACGTTTTTTCCACGTGTCTTGACCTCCAATGTATCCCTGCAATGTTTGGTGAAGATCTGAGTATGTAGTTTTTGACCTTATATGGAACCTCCTATCTGAAAATTTGAAAATTCTTAAAAAATTTGACCAAAATCTTGATGTCCCCAATCCTATGTTTTGTATGTTTTTTCCACGTGTCTTGACATCCAATGTATCCCTGCAAAGTTTGGTGAAGATCTGAGTATGTCGTTTTTGACCTTATCTGGAACCTCCTATCTGAAAATTTGAAAATTCTTCAAAAATTCGTCCAAAATCTTGATGTCTCCAATCTCTTGTTTTGTACGTTTTTTCCACGTTTCTTGACATCCAATGTATCCCTGCAATGTTTGGTGAAGATCTGAGTATGTAGTTTTTGACCTTATATGGAACCTCCTATCTGAAAATTTGAAAATTCTTAAAAAATTTGACCAAAATCTTGATATCCCCAATCCTATGTTTTGTATGTTTTTCCACGTGTCTTGACATCCAATGTATCCCTGCAAAGTTTGGTGAAGATCTGAGTATGTAGTTTTTGACCTTATCTGGAACCTCCTATCTGAAAATTTGAAAATTTTTAAAAAATTCGTCCAAAATCTTGATGTCTTCAATCTCTTGTTTTGTACTTTTTTTCCACGTGTCTTGACCTCCAATGTATCCCTGCAAAGTTTGGTGAAGATCTGAGTATGTCGTTTTTGACCTTATCTGGAACATCCTTTCTGAAAATTTGAAAATTCTTAAAAAATTCGTCCAAAATCTTGATGTCTCCAATCTCTTGTTTTGTACGTTTTTTCCACGTGTCTTGACATCCAATGTATCCATGCAAAGTTTGGTGAAGATCTGAGTATGTAGTTTTTGACCTTATATGGAACCTCCTATCTGAAAATTTGAGAATTCTTGAAAAATTCGTCCAAAATCTTGATGTCTCCAATCTCTTGTTTTGTGCGTTTTTTCCACGTGTCTTGACATCCAATGTATCCCTGCAAAGTTTGGTGAAGATCTGAGTATGTAGTTTTTGACCTTATCTGGAACCTCCCATCTGAAAATTTGAAAATTCCTAAAAAATCCGTCCAAAATCTTGATGACCTCAATCTCTTGTTTTGTACGTTTTTTCCACGTGTCTTGACATCCAATGTATCCCTGCAATGTTTGGTGAAGATCTGAGTATGTAGTTTTTGACCTTATATGGAACCTCTTATCTGAAAATTTGAAAATTCTTAAAAATATTTGACCAAAATCTTGATGTCCCCAATCCTATGTTTTGTATGTTTTTTCCACGTGTCTTGACATCCAATGTATTTCTGCAAAGTTTGGTGAAGATCTGAGTATGTCGTTTTTGACCTTATCTGGAACATCCTTTCTGAAAATTTGAAAATTCTTAAAAAATTCGTCCAAAATCTTGATGTCTCCAATCTCTTGTTTTGTACGTTTTTTCCACGTGTCTTGACATCCAATGTATCCCTGCAAAGTTTGGTGAAGATCTGAGTATGTAGTTTTTGACCTTATATGGACCCTCCCATCTGAAAATTTGAAAATTCTTAAAAAATTCGACCAAAATCTGGATGTCTCTAATCCTATGTTTTGTATGTTTTTTCCACGTGTCTTGACATCCAATGTATCCATGCAAAGTTTGGTGAAGATCTGAGTATGTAGTTTTTGACCTTATCTGGAACCTCGTATCTGAAAATTTGAAAATTTTTAAAAAATTCGTCCAAAATCTTGATGTCTCCAATCTCTTGTTTTATACGTTTTTTCCACGTGTCTTGACCTCCAATGTATCCCTGCAATGTTTGGTGAAGATCTGAGTATGTAGTTTTTGACCTTATATGGAACCTCCTATCTGAAAATTTGAAAATTCTTAAAAAATTTGACCAAAATCTTGATGTCCCCAATCCTATGTTTTGTATGTTTTTTCCACGTGTCTTGACATCCAATGTATCCCTGCAAAGTTTGGTGAAGATCTGAGTATGTCGTTTTTGACCTTATCTGGAACATCCTTTCTGAAAATTTGAAAATTCTTAAAAAATTCGTCCAAAATCTTGATGTCTCCAATCTCTTGTTTTGTACGTTTTTTCCACGTGTCTTGACATCCAATGTATCCCTGCAAAGTTTGGTGAAGATCTGAGTATGTAGTTTTTGACCTTATATGGAACCTCCTTTCTGAAAATTTGAAAATTCTTAAAAAATTCGTCCAAAATCTTGATGTCTCCAATCTCTTGTTTTGTACGTTTTTTCCACGTGTCTTGACATCCAATGTATCCCTGCAAAGTTTGGTGAAGATCTGAGTATGTAGTTTTTGACCTTATATGGAACCTCCTTTCTGAAAATTTGAAAATTCTTAAAAAATTCGTCCAAAATCTTGATGTCTCCAATCTCTTGTTTTCTACATTTTTTCCACGTGTCTTGACATCCAATGTATCCCTGCAAAGTTTGGTGAAGATCTGAGTATGTCGTTTTTGACCTTATCTGGAACATCCTTTCTGAAAATTTGAAAATTCTTAAAAAATTCGTCCAAAATCTTGATGTCTCCAATCTCTTGTTTTGTACGTTTTTTCCACGTGTCTTGACATCCAATGTATCCCTGCAAAGTTTGGTGAAGATCTGAGTATGTAGTTTTTGACCTTATATGGAACCTTCTTTCTGAAAATTTGAAAATTCTTAAAAAATTCGTCCAAAATCTTGATGTCTCCAATCTCTTGTTTTGTACGTTTTTTCCACGTGTCTTGACATCCAATGTATCCCTGCAAAGTTTGGTGAAGATCTGAGTATGTAGTTTTTGACCTTATATGGAACCTCATATCTGAAAATTTGGAAATTCTTAAAAAATTCGACCAAAATCTTGATGTCTCCAATCCTATGTTTTGTATGTTTTTTCCACGTGTCTTGACATCCAATGTATCCATGCAAAGTTTGGTGAAGATCTGAGTATGTAGTTTTTGACCTTATATGGAACCTCCTATCTGAAAATTTGAAAATTCTTAAAAAATTCGTCCAAAATCTTGATGTCTCCAATCTCTTGTTTTGTACGTTTTTTCCACGTGTCTTGACATCCAATGTATCCCTGCAAAGTTTGGTGAAGATCTGAGTATGTAGTTTTTGACCTTATCTGGAACCTCCCATCTGAAAATTTGAAAATTCCTAAAAAATCCGTCCAAAATCTTGATGATCTCAATCTCTTGTTTTGTACGTTTTTTCCACGTGTCTTGACATCCAATGTATCCCTGCAAAGTTTGGTGAAGATCTGAGTATGTAGTTTTTGACCTTATATGGAACCTCCCATCTGAAAATTTGAAAATTCCTAAAAAATCCGTCTAAAATCTTGATGTCCCCAATCCTATGTCTTGTATGTTTTTTCCACGTGTCTTGACATCCAATGTATCCCTGCAAAGTTTGGTGAAGATCTGAGTATGTAGTTTTTGACCTTATTTGGAACCTCATATCTGAAAATTTGAAAATTCTTAAAAAATTCGACCAAAATCTTGATGTCTCCAATCCTATGTTTTGTATGTTTTTTCCACGTGTCTTGACATCCAATGTATCCATGCAAAGTTTGGTGAAGATCTGAGTATGTAGTTTTTGACCTTATATGGAACCTCCTATCTGAAAATTTGAGAATTCTTGAAAAATTCGTCCAAAATCTTGATGTCTCCAATCTCTTGTATTGTACGTTTTTTCCACGTGTCTTGACATCCAATGTATCCCTGCAAAGTTTGGTGAAGATCTGAGTATGTAGTTTTTGACCTTATATGGAACCTCCCATCTGAAAATTTGAAAATTCCTAAAAAATCCGTCCAAAATCTTGATGACCTCAATCTCTTGTTTTGTACGTTTTTTCCACGTGTCTTGACATCCAATGTATCCCTGCAATGTTTGGTGAAGATCTGAGTATGTAGTTTTTGACCTTATATGGAACCTCTTATCTGAAAATTTGAAAATTCTTAAAAATATTTGACCAAAATCTTGATGTCCCCAATCCTATGTTTTGTATGTTTTTTCCACGTGTCTTGACATCCAATGTATTTCTGCAAAGTTTGGTGAAGATCTGAGTATGTCGTTTTTGACCTTATCTGGAACATCCTTTCTGAAAATTTGAAAATTCTTAAAAAATTCGTCCAAAATCTTGATGTCTCCAATCTCTTGTTTTGTACGTTTTTTCCACGTGTCTTGACATCCAATGTATCCCTGCAAAGTTTGGTGAAGATCTGAGTATGTAGTTTTTGACCTTATATGGAACCTCCCATCTGAAAATTTGAAAATTCTTAAAAAATTCGACCAAAATCTTGATGTCTCCAATCCTATGTTTTGTATGTTTTTTCCACGTGTCTTGACATCCAATGTATCCATGCAAAGTTTGGTGAAGATCTGAGTATGTAGTTTTTGACCTTATCTGGAACCTCCTATCTGAAAATGTGAAAATTTTTAAAAAATTCGTCCAAAATCTTGATGTCTCCAATCTCTTGTTTTATACGTTTTTCCACGTGTCTTGACCTCCAATGTATCCCTGCAATGTTTGGTGAAGATCTGAGTATGTAGTTTTTGACCTTATATGGAACCTCTTATCTGAAAATTTGAAAATTCTTAAAAATATTTGACCAAAATCTTGATGTCCCCAATCCTATGTTTTGTATGTTTTTTCCACGTGTCTTGACATCCAATGTATTTCTGCAAAGTTTGGTGAAGATCTGAGTATGTCGTTTTTGACCTTATCTGGAACATCCTTTCTGAAAATTTGAAAATTCTTAAAAAATTCGTCGAAAATCTTGATGTCTCCAATCTCTTGTTTTGTACGTTTTTTCCACGTGTCTTGACATCCAATGTATCCCTGCAAAGTTTGGTGAAGATCTGAGTATGTAGTTTTTGACCTTATATGGAACCTCCCATCTGAAAATTTGTAAATTTTTAAAAAATTCGTCCAAAATCTTGATGTCTCCAATCACTTGTTTTATACGTTTTTCCACGTGTCTTGACCTCCAATGTATCCCTGCAATGTTTGGTGAAGATCTGAGTATGTAGTTTTTGACCTTATATGGAACCTCCTATCTGATAATTTGAAAATTCTTAAAAAATTTGACCAAAATCTTGATGTCCCCAATCCTATGTTTTGTATGTTTTTTCCACGTGTCTTGACATCCAATGTATCCCTGCAAAGTTTGGTGAAGATCTGAGTATGTCGTTTTTGACCTTATCTGGAACCTCATTTCTGAAAATTTGAAAATTCTTAAAAAATTCGTCCAAAATCTTGATGTCTCCAATCTCTTGTTTTGTACGTTTTTTCCACGTGTCTTGACATCCAATGTATCCCTGCAAAGTTTGGTGAAGATCTGAGTATGTAGTTTTTGACCTTATATGGAACCTCCTTTCTGAAAATTTGAAAATTCTTAAAAAATTCGTCCAAAATCTTGATGTCTCCAATCTCTTGTTTTGTACGTTTTTTCCACGTGTCTTGACATCCAATGTATCCCTGCAAAGTTTGGTGAAGATCTGAGTATGTAGTTTTTGACCTTATATGGAACCTCCCATCTGAAAATTTGAAAAATCCTAAAAAATCCGTCTAAAATCTTGATGTCCCCAATCCTATGTTTTGTATGTTTTTTCCACGTGTCTTGACATCCAATGTATTTCTGCAAAGTTTGGTGAAGATCTGAGTAAGTCGTTTTTGACCTTATCTGGAACATCCTTTCTGAAAATTTGAAAATTCTTAAAAAATTCGTCCAAAATCTTGATGTCTCCAATCTCTTGTTTTGTACGTTTTTTCCACGTGTCTTGACCTCCAATGTATCCCTGCAATGTTTGGTGACGATCTGAGTATGTAGTTTTTGACCTTATATGGAACCTCCTATCTGAAAATTTGAAAATTCTTAAAAAATTTGACCAAAATCTTGATGTCCCCAATCCTATGTTTTGTATGTTTTTTCCACGTGTCTTGACATCCAATGTATCCCTGCAAAGTTTGGTGAAGATCTGAGTATGTCGTTTTTGACCTTATCTGGAACCTCCCATCTGAAAATTTGAAAATTCCTAAAAAATCCGTCCAAAATCTTGATGATCTCAATCTCTTGTTTTGTACGTTTTTTCCACGTGTCTTGACATCCAATGTATCCCTGCAAAGTTTGGTGAAGATCTGAGTATGTAGTTTTTGACCTTATATGGAACCTCCCATCTGAAAATTTGAAAATTCCTAAAAAATCCGTCTAAAATCTTGATGTCCCCAATCCTATGTCTTGTATGTTTTTTCCACGTGTCTTGACATCCAATGTATCCCTGCAAAGTTTGGTGAAGATCTGAGTATGTAGTTTTTGACCTTATTTGGAACCTCATATCTGAAAATTTGAAAATTCTTAAAAAATTCGACCAAAATCTTGATGTCTCCAATCCTATGTTTTGTATGTTTTTTCCACGTGTCTTGACATCCAATGTATCCATGCAAAGTTTGGTGAAGATCTGAGTATGTAGTTTTTGACCTTATATGGAACCTCCTATCTGAAAATTTGAGAATTCTTGAAAAATTCGTCCAAAATCTTGATGTCTCCAATCTCTTGTATTGTACGTTTTTTCCACGTGTCTTGACATCCAATGTATCCCTGCAAAGTTTGGTGAAGATCTGAGTATGTAGTTTTTGACCTTATATGGAACCTCCCATCTGAAAATTTGAAAATTCCTAAAAAATCCGTCCAAAATCTTGATGACCTCAATCTCTTGTTTTGTACGTTTTTTCCACGTGTCTTGACATCCAATGTATCCCTGCAATGTTTGGTGAAGATCTGAGTATGTAGTTTTTGACCTTATATGGAACCTCTTATCTGAAAATTTGAAAATTCTTAAAAATATTTGACCAAAATCTTGATGTCCCCAATCCTATGTTTTGTATGTTTTTTCCACGTGTCTTGACATCCAATGTATCCCTGCAAAGTTTGGTGAAGATCTGAGTATGTAGTTTTTGACCTTATATGGAACCTCCCATCTGAAAATTTGAAAATTCTTAAAAAATTCGACCAAAATCTTGATGTCTCCAATCCTATGTTTTGTATGTTTTTTCCACGTGTCTTGACATCCAATGTATCCATGCAAAGTTTGGTGAAGATCTGAGTATGTAGTTTTTGACCTTATCTGGAACCTCCTATCTGAAAATGTGAAAATTTTTAAAAAATTCGTCCAAAATCTTGATGTCTCCAATCTCTTGTTTTATACGTTTTCCACGTGTCTTGACCTCCAATGTATCCCTGCAATGTTTGGTGAAGATCTGAGTATGTAGTTTTTGACCTTATCTGGAACCTCTTATCTGAAAATTTGAAAATTCTTAAAAATATTTGACCAAAATCTTGATGTCCCCAATCCTATGTTTTGTATGTTTTTTCCACGTGTCTTGACATCCAATGTATTTCTGCAAAGTTTGGTGAAGATCTGAGTATATCGTTTTTGACCTTATCTGGAACATCCTTTCTGAAAATTTGAAAATTCTTAAAAAATTCGTCCAAAATCTTGATGTCTCCAATCTCTTGTTTTGTACGTTTTTTCCACGTGTCTTGACATCCAATGTATCCCTGCAAAGTTTGGTGAAGATCTGAGTATGTAGTTTTTGACCTTATATGGAACCTCCCATCTGAAAATTTGAAAATTCTTAAAAAATTCGACCAAAATCTTGATGTCTCCAATCCTATGTTTTGTATGTTTTTTCCACGTGTCTTGACATCCAATGTATCCATGCAAAGTTTGGTGAAGATCTGAGTATGTAGTTTTTGACCTTATCTGGAACCTCCTATCTGAAAATTTGAAAATTTTTAAAAAATTCGTCCAAAATCTTGATGTCTCCAATCTCTTGTTTTATACGTTTTTCCACGTGTCTTGACCTCCAATGTATCCCTGCAATGTTTGGTGAAGATCTGAGTATGTAGTTTTTGACCTTATATGGAACCTCCTATCTGATAATTTGAAAATTCTTAAAAAATTTGACCAAAATCTTGATGTCCCCAATCCTATGTTTTGTATGTTTTTTCCACGTGTCTTGACATCCAATGTATCCCTGCAAAGTTTGGTGAAGATCTGAGTATGTCGTTTTTGACCTTATCTGGAACCTCATTTCTGAAAATTTGAAAATTCTTAAAAAATTCGTCCAAAATCTTGATGTCTCCAATCTCTTGTTTTGTACGTTTTTTCCACGTGTCTTGACATCCAATGTATCCCTGCAAAGTTTGGTGAAGATCTGAGTATGTAGTTTTTGACCTTATATGCAACCTCCTTTCTGAAAATTTGAAAATTCTTAAAAAATTCGTCCAAAATCTTGATGTCTCCAATCTCTTGTTTTGTACGTTTTTTCCACGTGTCTTGACATCCAATGTATCCCTGCAAAGTTTGGTGAAGATCTGAGTATGTAGTTTTTGACCTTATATGGAACCTCCCATCTGAAAATTTGAAAATTCCTAAAAAATCCGTCTAAAATCTTGATGTCCCCAATCCTATGTTTTGTATGTTTTTTCCACGTGTCTTGACATCCAATGTATTTCTACAAAGTTTGGTGAAGATCTGAGTAAGTCGTTTTTGACCTTATCTGGAACATCCTTTCTGAAAATTTGAAAATTCTTAAAAAATTCGTCCAAAATCTTGAGTCTCCAATCTCTTGTTTTGTACGTTTTTTCCACGTGTCTTGACCTCCAATGTATCCCTGCAATGTTTGGTGACGATCTGAGTATGTAGTTTTTGACCTTATATGGAACCTCCTATCTGAAAATTTGAAAATTCTTAAAAAATTTGACCAAAATCTTGATGTCCCCAATCCTATGTTTTGTATGTTTTTTCCACGTGTCTTGACATAAAATGTATCCCTGCAAAGTTTGGTGAAGATCTGAGTATGTCGTTTTTGACCTTATCTGGAACATCCTTTCTGAAAATTTGAAAATTCTTAAAAAATTCGTCCAAAATCTTGATGTCTCCAATCTCTTGTTTTGTACGTTTTTTCCACGTGTCTTGACATCCAATGTATCCCTGCAAAGTTTGGTGAAGATCTGAGTATGTAGTTTTTGACCTTATATGGAACCTCCCATCTGAAAATTTGAAAATTCCTAAAAAATCCGTCTAAAATCTTGATGTCTCCAATCTCTTGTTTTGTACGTTTTTTCCACGTGTCATGACATCCAATGTATCCCTGCAAAGTTTGGTGAAGATCTGAGTATGTAGTTTTTGACCTTATATGGAATCTCCTTTCTGAAAATTTGAAAATTCTTAAAAAATTCGTCCAAAATCTTGATGTCTCCAATCTCTTGTTTTGTACGTTTTTTCCACGTGTCTTGACATCCAATGTATCCCTGCAAAATTTGGTGAAGATCTGAGTATGTAGTTTTTGACCTTATCTGGAACCTCCCATCTGAAAATTTGAAAATTTTTAAAAAATTCGTCCAAAATCTTGATGTCTCCAATCTCTTGTTTTGTACGTTTTTTCCACGTGTCTTGACCTCCAATGTATCCCTGCAATGTTTGGTGAAGATCTGAGTATGTAGTTTTTGACCTTATATGGAACCTCCTATCTGAAAATTTGAAAATTCTTAAAAAATTTGACCAAAATCTTGATGTCCCCAATCCTATGTTTTGTATGTTTTTTCCACGTGTCTTGACATCCAATGTATCCCTGCAAAGTTTGGTGAAGATCTGAGTATGTAGTTTTTGACCTTATCTGGAACCTCCTATCTGAAAATTTGAAAATTCTTCAAAAATTCGTCCAAAATCTTGATGTCTCCAATCTCTTGTTTTGTACGTTTTTTCCACGTTTCTTGACATCCAATGTATCCCTGCAATGTTTGGTGAAGATCTGAGTATGTAGTTTTTGACCTTATATGGAACCTCCTATCTGAAAATTTGAAAATTCTTAAAAAATTTGACCAAAATCTTGATATCCCCAATCCTATGTTTTGTATGTTTTTCCACGTGTCTTGACATCCAATGTATCCCTGCAAAGTTTGGTGAAGATCTGAGTATGTAGTTTTTGACCTTATCTGGAACCTCCTATCTGAAAATTTGAAAATTTTTAAAAAATTCGTCCAAAATCTTGATGTCTTCAATCTCTTGTTTTGTACTTTTTTTCCACGTGTCTTGACCTCCAATGTATCCCTGCAAAGTTTGGTGAAGATCTGAGTATGTCGTTTTTGACCTTATCTGGAACATCCTTTCTGAAAATTTGAAAATTCTTAAAAAATTCGTCCAAAATCTTGATGTCTCCAATCTCTTGTTTTGTACGTTTTTTCCACGTGTCTTGACATCCAATGTATCCATGCAAAGTTTGGTGAAGATCTGAGTATGTAGTTTTTGACCTTATATGGAACTTCCTATCTGAAAATTTGAGAATTCTTGAAAAATTCGTCCAAAATCTTGATGTCTCCAATCTCTTGTTTTGTACGTTTTTTCCACGTGTCTTGACATCCAATGTATCCCTGCAAAGTTTGGTGAAGATCTGAGTATGTAGTTTTTGACCTTATCTGGAACCTCCCATCTGAAAATTTGAAAATTCCTAAAAAATCCGTCCAAAATCTTGATGACCTCAATCTCTTGTTTTGTACGTTTTTTCCACGTGTCTTGACATCCAATGTATCCCTGCAATGTTTGGTGAAGATCTGAGTATGTAGTTTTTGACCTTATATGGAACCTCTTATCTGAAAATTTGAAAATTCTTAAAAATATTTGACCAAAATCTTGATGTCCCCAATCCTATGTTTTTTATGTTTTTTCCACGTGTCTTGACATCCAATGTATTTCTGCAAAGTTTGGTGAAGATCTGAGTATGTCGTTTTTGACCTTATCTGGAACATCCTTTCTGAAAATTTGAAAATTCTTAAAAAATTCGTCCAAAATCTTGATGTCTCCAATCTCTTGTTTTGTACGTTTTTTCCACGTGTCGTGACATCCAATGTATCCCTGCAAAGTTTGGTGAAGATCTGAGTATGTAGTTTTTGACCTTATATGGAACCTCCCATCTGAAAATTTGAAAATTCTTAAAAAATTCGACCAAAATCTGGATGTCTCCAATCCTATGTTTTGTATGTTTTTTCCACGTGTCTTGACATCCAATGTATCCATGCAAAGTTTGGTGAAGATCTGAGTATGTAGTTTTTGACCTTATCTGGAACCTCCCATCTGAAAATTTGAAAATTTTTAAAAAATTCGTCCAAAATCTTGATGTCTCCAATCTCTTGTTTTATACGTTTTTTCCACGTGTCTTGACCTCCAATGTATCCCTGCAATGTTTGGTGAAGATCTGAGTATGTAGTTTTTGACCTTATATGGAACCTCCTATCTGAAAATTTGAAAATTCTTAAAAAATTTGACCAAAATCTTGATGTCCCCAATCCTATGTTTTGTATGTTTTTTCCACGTGTCTTGACATCCAATGTATCCCTGCAAAGTTTGGTGAAGATCTGAGTATGTCGTTTTTGACCTTATCTGGAACATCCTTTCTGAAAATTTGAAAATTCTTAAAAAATTCGTCCAAAATCTTGATGTCTCCAATCTCTTGTTTTGTACGTTTTTTCCACGTGTCTTGACATCCAATGTATCCCTGCAAAGTTTGGTGAAGATCTGAGTATGTAGTTTTTGACCTTATATGGAACCTCCTTTCTGAAAATTTGAAAATTCTTAAAAAATTCGTCCAAAATCTTGATGTCTCCAATCTCTTGTTTTGTACGTTTTTTCCACGTGTCTTGACATCCAATGTATCCCTGCAAAGTTTGGTGAAGATCTGAGTATGTAGTTTTTGACCTTATATGGAACCTCATATCTGAAAATTTGGAAATTCTTAAAAAATTCGACCAAAATCTTGATGTCTCCAATCCTATGTTTTGTATGTTTTTTCCACGTGTCTTGACATCCAATGTATCCATGCAAAGTTTGGTGAAGATCTGAGTATGTAGTTTTTGACCTTATATGGAACCTCCTATCTGAAAATTTGAAAATTCTTAAAAAATTCGTCCAAAATCTTGATGTCTCCAATCTCTTGTTTTGTACGTTTTTTCCACGTGTCTTGACATCCAATGTATCCCTGCAAAGTTTGGTGAAGATCTGAGTATGTAGTTTTTGACCTTATCTGGAACCTCCCATCTGAAAATTTGAAAATTCCTAAAAAATCCGTCCAAAATCTTGATGACCTCAATCTCTTGTTTTGTACGTTTTTTCCACGTGTCTTGACATCCAATGTATCCCTGCAAAGTTTGGTGAAGATCTGAGTATGTAGTTTTTGACCTTATATGGAACCTCCCATCTGAAAATTTGAAAATTCCTAAAAAATCCGTCTAAAATCTTGATGTCCCCAATCCTATGTCTTGTATGTTTTTTCCACGTGTCTTGACATCCAATGTATCCCTGCAAAGTTTGGTGAAGATCTGAGTATGTAGTTTTTGACCTTATTTGGAACCTCATATCTGAAAATTTGAAAATTCTTAAAAAATTCGACCAAAATCTTGATGTCTCCAATCCTATGTTTTGTATGTTTTTTCCACGTGTCTTGACATCCAATGTATCCATGCAAAGTTTGGTGAAGATCTGAGTATGTAGTTTTTGACCTTATATGGAACCTCCTATCTGAAAATTTGAGAATTCTTGAAAAATTCGTCCAAAATCTTGATGTCTACAATCTCTTGTATTGTACGTTTTTTCCACGTGTCTTGACATCCAATGTATCCCTGCAAAGTTTGGTGAAGATCTGAGTATGTAGTTTTTGACCTTATATGGAACCTCCCATCTGAAAATTTGAAAATTCCTAAAAAATCCGTCCAAAATCTTGATGACCTCAATCTCTTGTTTTGCACGTTTTTTCCACGTGTCTTGACATCCAATGTATCCCTGCAATGTTTGGTGAAGATCTGAGTATGTAGTTTTTGACCTTATATGGAACCTCTTATCTGAAAATTTGAAAAGTCTTAAAAATATTTGACCAAAATCTTGATGTCCCCAATCCTATGTTTTGTATGTTTTTTCCACGTGTCTTGACATCCAATGTATTTCTGCAAAGTTTGGTGAAGATCTGAGTATGTCGTTTTTGACCTTATCTGGAACATCCTTTCTGAAAATTTGAAAATTCTTAAAAAATTCGTCCAAAATCTTGATGTCTCCAATCTCTTGTTTTGTACGTTTTTTCCACGTGTCTTGACATCCAATGTATCCCTGCAAAATTTGGTGAAGATCTGAGTATGTAGTTTTTGACCTTATATGGAACCTCCCATCTGAAAATTTGAAAATTCTTAAAAAATTCGACCAAAATCTTGATGTCTCCAATCCTATGTTTTGTATGTTTTTTCCACGTGTCTTGACATCCAATGTATCCATGCAAAGTTTGGTGAAGATCTGAGTATGTAGTTTTTGACCTTATCTGGAACCTCCTATCTGAAAATTTGAAAATTTTTAAAAAATTCGTCCAAAATCTTGATGTCTCCAAAGTAGTTGTATTTACGGTACTATAAACCCGAGAAAGTACGAACCCCTCTCCAGCAGATTTGCTATACTTAAATCAAGCTCAACATGCCTATATGGGTTTCTTGCTCTAGTGTGGAACCCTAGTCTAACCTAAGAATTTTGGAAAAATGCCCTCGGGAATTTTTCAGAAAGGAAGAGCCTCCTCAGATTGATTTGCTTATACTTACAAAAGGCACTTCTGTGAGATTGTTGTCCATAAATTTGTTAAAAATATGCCCCTCTTGTGGCCATACTTAAAACTAGGCCACCCACATACATACACACACATACATACACACACATACATACACATACACACACCCACACATACACACACACACACACACACATACATATTTATTTCTGGTTTAAGTTCAATTGGATACCAGGCTTAATTTGTTTATCTAATATTAAAACAATGTAATTCTTCTAGAATTGCTCTGTGACAACAGACCCATCTATGTGCAAATGCCTGAACTCGGTGAATACTTGGGAACAAGTCAATTTTTTTCATTATGTCAATATTTTTAACTTCTTTTGCCAGTAATAGGGAAATGGTAGCAAGCAATAAACAAAGTACTTTGGAGCTGAATATTCCTTTCTTAGACGTCGTATATTACTAAAATATCTTTAATTTACATATTTTCTCATACCGCTGTATCTTGTTCTATTAGGCCTCTTTGAGAACATTGCCTATTAGGACTCTTCAAGAACATTGCCTATTAGTAAAATAATAGGACAAGCATATGGCGGTATGGGGATATGTGAATTGTTGGTTTCTTCAATTCAGATAAATGGATTGAATAGAAACTAGGATATTTTGCATTTGTTATATTCAGTTTATTTGTTGTAATCTGTTCATATATAAAATCAAGCCCCGAGAAAGTATAAGATCAATACTTGAACAATATGTGCGCATGACGGCCCCAAAGCGGTGGGATCGATACTTTCCGCACGGTGCACAGTTCTATTTGCCTGCATTGAGTCTTATTAGAGCGAGCTCCGGCAGTTTTATTCTGATCGATTAGTTCCAGAGTTGTCCACCGCCGCGCCGGGAGGCAATGGCGCTGCGGTATGGATTGCATCGATTAGTTCCAGACAATTCCGCTCCCCTAAGCGTGGAGGCGCTGCGGTACGGATTGCATGTATGCTCAGCAGAAAAACGGGAGGTTCATTCAGAAGAAAGTACTTCGGCAAAAATGTTAGAGAATAGCTCATGTTTCTGAATGTACCCCATACAGTGTTTCTATTGGCTCTGTAAAACTATAAAAGCCAGGGTACAGTGCAGATTCTTCACTATTGCTGGATTGGCAGTGGAACCCACTACTCCACCAAAGTATAGGAGACTTGAAGCATATAATTTGGCGGAATAATCCAAGTAAGGTCATATATACATACACATACAAAGCACAGTGCTGAACCCAACTGATCCAGTATAAAGTTTTGATTTGAACCCCAAGAAATTGTATATAAATACCAAAGCCAAAAAATATTAATACACATACACACATACACACACACACAAAGTACAGTGCTGAACCCAACTGATCCAGTATAAAGTTTTGAATTGAATCCCAGGAAATTGTATATAAATACCAAAGCCAAAAATATTAAGTGTATACACACATATATACATACACACACACAAAGTACAGTGCTGAACCCAACTGATATTTTTTATCCAGTATAAAGTTTTGAATTGAATCCCAGGAAATTGTATATAATAAACAACAACAAAAATGCCGAATCAAAAATATTGTAATCAATGCAATAAGAATATATCCAGCTCTAATTGGGCCAAGCATCAAAAAATTTGTAATCCAGACAAATACAAAACTCCCACAAAAATTTGCCCCAAATGCAATAGAAAATATAACATGGAATATTTCACATATACACATAAAAATACTTGCTCTGCACAACTATCTACATCTGGTCTGAAAAGAAGGCACGAAGCACCTCTTAATGCCAGAGCAGCAAAACAGCCACGCCATGAACCTATCCGTAGCAGTTTTAACGGCCAATTAAGGGATCACCGGTTTGTATCAGAGCCAAGATGCGGCATTGAGAATTTCTTAAACAGTATAAATCCTAATCTGCAGGCAATTCTTAATGCACAAAATGGCTCTTATAAGCTCTCCCTCAAATTGTTTGTACAATATAAGAAGCCAAATGGCACAAAATTTACACATCCCCACATAACAGAAACTGTACCGGTATATTCAAATGCAAATTTAGACACAATAATAGGCAATTTGATAGATCAATTAAATATCAAACACTCTGAATTTGCGGCAAAAGAGTCCGGATGGAGCCTATGCGGTTCATCACACAAGTTATATGTTAATATTTCTGAATTCAGCCCATTACAAGGTTCCACATATGTGCCATTACCTGCCAATATCAAAAACAAAAGAGCCGTGGTTAATATAGAAAATACCGACCAGAAATGTTTTCTGTGGTGTATATTAGCTGCTTTGTTTCTAGTTTCAAGGCATCCTGAGAGAATAAGTTATTACAAACAACATGAACATCTTTTTGACGATGCATTGGAGGGTTTAGAATATCCAATGTCAGTTCAGAATATTGATAAATTTGAAAAAAGGGCCAGACACATCAATGGCAAACAATTATCTATTAATGTATTTATTTGTTCCACTGGCAATTGCCCGATAGCACCTCTCAGAATCAGTACACTTGATGATGAATCTGCTATTCCGATTGATCTGCTCTTAATTGAAGGGGATGGCACATATCATTATACTCTGATACATAATCTTGAAGCTTTAGTGAGAACACAACTAGACAAAACTCATAAAATATTCAAGTTGTGCAGAAGATGTTTAACTGTATTTGATGGTCAAAAAATGGTGAAGGGGGTTCGGGAAGAGAATGCAGAAATTGCTAAAAACAAGTTAATTGAGCATCTGAAATACTGTGGGAACCATAAACCTGTTCATATGGTAATGCCTAATCCAAGTGAAAATTGCAAATTCAAAAAGTTTGAAGCCTTGTTGGAACACCCAGTATATATTGTCTGTGATTTTGAATCGAACCTCAAACCTCTTGCATTCTGTAGCCCAGATCCCGAAGAATCTGCAATTACACCATACCAGCTACATGAAACTTCCAGCTTTTGTTGTGTAGTTGTACAGGATGGTGTTGTTATTAAAGAATATTCATACGTAGGACCAAATGCCATCAAAGAATTTGCACATAGAATAAAAAATGTGTGCCGTGACATAGCATCTAACATCTTATTAATATCAAAGCCTATGTTGCCTTTAACAGAGAAACAGATTGAAGATTTCAACAAAGCAGAAAAATGCCCGGTATGTGATTCTGAATTTTCAGATACAAATATCAAGGTGAAACACCATTCTCATACAGATGGTCGATATAAACAGGCCCTGTGTAATAGCTGTAATATTCAGATCAAGAGACCAAGATTTATCCCCATATTTTGCCATGGAGCATCCAATTATGATTTCCATCATCTGATCAGGTACGAGGGGTTTGAGAAGCAGAATTTAAATATTTTAGCTGAAAATGATGAAAAATATATATCTATTAGCAAGATAATTAAAGTTGATGGTGTTCCTATTCACATAAGATTTCTTGATTCTTACAGATTTTTACCTGCTAGCCTGGCCACACTGGCCTCTCAATTATCTGATGATGACTTGAAAATCACACGTGCCTCGTTTCCAAATCAGGACCTGAAATTAATTAGGCGGAAGGGTGTATATCCATATGACTATGTCTCAGATTTTTCTAAATTTGATGAGTGTTCCCTGCCACCACAAGAAGCATTTTACAGCAAAATCAGAGGATCTGGAATCACTGATGAAGATTATCACCATGCCAAATTGATGTGGAAGAGTTTAAAATGCAAGACATTTCGTGATTATCACATGGCTTATTTGAAACTTGATGTGACCCTCTCAACTGATATAATACAGACATTCAGAAAATCTTCCATGCAAAATTATGGACTGGACCCAGTGTATTTTTACAGTGCCCCGGGCCTAGCATGGGCCGCAACGTTTTTCAACACCAAAAAGCCATTGGATCTGATCCACGATCAAGATATGTATCTGTTTATGGAGGAAGGTATAAGAGGGGGGATGGCGCAATGTTCCCAGAGATATGCCAGAGCAAATAACAAGCATATGCCTGATTATGATCCAGCACGGCCATCAAATTATATACTGTATGTAGATGCAAACAACCTCTATGGTCACGCTATGATGGATAAACTGCCATATGCAGGGCTTGAGTGGGTTGAAGATTTCAATATTGAAGATCTTCAGAATTTTGATGACAGTGAATATGGCCTCTTCTTAGAGACTGAACTGATATTTCCAGATCATTTACACAACAAATTTTCTGATCTGCCCCCAATTCCCGAGGTTCAGTGCTCACCCGGCTCTAAACAGAAGAAGCTCATGATGACACTGGAGCCAAAACAGGGTTATGTCATATATTATAAAAACCTCCAATTCCTGATGAAACATGGTGTCCAAGTGACCAAAGTTGGAAAAGTCTTAAGGTTCAGGCACTCAGAATGGTTGAAACCATACATTGATACAAACACAGAGCTTCGAACATCTGCAAAGAGCCAATTTGATAAGAGCTTGTTTAAATTGATGGTAAATTCAGTGTATGGCAAAACAATTGAAAATGTCAGAAAACATACCGATGTTAAAATAATTACTGACCCCAGCCGGAGCAAAAAATTGGTTGCAAAGCCCAACTTCAATTACAGAAGAATTTATGATGAGCACATGGCACTTTTCAACATGATGAAAACAAAGATTAAATTTGATAAACCTATTTATGTAGGGGCTGTGATATTGGAATTGTCCAAATTACATATGTTAATATTGTATTATGATGTGCTGAAACCTTTTTATGGTGATCGTGTAAAATTATTGTACATGGACACGGATAGTTTTATTCTTGATATTCAAACAGAAGATGTTTATCAAGATATGTCACAGCCTGAATTGTTTCAATACTTTGATACCAGTGAACATACAAGAATTCAACCCCACAACAAAAAGGTGCCTGGCAAGTTAAAAGATGAGACACTTGGTGATGTTATTGTAGAATTTGCTGGGTTAAGAGCCAAGATGTACACTTTTGAGACATGTAGTGGTGCTGTTGTCAAAAAGGCCAAGGGTATTGGCAGAGTTACTGTGGAAAAAGATCTTGTATTTGAAGATTATAAAAATTGCATCAAATCCCAGAGTTCAATCAGAACATCAGAAAATAGAATTCAGAGTGAGGATCACTTGTTGACTAGCAATATTGTAAGAAAAGTGGCCCTGGACCCACATGATGATAAGAGATGCATTTTATCATGTGGCATACATACTCTACCATGGGGTCATTGTGATTTGAAAAGTGGGAAACAATGCCCAATTACAGAGCATGATTTGAAATAAATAAACATGCCTATGAACTTATTTGGGTTCAAGAAACAGGCTATTATGGAGCTACCAACACCACAACCCTCTTCTGATATGATATCTAAACTGAGTGGCTTGTTAATTATTCATCTGAACAGCATACTTACAGATGTTGATGATGAAACAGGTAAAATATTGTACATATTTAACAATAATTTAAATCATTACCAATTACCTGTAGGTGGTCAATTGCAATTTATTACAACCCCTGAGGGTGATGTTAAAATTTCAATAGGGAGAAATATTTATAGAATTAAGCACTCAAACATGATTTCCGGCACTGTTTATACTGTTTCTGCTGGTGACTGCTTATATATTGAGGTCCCTGGATCTTATGACAAGCTTATACCCTTTTTTATAGAATTAAGAATCAGATACTCTATAATAAATAACCACTAAAAGAAAATGCCTAATGATATATTTGGCCATACAAGACATGAAGATCACAGTGATGAGATTCTGATGCTTGATGTCAGAGTCAAGAAATTAAGAAGTGATTTGCAAGCTTTACAAACTACACTCAATGCCAGTCTTCAATTAGAAATTACAAATTTGCAATCACAATGCATGGACCCTCTTCTTAAAATTGATTCTGAACTCAAATTGCTGCTTCAGAAATATACTGACTTGGCCACATTGGATAATTTTCAAAGTTTGGAAGAAGCTGTAGCAGCTCTTCAAGCCAAATTTAAGACCCAGGCCACCAATTCTGAGCAATTGAAACAACAACTGGAAGAGCAAATAAATAATGTCCAGGCACAGCTCCAAACAATTGTCAAAAGTATAAAATCACAAGAAGATTTTGATCTAGTGATTTCTACTCTAAAAGAACAGATTCAGTCACTCCAGATACCTAATCTGGATCCTCTGCACAATGCCATAGCCGAGGTTAAAGAAAAAATTGAGACACTTGAAAATTTTATGAACAATTTGCCATCTTCTGATGCTTTGAATGCAATAACTCGGAGTGTTGCCAACATTAAGCTGCAACTTGAAACATATGAAGATTTTGGAAAAATTCAAAGTTCCATAACCCATCTTGAGGGTACAATAGCAGCAGTGCAAAATGATTTGGCAAATGTACTAGAATCCAGATTGCCTGGGATTGTAGACACACTTGTCAGTGTCCAGCACCAAATCACAAAGCTTGAAAACCTCAACACTGAATCTGAACTATCACATTTTCATCACTTGATCGATGATATCCAAACAAAACTTGAAATTTTACAACAATCAACACCCACTCAGGCAGATATAGCCCTGCTCCAAAATGCCATGCAAAATGTGGCTGATGCTTCTGAATTAAACAATGTAAAATTGGCACTTGAATTTTTGCAGAATACTGTTTCAAATCTTCCCACATCACAGGAACTTAAAAATATTAAGAGAGCTGTGAATAGGATATTGAAATCAGAAGATATCAAGAATATCCAAGCAGAGATCAAACAACTTACTCAGACAGTTGCCACTCTACCAACCAATCAACATATTAATGAACTGCATGCCCTGTTTGAGGATATCAGAAGACAGGTCCATGATCTTACTGCTCAAAATTCAAAATTGGCAGTTGTTGAAAATTTGCAACAAATTGTAGCTAATATCAAGCAACAGCTAGGGACCATGGAATCCAATCAAGCAAATGCTCTGTCTGTTTTTGCCACCCAGCTTCAAGAGATTGTGCAACAATACAAGAAACTCGTTGTGGACATAAAGATCAAGCCAGGCCATGATGATGTTGTTAGGACCATCAATGAGCACCTTGAATCTGTAACAAGCAGATTGCTTACAGCCGAAAAAGAAATAACAGGAATAATCGAGAATCCTAAACATACAGTAATTCTTGAATTGTACAGCATCCCCAACAAAGAATATGATTCACCATTTACACCAGGTGGCAAAATATATATGCTGTCCCCTGCACAATTTTATTACCAATTTTTTGTTGGGGGCACACTGAGACCAATCAAGATCAAATATTGGCATCAGCCACAGGCACACCACTACCCTACCTTATCAATAACAAATGCTGATAACAAAGTAAAAATCACCAGTGTAGAATTGGAGGATTTTACAGACCCCAATACATTAGAAACAGCCTATACTGAAGATGATGGCACTCTGGAATTTAAAATACAAATAGGGGACAAATTGTATTTAGAAAATCCTGCAGTATCAGCTGCTGAACACCCTATAGTTGCAATATTCTTGTTTACATATTATGTCTAGACAAATTATTGTTGATGAATTACACAGACAGGCCAGACATAATTTTAAGAGACTCCCAGTAGTTACAAAGGGCATAGATGATTTATGGCAGAGCGACTTGATTGAGTTGGCAAGTGGGCAGTTGAAAAACTTAGACAAAATCAACAAGGGCTACAAGTATCTACTCACTGTAATAGACACATTTTCAAAATTTGCCTGGGCTGTGCCACTCAAATCCAAGACTGGAAAATGTGTTACAGAAGCCCTCAGGACAATCATCAATCATTCAGGAAGATCACCGCGCTATTTGCAAACAGATAATGGCAAAGAATTTTATAATTCTGTGTTCCAACAATTTATTAAAAGCCAGTCAATAAAGCATTACTCGAGTTACAGTGATCTCAAAGCCTCAATTGTAGAGAGATTCAACAGAACCCTAAAAAATCTTATGTATAAACAATTTACACTTCAAGGTAATTATAAATGGCTTAATATTCTTCCAGAACTTCTACATAAATATAACAACTCGGTCCATTCCACAATCAACATGAAACCCTCTGAAGTAACTTCATCTGATGAGCAAAAATTGATCAGGACTGTTTATTATCCTAGATACCAGGCAACAACAAGAAGGGCCAAATACAATGTGGGTGATCAAGTAAGAATCAGCAAATATAAGCACTTATTCAAGAGAGGCTTTACGAGAAACTGGAGCACCGAATTATTTACAGTGGTTCAAGTTAAACCCGGGACCCTTAACACATATATAATAAAAGATCACCGAGGAGAAATTCTCAAAGGCAGGTTCTATGAACAAGAACTCAGCAAAACTAAACAGCCCGACACATATCTCATAGAAAAAATCATCCGCAGAAAAGGCAACAAGTTATTTGTCAAATGGCTGGGTCATCCGGAAAACAGCTGGATCGATGCAAACAAAGTGATAATATGAGCACCTGGGATGTTATAAAAAGGCTGCCAGAACCTGAACAACAGAATAAGAGAAATGGAGTGCTGCTGCCTGATAATATTAGGTGTCTTATTGTTGGGCCATCTGCTTGTGGTAAAACTACACTAATAGTTGATAATTTTTTATTGGCACCCAACTGGTTAGACTGGAAAAACAGGCACTTGTATGTCTTCTCTAAGAGCTTGGAACAATTAAAATATCAGCAGCTGATGAAGCTATATGATGGACTGGATATAGCCACTTTTGAATCAGATGTTAAGCCATTAGATGAATGTCTCGATAATTCTGTTGTTGTGTTTGATGACATTATACTGGATAATCAAAACAAAGTTAGAAATTTCTTTACACAGGGCCGGCACAAAAACATTGACTGCTTCTACCTGGCACAGACTTTTTCTAAAATTCCGAAGCAACTGATCCGAGACAACAGCAATTTTATATGTGTGTTTCATCAAGATCATACCAACCTCAAACACATACATGATAAATATGTAGGTGGGGACTTGAGCTACAATGATTTTTCCAAGTTTTGCAGCAAGTGCTGGAGCCAGGACAGTTATGGGTTTGTCACAATTGATATGACAAGAACACCCAATAGTGGCAAATACAGAAATAAAATCAACGATTTTCTAGACGTTGAGACATAAATAAACAACCATGAAACGACCAGTCATTGATGATCTTAAGTTAAGAGATTATCTTGTAAAAAGATTTAAGGGATGGAAATCAGAGAACCGTGGAATTTATGAAAAACACAAACAAACAGAACAGCCTGTCATTGATGCTATTAATAATTTAGGTAAGAATATCAAAACTGTTACAGAGCAAAATCAAGATTTGATCACAGAGCTTGTGCCTGTAGCTGCAAGGAACATATTAGATTATCCATTCACCCCACTTTCCAGTATTCATACACCTAGTCCTGTTGCTCCTAGAAGAATTGAAGCTACTCAGGATCCTATTGAATTGGGTCTTCTTGCTCAAAAATATTTAACCACACCTAAAGACAATAAAGATGAGGTTTTTGGCTTATATGCCGACACAGAGCTTGATGGCAGCATTATTCATAGAATTGGTAATTTCAGAGTAACTTTTATGGGGGATGATATAATTGTTTATTCAGAATCTCGTCTCGGAGAAAAGGGTGCTTTTGTTAAGTACCCCGGCACACCTGGGTTGTGGGAACTGATGACTAGGAAGAGGCCTGGCAGCTATACAGATCAAGATTATGAACATTACAAAGAAATATTAATAAAATCAGATGCTCTATACCAGAACAATGATCCCACACAAAAAAGAGTCAAGTCTAGCAGTGGAGCAAAATACAACAACTTAATCAAGCCCATATGGTCACAGATTAAGACAGGTAGTGGAATCAAACAATACAACACACTGCCTAAAGAATTTGTGTGGGTTGATGATGTCAGGAAACTTGTAGATAGGTTATTGGTGATAGCTGGGGAGGAAAATGCTGGCAACCACAATTTTTACAATGAAAAAGTTGGAATTATGGACATGATAAGCACCAAATTGTCTAATTTTATAGTGAATGACCCTAAGGGGATTGGATATCTCATAAAAATTATTAATACTCTACCACCTAAATTTTGGAATGTTTCTGAGGGTCGGGGGCTTGTTAATGACATTATAAACAAACTGCCATTTGAACTACACATTCCAGGCTATCAATATTGTGGTCCCGGCACAAAATTGGACCATAGATTAAACAGAGGTGATCCTGGTGTTAATCCCCTAGATGCTGCTTGTAGAGACCATGACATAGCATACAACACACATTCTGATCTTGACAAGAGACATGTTGCAGACAAGAAATTAGAAGAGGCTGCATTTGGCAGATTTGTAAGCAAAGATGCTTCTTTGAGTGAAAAAATAGCAGCATTGGGAACCACCATAGCTATGAGCACCAAACAAAAACTGGGGTGGGGGCTGTGAATAAGTATATAATAAACATAGGATGAAGGCCAAGGGTGTTATGTATCAAATACCTTATGCAGGTCTCAAATCTCTTAAAACTATTGATAGTCTTTTAACCAAAAAGCAGCGCAAGAAAAAAAATTCTTGTCTTGCAAAGGGCCATGGTATGAAATTGTTGCTTAGTACCCCCCAATTAAAAAAATTACAGCAATCAAGAAAAAAATCACATGTGGGGGGATTCATATTTACCATCCCGGCCATCTTAGCTGCTCTCGGGGCTGTTGGGAGCTTGGCTGGGGGATCAGCTGCCATAGCAAAAACAGTAATAGATGCCAAGAAGAATAGGGCAGAATTAGATGAGCAGAGGCGCCATAACCTGGCCATGGAGAAAAAAGGCAAAGGTGTTAAGAGAGCCATGAATAAGTTTAAAAAAAACAAGAGCCGCTTACAAACCAAGATATTGAAGCTTTAATCAAGCCACTGGGCATCAAACATTTTAGAGGTGTGTACATGTCTGATTCTTTACCGGAACAACCACTCAACAAAGAGTGTGGCATTGTTAATTTGGATGAGTACAAAAATCAGGGCACTCACTGGATCTGTTATCTTAAATATTTAAACAATGAGGCATTTGTGTTTGATTCATTTGGAGGTGTTCCACCTGAAAATTTAATAAAATATCTAAAATCGGCTAATCTTTATTACAATAATGCCCGTGTTCAAAACTTCAAAGATGTTAATTGCGGACATTTGTGCTTATCTGTTCTCAGATATATGTCTCAAATAAATAAACCATCAATTGAAAATTTTCAAAAAGCCTTGTGGTATCTGAAACATCATGGGGGTATTCCATCTCACCAGCCAAAATTCAATATTGAAACTCAAATTGCATGATGACATAGTGTATCCCAAAACAATAGCTCTCAGAGCATTTTACGGCATGTACCTGATCCCTAATATTACACACCACAACAACACAATTGCAGTAGGGGATCAAAAAATTGTCATCACTCCAGGGCAGTATAATCTGTCCACTCTAAATGCTCAATTACCCAGAGGTATAGTGTTAAGTCAAAATTCTGTCACTCACAGAGTAGAGATTGTGTCTGCTACAGAAACAGTGCATCTGGGTACTATAGGAGAGCTGTTAGGATTTGAGAACAACACAAAACTTGAACCAGCCATCAAACATACTGCTATGAATATACCTAAATTCTTAGCCATAGAGACTCTCAATATTCACTGTAATGTGGCCGAGGGTATGATCACCAAATCAAATGGCATAGGCACTCACAAACAAACTGGCATCATTGCAACATTCAAACCTAACTCCGAATTCATGGAGCCCATCATCTACAATCCATCCCCAACATTATATTTTCCTGTGTGCCATAATAGAATAGATTACATTGAATTGATGGTCACTAATGAAAAAGAAGAATTAGTTGATTTTGCTGGAGCCACAACAACTGCTATCATAGAGATTAATATTTAAATAAAAATACATACAATGGAAAATATTGAGAGTTATGAGCTACAATCATTCCCCCCAAACAGGAGGACATTTGCAAATTTAAATCAACCCAACACAGAGATTGAGGTTGATCTTGATGTAGGGGACGGATTTATACACCCCCACAGAGCAGATCTATACATCAAATTTGATGTTGTAAAGCTCGATGGAACAGATTATCCGGCAAATTCAAATATAAGATTGGTAGATAATTTTGTGCCGCATCTGTTCTCTGAAATTGAGATCAGAAAGCATGGTGTTGTTATAAACAGAGTGGATTATCCCGGCATTACCTCCACAGCTTTGGCCACATTAAAATTATCCAAAACCGAGGCTTCATACTACAAAATAGGTGGATTTGAGGCTGGTGATAAAATATTATCTAAGAACCACACTGTGCTGTTCCCGATGCGCCTGTTGCCAGGATTCTTCTCGGATTACAAAGATATTATGTGGAAGGGTGGTTTAAGAATTACATTTAGAAGAGCTGCCAATGATAATAATGCTTTGATGAGGTACAGCACATTAAACCCTACGGGGGAAGCTATGCCTAATACCCTACCTGATGAGGGCAAGTGCATTATTCAGACTATGGAGCTAAGAATCCCCGTTGTTGAATATGAGGCCAGTTACGCTCTTAAATACAAAGCAGATATCCTAAAAAATCCACAGGTTCCTCTTCAATTTTACACATATCAATGCGTACAGAAGCCTGCCACTGGTACTTATTATGAATTTGATGCCACAAATTCATTTTCCAGCATACAATATGACATGCCTGATTTTGTAGTGGTACTGTTTCAGACTGGGAGACACAACAATCAGGAAAAAAATTCAAGTAGATTTGATAGCTGCAACATCAAGAACATATATCTTAAAAATGGCAGAAATGAGGTATTCCCTAGGGAAAATTATAATTTAGACATGTCCAAGAATGATTTTCTCAAATTATATGAGGCTTTTTCGGCTTTCAAGAGAGTCACTACTGGCAGTACTGATATGTATTACTCACCAGATGAATTCAAAGCACGGAGACCCATGTTTGTAATCAACACTTCAAAAAGAAAACAAGTTGTGGTTAATGACAGGACAAACATTAAAATTATCTGTGAATTCCATGAGGCTTTACCCGAAGACACCATATGTAGCGTCATTCTCATAGGTGAAAAATCATATATTTATGACGTAAGAAATGAGAGAGTCACAGAGCAATTCTAGAAGAATTACATTGTTTTAATATTAGATAAACAAATTAAGCCTGGTATCCAATTGAACTTAAACCAGAAATAAATATGTATGTGTGTGTGTGTGTGTGTGTATGTGTGGGTGTGTGTATGTGTATGTATGTGTGTGTATGTATGTGTGTGTATGTGTGTGGGTGGCCTAGTTTTAAGTATGGCCACAAGAGGGGCATATTTTTAACAAATTTATGGACAACAATCTCACAGAAGTGCCTTTTGTAAGTATAAGCAAATCAATCTGAGGAGGCTCTTCCTTTCTGAAAAATTCCCGAGGGCATTTTTCCAAAATTCTTAGGTTAGACTAGGGTTCCACACTAGAGCAAGAAACCCATATAGGCATGTTGAGCTTGATTTAAGTATAGCAAATCTGCTGGAGAGGGGTTCGTACTTTCTCGGGTTTATAGTACCGTAAATACAACTACTCTCCAATCTCTTGTTTTATACGTTTTTCCACGTGTCTTGACCTCCAATGTATCCCTGCAATGTTTGGTGAAGATCTGAGTATGTAGTTTTTGACCTTATATGGAACCTCCTATCTGATAATTTGAAAATTCTTAAAAAATTTGACCAAAATCTTGATGTCCCCAATCCTATGTTTTGTATGTTTTTTCCACGTGTCTTGACATCCAATGTATCCCTGCAAAGTTTGGTGAAGATCTGAGTATGTCGTTTTTGACCTTATCTGGAACCTCATTTCTGAAAATTTGAAAATTCTTAAAAAATTCGTCCAAAATCTTGATGTCTCCAATCTCTTGTTTTGTACGTTTTTTCCACGTGTCTTGACATCCAATGTATCCCTGCAAAGTTTGGTGAAGATCTGAGTATGTAGTTTTTGACCTTATATGGAACCTCCTTTCTGAAAATTTGAAAATTCTTAAAAAATTCGTCCAAAATCTTGATGTCTCCAATCTCTTGTTTTGTACGTTTTTTCCACGTGTCTTGACATCCAATGTATCCCTGCAAAGTTTGGTGAAGATCTGAGTATGTAGTTTTTGACCTTATATGGAACCTCCCATCTGAAAATTTGAAAATTCCTAAAAAATCCGTCTAAAATCTTGATGTCCCCAATCCTATGTTTTGTATGTTTTTTCCACGTGTCTTGACATCCAATGTATTTCTGCAAAGTTTGGTGAAGATCTGA
This sequence comes from Lepisma saccharinum, assembly GCF_977018435.1. Classification (NCBI taxonomy): domain Eukaryota; kingdom Metazoa; phylum Arthropoda; class Insecta; order Zygentoma; family Lepismatidae; genus Lepisma; species Lepisma saccharinum. Next base: position 130,883 of record NW_028143014.1, on the reverse strand, counting down.
GTATGTCGTTTTTGAACTTATCTGGAACATCCTTTCTGAAAATTTGAAAATTCTTAAAAAATTCGTCCAAAATCTTGATGTCTCCAATCTCTTGTTTTGTACGTTTTTTCCACGTGTCTTGACCTCCAATGTATCCCTGCAATGTTTGGTGACGATCTGAGTATGTAGTTTTTGACCTTATATAGAACCTCCTATCTGAAAATTTGAAAATTCTTAAAAAATTTGACCAAAATCTTGATGTCCCCAATCCTATGTTTTGTATGTTTTTTCCACGTGTCTTGACATCCAATGTATCCCTGCAAAGTTTGGTGAAGATCTGAGTATGTCGTTTTTGACCTTATCTGGAACATCCTTTCTGAAAATTTGAAAATTCTTAAAAAATTCGTCCAAAATCTTGATGTCTCCAATCTCTTGTTTTGTACGTTTTTTCCACGTGTCTTGACATCCAATGTATCCCTGCAAAGTTTGGTGAAGATCTGAGTATGTAGTTTTTGACGTTATATGGAACCTCCCATCTGAAAATTTGAAAATTCCTAAAAAATCCGTCTAAAATCTTGATGTCCCCAATCCTATGTTTTGTATGATTTTTCCACGTGTCTTGACATCCAATGTATTTCTGCAAATTTTGGTGAAGATCTGAGTATGTCGTTTTTGACCTTATCTGGAACATCCTTTCTGAAAATTTGAAAATTCTTAAAAAATTCGTCCAAAATCTTGATGTCTCCAATCTCTTGTTTTGTACGTTTTTTCCACGTGTCTTGACATCCAATGTATCCCTGCAAAGTTTGGTGAAGATCTGAGTATGTAGTTTTTGAACTTATATGGAACCTCCTATCTGAAAATTTGAAAATTCTTAAAAAATTTGACCAAAATCTTGATGTCCCCAATCCTATGTTTTGTATGTTTTTTCCACGTGTCTTGACATCCAATGTATCCCTGCAAAGTTTGGTGAAGATCTGAGTATGTCGTTTTTGACCTTATCTGGAACATCCTTTCTGAAAATTTGAAAATTCTTAAAAAATTCGTCGAAAATCTTGATGTCTCCAATCTCTTGTTTTGTACGTTTTTTCCACGTGTCATGACATCCAATGTATCCCTGCAAAGTTTGGTGAAGATCTGAGTATGTAGTTTTTGACCTTATATGGAACCTCCTTTCTGAAAATTTGAAAATTCTTAAAAAATTCGTCCAAAATCTTGATGTCTCCAATCTCTTGTTTTGTACGTTTTTTCCACGTGTCTTGACATCCAATGTATCCCTGCAAAATTTGGTGAAGATCTGAGTATGTAGTTTTTGACCTTATCTGGAACCTCCCATCTGAAAATTTGAAAATTTTTAAAAAATTCGTCCAAAATCTTGATGTCTCCAATCTCTTGTTTTGTACGTTTTTTCCACGTGTCTTGACCTCCAATGTATCCCTGCAATGTTTGGTGAAGATCTGAGTATGTAGTTTTTGACCTTATGTGGAACCTCCTATCTGAAAATTTGAAAATTCTTAAAAAATTTGACCAAAATCTTGATGTCCCCAATCCTATGTCTTGTATGTTTTTTCCACGTGTCTTGACATCCAATGTATCCCTGCAAAGTTTGGTGAAGATCTGAGTATGTAGTTTTTGACCTTATTTGGAACCTCATATCTGAAAATTTGAAAATTCTTAAAAAATTCGACCAAAATCTTGATGTCTCCAATCCTATGTTTTGTATGTTTTTTCCACGTGTCTTGACATCCAATGTATCCATGCAAAGTTTGGTGAAGATCTGAGTATGTAGTTTTTGACCTTATATGGAACCTCCTATCTGAAAATTTGAGAATTCTTGAAAAATTCGTCCAAAATCTTGATGTCTCCAATCTCTTGTATTGTACGTTTTTTCCACGTGTCTTGACATCCAATGTATCCCTGCAAAGTTTGGTGAAGATCTGAGTATGTAGTTTTTGACCTTATATGGAACCTCCCATCTGAAAATTTGAAAATTCCTAAAAAATCCGTCCAAAATCTTGATGACCTCAATCTCTTGTTTTGTACGTTTTTTCCACGTGTCTTGACATCCAATGTATCCCTGCAATGTTTGGTGAAGATCTGAGTATGTAGTTTTTGACCTTATATGGAACCTCTTACCTGAAAATTTGAAAATTCTTAAAAATATTTGACCAAAATCTTGATGTCCCCAATCCTATGTTTTGTATGTTTTTTCCACGTGTCTTGACATCCAATGTATTTCTGCAAAGTTTGGTGAAGATCTGAGTATGTCGTTTTTGACCTTATCTGGAACATCCTTTCTGAAAATTTGAAAATTCTTAAAAAATTCGTCCAAAATCTTGATGTCTCCAATCTCTTGTTTTGTACGTTTTTTCCACGTGTCTTGACATCCAATGTATCCCTGCAAAGTTTGGTGAAGATCTGAGTATGTAGTTTTTGACCTTATATGGAACCTCCCATCTGAAAATTTGAAAATTCTTAAAAAATTCGACCAAAATCTTGATGTCTCCAATCCTATGTTTTGTATGTTTTTTCCACGTGTCTTGACATCCAATGTATCCATGCAAAGTTTGGTGAAGATCTGAGTATGTAGTTTTTGACCTTATCTGGAACCTCCTATCTGAAAATGTGAAAATTTTTAAAAAATTCGTCCAAAATCTTGATGTCTCCAATCTCTTGTTTTATACGTTTTTCCACGTGTCTTGACCTCCAATGTATCCCTGCAATGTTTGGTGAAGATCTGAGTATGTAGTTTTTGACCTTATCTGGAACCTCTTATCTGAAAATTTGAAAATTCTTAAAAATATTTGACCAAAATCTTGATGTCCACAATCCTATGTTTTGTATGTTTTTTCCACGTGTCTTGACATCCAATGTATTTCTGCAAAGTTTGGTGAAGATCTGAGTATGTCGTTTTTGACCTTATCTGGAACATCCTTTCTGAAAATTTGAAAATTCTTAAAAAATTCGTCCAAAATCTTGATGTCTCCAATCTCTTGTTTTGTACGTTTTTTCCACGTGTCTTGACATCCAATGTATCCCTGCAAAGTTTGGTGAAGATCTGAGTATGTAGTTTTTGACCTTATATGGAACCTCCCATCTGAAAATTTGAAAATTCTTAAAAAATTCGACCAAAATCTTGATGTCTCCAATCCTATGTTTTGTATGTTTTTTCCACGTGTCTTGACATCCAATGTATCCATGCAAAGTTTGGTGAAGATCTGAGTATGTAGTTTTTGACCTTATCTGGAACCTCCTATCTGAAAATTTGAAAATTTTTAAAAAATTCGTCCAAAATCTTGATGTCTCCAATCTCTTGTTTTATACGTTTTTCCACGTGTCTTGACCTCCAATGTATCCCTGCAATGTTTGGTGAAGATCTGAGTATGTAGTTTTTGACCTTATATGGAACCTCCTATCTGATAATTTGAAAATTCTTAAAAAATTTGACCAAAATCTTGATGTCCCCAATCCTATGTTTTGTATGTTTTTTCCACGTGTCTTGACATCCAATGTATCCCTGCAAAGTTTGGTGAAGATCTGAGTATGTCGTTTTTGACCTTATCTGGAACCTCATTTCTGAAAATTTGAAAATTCTTAAAAAATTCGTCCAAAATCTTGATGTCTCCAATCTCTTGTTTTGTACGTTTTTTCCACGTGTCTTGACATCCAATGTATCCCTGCAAAGTTTGGTGAAGATCTGAGTATGTAGTTTTTGACCTTATATGCAACCTCCTTTCTGAAAATTTGAAAATTCTTAAAAAATTCGTCCAAAATCTTGATGTCTCCAATCTCTTGTTTTGTACGTTTTTTCCACGTGTCTTGACATCCAATGTATCCCTGCAAAGTTTGGTGAAGATCTGAGTATGTAGTTTTTGACCTTATATGGAACCTCCCTTCTGAAAATTTGAAAATTCCTAAAAAATCCGTCTAAAATCTTGATGTCCCCAATCCTATGTTTTGTATGTTTTTTCCACGTGTCTTGACATCCAATGTATTTCTGCAAAGTTTGGTGAAGATCTGAGTAAGTCGTTTTTGACCTTATCTGGAACATCCTTTCTGAAAATTTGAAAATTCTTAAAAAATTCGTCCAAAATCTTGATGTCTCCAATCTCTTGTTTTGTACGTTTTTTCCACGTGTCTTGACCTCCAATGTATCCCTGCAATGTTTGGTGACGATCTGAGTATGTAGTTTTTGACCTTATATGGAACCTCCTATCTGAAAATTTGAAAATTCTTAAAAAATTTGACCAAAATCTTGATGTCCCCAATCCTATGTTTTGTATGTTTTTTCCACGTGTCTTGACATAAAATGTATCCCTGCAAAGTTTGGTGAAGATCTGAGTATGTCGTTTTTGACCTTATCTGGAACATCCTTTCTGAAAATTTGAAAATTCTTAAAAAATTCGTCCAAAATCTTGATGTCTCCAATCTCTTGTTTTGTACGTTTTTTCCACGTGTCTTGACATCCAATGTATCCCTGCAAAGTTTGGTGAAGATCTGAGTATGTAGTTTTTGACCTTATATGGAACCTCCCATCTGAAAATTTGAAAATTCCTAAAAAATCCGTCTAAAATCTTGATGTCTCCAATCTCTTGTTTTGTACGTTTTTTCCACGTGTCATGACATCCAATGTATCCCTGCAAAGTTTGGTGAAGATCTGAGTATGTAGTTTTTGACCTTATATGGAACCTCCTTTCTGAAAATTTGAAAATTCTTAAAAAATTCGTCCAAAATCTTGATGTCTCCAATCTCTTGTTTTGTACGTTTTTTCCACGTGTCTTGACATCCAATGTATCCCTGCAAAATTTGGTGAAGATCTGAGTATGTAGTTTTTGACCTTATCTGGAACCTCCCATCTGAAAATTTGAAAATTTTTAAAAAATTCGTCCAAAATCTTGATGTCTCCAATCTCTTGTTTTGTACGTTTTTTCCACGTGTCTTGACCTCCAATGTATCCCTGCAATGTTTGGTGAAGATCTGAGTATGTAGTTTTTGACCTTATATGGAACCTCCTATCTGAAAATTTGAAAATTCTTAAAAAATTTGACCAAAATCTTGATGTCCCCAATCCTATGTTTTGTATGTTTTTTCCACGTGTCTTGACATCCAATGTATCCCTGCAAAGTTTGGTGAAGATCTGAGTATGTAGTTTTTGACCTTATCTGGAACCTCCTATCTGAAAATTTGAAAATTCTTCAAAAATTCGTCCAAAATCTTGATGTCTCCAATCTCTTGTTTTGTACGTTTTTTCCACGTTTCTTGACATCCAATGTATCCCTGCAATGTTTGGTGAAGATCTGAGTATGTAGTTTTTGACCTTATATGGAACCTCCTATCTGAAAATTTGAAAATTCTTAAAAAATTTGACCAAAATCTTGATATCCCCAATCCTATGTTTTGTATGTTTTTCCACGTGTCTTGACATCCAATGTATCCCTGCAAAGTTTGGTGAAGATCTGAGTATGTAGTTTTTGACCTTATCTGGAACCTCCTATCTGAAAATTTGAAAATTTTTAAAAAATTCGTCCAAAATCTTGATGTCTTCAATCTCTTGTTTTGTACTTTTTTTCCACGTGTCTTGACCTCCAATGTATCCCTGCAAAGTTTGGTGAAGATCTGAGTATGTCGTTTTTGACCTTATCTGGAACATCCTTTCTGAAAATTTGAAAATTCTTAAAAAATTCGTCCAAAATCTTGATGTCTCCAATCTCTTGTTTTGTACGTTTTTTCCACGTGTCTTGACATCCAATGTATCCATGCAAAGTTTGGTGAAGATCTGAGTATGTAGTTTTTGACCTTATATGGAACCTCCTATCTGAAAATTTGAGAATTCTTGAAAAATTCGTCCAAAATCTTGATGTCTCCAATCTCTTGTTTTGTACGTTTTTTCCACGTGTCTTGACATCCAATGTATCCCTGCAAAGTTTGGTGAAGATCTGAGTATGTAGTTTTTGACCTTATCTGGAACCTCCCATCTGAAAATTTGAAAATTCCTAAAAAATCCGTCCAAAATCTTGATGACCTCAATCTCTTGTTTTGTACGTTTTTTCCACGTGTCTTGACATCCAATGTATCCCTGCAATGTTTGGTGAAGATCTGAGTATGTAGTTTTTGACCTTATATGGAACCTCTTATCTGAAAATTTGAAAATTCTTAAAAATATTTGACCAAAATCTTGATGTCCCCAATCCTATGTTTTTTATGTTTTTTCCACGTGTCTTGACATCCAATGTATTTCTGCAAAGTTTGGTGAAGATCTGAGTATGTCGTTTTTGACCTTATCTGGAACATCCTTTCTGAAAATTTGAAAATTCTTAAAAAATTCGTCCAAAATCTTGATGTCTCCAATCTCTTGTTTTGTACGTTTTTTCCACGTGTCGTGACATCCAATGTATCCCTGCAAAGTTTGGTGAAGATCTGAGTATGTAGTTTTTGACCTTATATGGAACCTCCCATCTGAAAATTTGAAAATTCTTAAAAAATTCGACCAAAATCTGGATATCTCCAATCCTATGTTTTGTATGTTTTTTCCACGTGTCTTGACATCCAATGTATCCATGCAAAGTTTGGTGAAGATCTGAGTATGTAGTTTTTGACCTTATCTGGAACCTCCCATCTGAAAATTTGAAAATTTTTAAAAAATTCGTCCAAAATCTTGATGTCTCCAATCTCTTGTTTTATACGTTTTTTCCACGTGTCTTGACCTCCAATGTATCCCTGCAATGTTTGGTGAAGATCTGAGTATGTAGTTTTTGACCTTATATGGAACCTCCTATCTGAAAATTTGAAAATTCTTAAAAAATTTGACCAAAATCTTGATGTCCCCAATCCTATGTTTTGTATGTTTTTTCCACGTGTCTTGACATCCAATGTATCCCTGCAAAGTTTGGTGAAGATCTGAGTATGTCGTTTTTGACCTTATCTGGAACATCCTTTCTGAAAATTTGAAAATTCTTAAAAAATTCGTCCAAAATCTTGATGTCTCCAATCTCTTGTTTTGTACGTTTTTTCCACGTGTCTTGACATCCAATGTATCCCTGCAAAGTTTGGTGAAGATCTGAGTATGTAGTTTTTGACCTTATATGGAACCTCCTTTCTGAAAATTTGAAAATTCTTAAAAAATTCGTCCAAAATCTTGATGTCTCCAATCTCTTGTTTTGTACGTTTTTTCCACGTGTCTTGACATCCAATGTATCCCTGCAAAGTTTGGTGAAGATCTGAGTATGTAGTTTTTGACCTTATATGGAACCTCATATCTGAAAATTTGGAAATTCTTAAAAAATTCGACCAAAATCTTGATGTCTCCAATCCTATGTTTTGTATGTTTTTTCCACGTGTCTTGACATCCAATGTATCCATGCAAAGTTTGGTGAAGATCTGAGTATGTAGTTTTGGACCTTATATGGAACCTCCTATCTGAAAATTTGAAAATTCTTAAAAAATTCGTCCAAAATCTTGATGTCTCCAATCTCTTGTTTTGTACGTTTTTTCCACGTGTCTTGACATCCAATGTATCCCTGCAAAGTTTGGTGAAGATCTGAGTATGTAGTTTTTGACCTTATCTGGAACCTCCCATCTGAAAATTTGAAAATTCCTAAAAAATCCGTCCAAAATCTTGATGACCTCAATCTCTTGTTTTGTACGTTTTTTCCACGTGTCTTGACATCCAATGTATCCCTGCAAAGTTTGGTGAAGATCTGAGTATGTAGTTTTTGACCTTATATGGAACCTCCCATCTGAAAATTTGAAAATTCCTAAAAAATCCGTCTAAAATCTTGATGTCCCCAATCCTATGTCTTGTATGTTTTTTCCACGTGTCTTGACATCCAATGTATCCCTGCAAAGTTTGGTGAAGATCTGAGTATGTAGTTTTTGACCTTATTTGGAACCTCATATCTGAAAATTTGAAAATTCTTAAAAAATTCGACCAAAATCTTGATGTCTCCAATCCTATGTTTTGTATGTTTTTTCCACGTGTCTTGACATCCAATGTATCCATGCAAAGTTTGGTGAAGATCTGAGTATGTAGTTTTTGACCTTATATGGAACCTCCTATCTGAAAATTTGAGAATTCTTGAAAAATTCGTCCAAAATCTTGATGTCTACAATCTCTTGTATTGTACGTTTTTTCCACGTGTCTTGACATCCAATGTATCCCTGCAAAGTTTGGTGAAGATCTGAGTATGTAGTTTTTGACCTTATATGGAACCTCCCATCTGAAAATTTGAAAATTCCTAAAAAATCCGTCCAAAATCTTGATGACCTCAATCTCTTGTTTTGCACGTTTTTTCCACGTGTCTTGACATCCAATGTATCCCTGCAATGTTTGGTGAAGATCTGAGTATGTAGTTTTTGACCTTATATGGAACCTCTTATCTGAAAATTTGAAAAGTCTTAAAAATATTTGACCAAAATCTTGATGTCCCCAATCCTATGTTTTGTATGTTTTTTCCACGTGTCTTGACATCCAATGTATTTCTGCAAAGTTTGGTGAAGATCTGAGTATGTCGTTTTTGACCTTATCTGGAACATCCTTTCTGAAAATTTGAAAATTCTTAAAAAATTCGTCCAAAATCTTGATGTCTCCAATCTCTTGTTTTGTACGTTTTTTCCACGTGTCTTGACATCCAATGTATCCCTGCAAAATTTGGTGAAGATCTGAGTATGTAGTTTTTGACCTTATATGGAACCTCCCATCTGAAAATTTGAAAATTCTTAAAAAATTCGACCAAAATCTTGATGTCTCCAATCCTATGTTTTGTATGTTTTTTCCACGTGTCTTGACATCCAATGTATCCATGCAAAGTTTGGTGAAGATCTGAGTATGTAGTTTTTGACCTTATCTGGAACCTCCTATCTGAAAATTTGAAAATTTTTAAAAAATTCGTCCAAAATCTTGATGTCTCCAAAGTAGTTGTATTTACGGTACTATAAACCCGAGAAAGTACGAACCCCTCTCCAGCAGATTTGCTATACTTAAATCAAGCTCAACATGCCTATATGGGTTTCTTGCTCTAGTGTGGAACCCTAGTCTAACCTAAGAATTTTGGAAAAATGCCCTCGGGAATTTTTCAGAAAGGAAGAGCCTCCTCAGATTGATTTGCTTATACTTACAAAAGGCACTTCTGTGAGATTGTTGTCCATAAATTTGTTAAAAATATGCCCCTCTTGTGGCCATACTTAAAACTAGGCCACCCACATACATACACACACATACATACACACACATACATACACATACACACACCCACACATACACACACACACACACACACATACATATTTATTTCTGGTTTAAGTTCAATTGGATACCAGGCTTAATTTGTTTATCTAATATTAAAACAATGTAATTCTTCTAGAATTGCTCTGTGACAACAGACCCATCTATGTGCAAATGCCTGAACTCGGTGAATACTTGGGAACAAGTCAATTTTTTTCATTATGTCAATATTTTTAACTTCTTTTGCCAGTAATAGGGAAATGGTAGCAAGCAATAAACAAAGTACTTTGGAGCTGAATATTCCTTTCTTAGACGTCGTATATTACTAAAATATCTTTAATTTACATATTTTCTCATACCGCTGTATCTTGTTCTATTAGGCCTCTTTGAGAACATTGCCTATTAGGACTCTTCAAGAACATTGCCTATTAGTAAAATAATAGGACAAGCATATGGCGGTATGGGGATATGTGAATTGTTGGTTTCTTCAATTCAGATAAATGGATTGAATAGAAACTAGGATATTTTGCATTTGTTATATTCAGTTTATTTGTTGTAATCTGTTCATATATAAAATCAAGCCCCGAGAAAGTATAAGATCAATACTTGAACAATATGTGCGCATGACGGCCCCAAAGCGGTGGGATCGATACTTTCCGCACGGTGCACAGTTCTATTTGCCTGCATTGAGTCTTATTAGAGCGAGCTCCGGCAGTTTTATTCTGATCGATTAGTTCCAGAGTTGTCCACCGCCGCGCCGGGAGGCAATGGCGCTGCGGTATGGATTGCATCGATTAGTTCCAGACAATTCCGCTCCCCTAAGCGTGGAGGCGCTGCGGTACGGATTGCATGTATGCTCAGCAGAAAAACGGGAGGTTCATTCAGAAGAAAGTACTTCGGCAAAAATGTTAGAGAATAGCTCATGTTTCTGAATGTACCCCATACAGTGTTTCTATTGGCTCTGTAAAACTATAAAAGCCAGGGTACAGTGCAGATTCTTCACTATTGCTGGATTGGCAGTGGAACCCACTACTCCACCAAAGTATAGGAGACTTGAAGCATATAATTTGGCGGAATAATCCAAGTAAGGTCATATATACATACACATACAAAGCACAGTGCTGAACCCAACTGATCCAGTATAAAGTTTTGATTTGAACCCCAAGAAATTGTATATAAATACCAAAGCCAAAAAATATTAATACACATACACACATACACACACACACAAAGTACAGTGCTGAACCCAACTGATCCAGTATAAAGTTTTGAATTGAATCCCAGGAAATTGTATATAAATACCAAAGCCAAAAATATTAAGTGTATACACACATATATACATACACACACACAAAGTACAGTGCTGAACCCAACTGATATTTTTTATCCAGTATAAAGTTTTGAATTGAATCCCAGGAAATTGTATATAATAAACAACAACAAAAATGCCGAATCAAAAATATTGTAATCAATGCAATAAGAATATATCCAGCTCTAATTGGGCCAAGCATCAAAAAATTTGTAATCCAGACAAATACAAAACTCCCACAAAAATTTGCCCCAAATGCAATAGAAAATATAACATGGAATATTTCACATATACACATAAAAATACTTGCTCTGCACAACTATCTACATCTGGTCTGAAAAGAAGGCACGAAGCACCTCTTAATGCCAGAGCAGCAAAACAGCCACGCCATGAACCTATCCGTAGCAGTTTTAACGGCCAATTAAGGGATCACCGGTTTGTATCAGAGCCAAGATGCGGCATTGAGAATTTCTTAAACAGTATAAATCCTAATCTGCAGGCAATTCTTAATGCACAAAATGGCTCTTATAAGCTCTCCCTCAAATTGTTTGTACAATATAAGAAGCCAAATGGCACAAAATTTACACATCCCCACATAACAGAAACTGTACCGGTATATTCAAATGCAAATTTAGACACAATAATAGGCAATTTGATAGATCAATTAAATATCAAACACTCTGAATTTGCGGCAAAAGAGTCCGGATGGAGCCTATGCGGTTCATCACACAAGTTATATGTTAATATTTCTGAATTCAGCCCATTACAAGGTTCCACATATGTGCCATTACCTGCCAATATCAAAAACAAAAGAGCCGTGGTTAATATAGAAAATACCGACCAGAAATGTTTTCTGTGGTGTATATTAGCTGCTTTGTTTCTAGTTTCAAGGCATCCTGAGAGAATAAGTTATTACAAACAACATGAACATCTTTTTGACGATGCATTGGAGGGTTTAGAATATCCAATGTCAGTTCAGAATATTGATAAATTTGAAAAAAGGGCCAGACACATCAATGGCAAACAATTATCTATTAATGTATTTATTTGTTCCACTGGCAATTGCCCGATAGCACCTCTCAGAATCAGTACACTTGATGATGAATCTGCTATTCCGATTGATCTGCTCTTAATTGAAGGGGATGGCACATATCATTATACTCTGATACATAATCTTGAAGCTTTAGTGAGAACACAACTAGACAAAACTCATAAAATATTCAAGTTGTGCAGAAGATGTTTAACTGTATTTGATGGTCAAAAAATGGTGAAGGGGGTTCGGGAAGAGAATGCAGAAATTGCTAAAAACAAGTTAATTGAGCATCTGAAATACTGTGGGAACCATAAACCTGTTCATATGGTAATGCCTAATCCAAGTGAAAATTGCAAATTCAAAAAGTTTGAAGCCTTGTTGGAACACCCAGTATATATTGTCTGTGATTTTGAATCGAACCTCAAACCTCTTGCATTCTGTAGCCCAGATCCCGAAGAATCTGCAATTACACCATACCAGCTACATGAACCTTCCAGCTTTTGTTGTGTAGTTGTACAGGATGGTGTTGTTATTAAAGAATATTCATACGTAGGACCAAATGCCATCAAAGAATTTGCACATAGAATAAAAAATGTGTGCCGTGACATAGCATCTAACATCTTATTAATATCAAAGCCTATGTTGCCTTTAACAGAGAAACAGATTGAAGATTTCAACAAAGCAGAAAAATGCCCGGTATGTGATTCTGAATTTTCAGATACAAATATCAAGGTGAAACACCATTCTCATACAGATGGTCGATATAAACAGGCCCTGTGTAATAGCTGTAATATTCAGATCAAGAGACCAAGATTTATCCCCATATTTTGCCATGGAGCATCCAATTATGATTTCCATCATCTGATCAGGTACGAGGGGTTTGAGAAGCAGAATTTAAATATTTTAGCTGAAAATGATGAAAAATATATATCTATTAGCAAGATAATTAAAGTTGATGGTGTTCCTATTCACATAAGATTTCTTGATTCTTACAGATTTTTACCTGCTAGCCTGGCCACACTGGCCTCTCAATTATCTGATGATGACTTGAAAATCACACGTGCCTCGTTTCCAAATCAGGACCTGAAATTAATTAGGCGGAAGGGTGTATATCCATATGACTATGTCTCAGATTTTTCTAAATTTGATGAGTGTTCCCTGCCACCACAAGAAGCATTTTACAGCAAAATCAGAGGATCTGGAATCACTGATGAAGATTATCACCATGCCAAATTGATGTGGAAGAGTTTAAAATGCAAGACATTTCGTGATTATCACATGGCTTATTTGAAACTTGATGTGACCCTCTCAACTGATATAATACAGACATTCAGAAAATCTTCCATGCAAAATTATGGACTGGACCCAGTGTATTTTTACAGTGCCCCGGGCCTAGCATGGGCCGCAACGTTTTTCAACACCAAAAAGCCATTGGATCTGATCCACGATCAAGATATGTATCTGTTTATGGAGGAAGGTATAAGAGGGGGGATGGCGCAATGTTCCCAGAGATATGCCAGAGCAAATAACAAGCATATGCCTGATTATGATCCAGCACGGCCATCAAATTATATACTGTATGTAGATGCAAACAACCTCTATGGTCACGCTATGATGGATAAACTGCCATATGCAGGGCTTGAGTGGGTTGAAGATTTCAATATTGAAGATCTTCAGAATTTTGATGACAGTGAATATGGCCTCTTCTTAGAGACTGAACTGATATTTCCAGATCATTTACACAACAAATTTTCTGATCTGCCCCCAATTCCCGAGGTTCAGTGCTCACCCGGCTCTAAACAGAAGAAGCTCATGATGACACTGGAGCCAAAACAGGGTTATGTCATATATTATAAAAACCTCCAATTCCTGATGAAACATGGTGTCCAAGTGACCAAAGTTGGAAAAGTCTTAAGGTTCAGGCACTCAGAATGGTTGAAACCATACATTGATACAAACACAGAGCTTCGAACATCTGCAAAGAGCCAATTTGATAAGAGCTTGTTTAAATTGATGGTAAATTCAGTGTATGGCAAAACAATTGAAAATGTCAGAAAACATACCGATGTTAAAATAATTACTGACCCCAGCCGGAGCAAAAAATTGGTTGCAAAGCCCAACTTCAATTACAGAAGAATTTATGATGAGCACATGGCACTTTTCAACATGATGAAAACAAAGATTAAATTTGATAAACCTATTTATGTAGGGGCTGTGATATTGGAATTGTCCAAATTACATATGTTAATATTGTATTATGATGTGCTGAAACCTTTTTATGGTGATCGTGTAAAATTATTGTACATGGACACGGATAGTTTTATTCTTGATATTCAAACAGAAGATGTTTATCAAGATATGTCACAGCCTGAATTGTTTCAATACTTTGATACCAGTGAACATACAAGAATTCAACCCCACAACAAAAAGGTGCCTGGCAAGTTAAAAGATGAGACACTTGGTGATGTTATTGTAGAATTTGCTGGGTTAAGAGCCAAGATGTACACTTTTGAGACATGTAGTGGTGCTGTTGTCAAAAAGGCCAAGGGTATTGGCAGAGTTACTGTGGAAAAAGATCTTGTATTTGAAGATTATAAAAATTGCATCAAATCCCAGAGTTCAATCAGAACATCAGAAAATAGAATTCAGAGTGAGGATCACTTGTTGACTAGCAATATTGTAAGAAAAGTGGCCCTGGACCCACATGATGATAAGAGATGCATTTTATCATGTGGCATACATACTCTACCATGGGGTCATTGTGATTTGAAAAGTGGGAAACAATGCCCAATTACAGAGCATGATTTGAAATAAATAAACATGCCTATGAACTTATTTGGGTTCAAGAAACAGGCTATTATGGAGCTACCAACACCACAACCCTCTTCTGATATGATATCTAAACTGAGTGGCTTGTTAATTATTCATCTGAACAGCATACTTACAGATGTTGATGATGAAACAGGTAAAATATTGTACATATTTAACAATAATTTAAATCATTACCAATTACCTGTAGGTGGTCAATTGCAATTTATTACAACCCCTGAGGGTGATGTTAAAATTTCAATAGGGAGAAATATTTATAGAATTAAGCACTCAAACATGATTTCCGGCACTGTTTATACTGTTTCTGCTGGTGACTGCTTATATATTGAGGTCCCTGGATCTTATGACAAGCTTATACCCTTTTTTATAGAATTAAGAATCAGATACTCTATAATAAATAACCACTAAAAGAAAATGCCTAATGATATATTTGGCCATACAAGACATGAAGATCACAGTGATGAGATTCTGATGCTTGATGTCAGAGTCAAGAAATTAAGAAGTGATTTGCAAGCTTTACAAACTACACTCAATGCCAGTCTTCAATTAGAAATTACAAATTTGCAATCACAATGCATGGACCCTCTTCTTAAAATTGATTCTGAACTCAAATTGCTGCTTCAGAAATATACTGACTTGGCCACATTGGATAATTTTCAAAGTTTGG
This sequence comes from Lepisma saccharinum, assembly GCF_977018435.1. NCBI lineage: Eukaryota > Metazoa > Arthropoda > Insecta > Zygentoma > Lepismatidae > Lepisma > Lepisma saccharinum. The sequence goes on along the minus strand of NW_028143014.1, from coordinate 115,846 downwards.
AAGAAGCTGTAGCAGCTCTTCAAGCCAAATTTAAGACCCAGGCCACCAATTCTGAGCAATTGAAACAACAACTGGAAGAGCAAATAAATAATGTCCAGGCACAGCTCCAAACAATTGTCAAAAGTATAAAATCACAAGAAGATTTTGATCTAGTGATTTCTACTCTAAAAGAACAGATTCAGTCACTCCAGATACCTAATCTGGATCCTCTGCACAATGCCATAGCCGAGGTTAAAGAAAAAATTGAGACACTTGAAAATTTTATGAACAATTTGCCATCTTCTGATGCTTTGAATGCAATAACTCGGAGTGTTGCCAACATTAAGCTGCAACTTGAAACATATGAAGATTTTGGAAAAATTCAAAGTTCCATAACCCATCTTGAGGGTACAATAGCAGCAGTGCAAAATGATTTGGCAAATGTACTAGAATCCAGATTGCCTGGGATTGTAGACACACTTGTCAGTGTCCAGCACCAAATCACAAAGCTTGAAAACCTCAACACTGAATCTGAACTATCACATTTTCATCACTTGATCGATGATATCCAAACAAAACTTGAAATTTTACAACAATCAACACCCACTCAGGCAGATATAGCCCTGCTCCAAAATGCCATGCAAAATGTGGCTGATGCTTCTGAATTAAACAATGTAAAATTGGCACTTGAATTTTTGCAGAATACTGTTTCAAATCTTCCCACATCACAGGAACTTAAAAATATTAAGAGAGCTGTGAATAGGATATTGAAATCAGAAGATATCAAGAATATCCAAGCAGAGATCAAACAACTTACTCAGACAGTTGCCACTCTACCAACCAATCAACATATTAATGAACTGCATGCCCTGTTTGAGGATATCAGAAGACAGGTCCATGATCTTACTGCTCAAAATTCAAAATTGGCAGTTGTTGAAAATTTGCAACAAATTGTAGCTAATATCAAGCAACAGCTAGGGACCATGGAATCCAATCAAGCAAATGCTCTGTCTGTTTTTGCCACCCAGCTTCAAGAGATTGTGCAACAATACAAGAAACTCGTTGTGGACATAAAGATCAAGCCAGGCCATGATGATGTTGTTAGGACCATCAATGAGCACCTTGAATCTGTAACAAGCAGATTGCTTACAGCCGAAAAAGAAATAACAGGAATAATCGAGAATCCTAAACATACAGTAATTCTTGAATTGTACAGCATCCCCAACAAAGAATATGATTCACCATTTACACCAGGTGGCAAAATATATATGCTGTCCCCTGCACAATTTTATTACCAATTTTTTGTTGGGGGCACACTGAGACCAATCAAGATCAAATATTGGCATCAGCCACAGGCACACCACTACCCTACCTTATCAATAACAAATGCTGATAACAAAGTAAAAATCACCAGTGTAGAATTGGAGGATTTTACAGACCCCAATACATTAGAAACAGCCTATACTGAAGATGATGGCACTCTGGAATTTAAAATACAAATAGGGGACAAATTATATTTAGAAAATCCTGCAGTATCAGCTGCTGAACACCCTATAGTTGCAATATTCTTGTTTACATATTATGTCTAGACAAATTATTGTTGATGAATTACACAGACAGGCCAGACATAATTTTAAGAGACTCCCAGTAGTTACAAAGGGCATAGATGATTTATGGCAGAGCGACTTGATTGAGTTGGCAAGTGGGCAGTTGAAAAACTTAGACAAAATCAACAAGGGCTACAAGTATCTACTCACTGTAATAGACACATTTTCAAAATTTGCCTGGGCTGTGCCACTCAAATCCAAGACTGGAAAATGTGTTACAGAAGCCCTCAGGACAATCATCAATCATTCAGGAAGATCACCGCGCTATTTGCAAACAGATAATGGCAAAGAATTTTATAATTCTGTGTTCCAACAATTTATTAAAAGCCAGTCAATAAAGCATTACTCGAGTTACAGTGATCTCAAAGCCTCAATTGTAGAGAGATTCAACAGAACCCTAAAAAATCTTATGTATAAACAATTTACACTTCAAGGTAATTATAAATGGCTTAATATTCTTCCAGAACTTCTACATAAATATAACAACTCGGTCCATTCCACAATCAACATGAAACCCTCTGAAGTAACTTCATCTGATGAGCAAAAATTGATCAGGACTGTTTATTATCCTAGATACCAGGCAACAACAAGAAGGGCCAAATACAATGTGGGTGATCAAGTAAGAATCAGCAAATATAAGCACTTATTCAAGAGAGGCTTTACGAGAAACTGGAGCACCGAATTATTTACAGTGGTTCAAGTTAAACCCGGGACCCTTAACACATATATAATAAAAGATCACCGAGGAGAAATTCTCAAAGGCAGGTTCTATGAACAAGAACTCAGCAAAACTAAACAGCCCGACACATATCTCATAGAAAAAATCATCCGCAGAAAAGGCAACAAGTTATTTGTCAAATGGCTGGGTCATCCGGAAAACAGCTGGATCGATGCAAACAAAGTGATAATATGAGCACCTGGGATGTTATAAAAAGGCTGCCAGAACCTGAACAACAGAATAAGAGAAATGGAGTGCTGCTGCCTGATAATATTAGGTGTCTTATTGTTGGGCCATCTGCTTGTGGTAAAACTACACTAATAGTTGATAATTTTTTATTGGCACCCAACTGGTTAGACTGGAAAAACAGGCACTTGTATGTCTTCTCTAAGAGCTTGGAACAATTAAAATATCAGCAGCTGATGAAGCTATATGATGGACTGGATATAGCCACTTTTGAATCAGATGTTAAGCCATTAGATGAATGTCTCGATAATTCTGTTGTTGTGTTTGATGACATTATACTGGATAATCAAAACAAAGTTAGAAATTTCTTTACACAGGGCCGGCACAAAAACATTGACTGCTTCTACCTGGCACAGACTTTTTCTAAAATTCCGAAGCAACTGATCCGAGACAACAGCAATTTTATATGTGTGTTTCATCAAGATCATACCAACCTCAAACACATACATGATAAATATGTAGGTGGGGACTTGAGCTACAATGATTTTTCCAAGTTTTGCAGCAAGTGCTGGAGCCAGGACAGTTATGGGTTTGTCACAATTGATATGACAAGAACACCCAATAGTGGCAAATACAGAAATAAAATCAACGATTTTCTAGACGTTGAGACATAAATAAACAACCATGAAACGACCAGTCATTGATGATCTTAAGTTAAGAGATTATCTTGTAAAAAGATTTAAGGGATGGAAATCAGAGAACCGTGGAATTTATGAAAAACACAAACAAACAGAACAGCCTGTCATTGATGCTATTAATAATTTAGGTAAGAATATCAAAACTGTTACAGAGCAAAATCAAGATTTGATCACAGAGCTTGTGCCTGTAGCTGCAAGGAACATATTAGATTATCCATTCACCCCACTTTCCAGTATTCATACACCTAGTCCTGTTGCTCCTAGAAGAATTGAAGCTACTCAGGATCCTATTGAATTGGGTCTTCTTGCTCAAAAATATTTAACCACACCTAAAGACAATAAAGATGAGGTTTTTGGCTTATATGCCGACACAGAGCTTGATGGCAGCATTATTCATAGAATTGGTAATTTCAGAGTAACTTTTATGGGGGATGATATAATTGTTTATTCAGAATCTCGTCTCGGAGAAAAGGGTGCTTTTGTTAAGTACCCCGGCACACCTGGGTTGTGGGAACTGATGACTAGGAAGAGGCCTGGCAGCTATACAGATCAAGATTATGAACATTACAAAGAAATATTAATAAAATCAGATGCTCTATACCAGAACAATGATCCCACACAAAAAAGAGTCAAGTCTAGCAGTGGAGCAAAATACAACAACTTAATCAAGCCCATATGGTCACAGATTAAGACAGGTAGTGGAATCAAACAATACAACACACTGCCTAAAGAATTTGTGTGGGTTGATGATGTCAGGAAACTTGTAGATAGGTTATTGGTGATAGCTGGGGAGGAAAATGCTGGCAACCACAATTTTTACAATGAAAAAGTTGGAATTATGGACATGATAAGCACCAAATTGTCTAATTTTATAGTGAATGACCCTAAGGGGATTGGATATCTCATAAAAATTATTAATACTCTACCACCTAAATTTTGGAATGTTTCTGAGGGTCGGGGGCTTGTTAATGACATTATAAACAAACTGCCATTTGAACTACACATTCCAGGCTATCAATATTGTGGTCCCGGCACAAAATTGGACCATAGATTAAACAGAGGTGATCCTGGTGTTAATCCCCTAGATGCTGCTTGTAGAGACCATGACATAGCATACAACACACATTCTGATCTTGACAAGAGACATGTTGCAGACAAGAAATTAGAAGAGGCTGCATTTGGCAGATTTGTAAGCAAAGATGCTTCTTTGAGTGAAAAAATAGCAGCATTGGGAACCACCATAGCTATGAGCACCAAACAAAAACTGGGGTGGGGGCTGTGAATAAGTATATAATAAACATAGGATGAAGGCCAAGGGTGTTATGTATCAAATACCTCATGCAGGTCTCAAATCTCTTAAAACTATTGATAGTCTTTTAACCAAAAAGCAGCGCAAGAAAAAAAATTCTTGTCTTGCAAAGGGCCATGGTATGAAATTGTTGCTTAGTACCCCCCAATTAAAAAAATTACAGCAATCAAGAAAAAAATCACATGTGGGGGGATTCATATTTACCATCCCGGCCATCTTAGCTGCTCTCGGGGCTGTTGGGAGCTTGGCTGGGGGATCAGCTGCCATAGCAAAAACAGTAATAGATGCCAAGAAGAATAGGGCAGAATTAGATGAGCAGAGGCGCCATAACCTGGCCATGGAGAAAAAAGGCAAAGGTGTTAAGAGAGCCATGAATAAGTTTAAAAAAAACAAGAGCCGCTTACAAACCAAGATATTGAAGCTTTAATCAAGCCACTGGGCATCAAACATTTTAGAGGTGTGTACATGTCTGATTCTTTACCGGAACAACCACTCAACAAAGAGTGTGGCATTGTTAATTTGGATGAGTACAAAAATCAGGGCACTCACTGGATCTGTTATCTTAAATATTTAAACAATGAGGCATTTGTGTTTGATTCATTTGGAGGTGTTCCACCTGAAAATTTAATAAAATATCTAAAATCGGCTAATCTTTATTACAATAATGCCCGTGTTCAAAACTTCAAAGATGTTAATTGCGGACATTTGTGCTTATCTGTTCTCAGATATATGTCTCAAATAAATAAACCATCAATTGAAAATTTTCAAAAAGCCTTGTGGTATCTGAAACATCATGGGGGTATTCCATCTCACCAGCCAAAATTCAATATTGAAACTCAAATTGCATGATGACATAGTGTATCCCAAAACAATAGCTCTCAGAGCATTTTACGGCATGTACCTGATCCCTAATATTACACACCACAACAACACAATTGCAGTAGGGGATCAAAAAATTGTCATCACTCCAGGGCAGTATAATCTGTCCACTCTAAATGCTCAATTACCCAGAGGTATAGTGTTAAGTCAAAATTCTGTCACTCACAGAGTAGAGATTGTGTCTGCTACAGAAACAGTGCATCTGGGTACTATAGGAGAGCTGTTAGGATTTGAGAACAACACAAAACTTGAACCAGCCATCAAACATACTGCTATGAATATACCTAAATTCTTAGCCATAGAGACTCTCAATATTCACTGTAATGTGGCCGAGGGTATGATCACCAAATCAAATGGCATAGGCACTCACAAACAAACTGGCATCATTGCAACATTCAAACCTAACTCCGAATTCATGGAGCCCATCATCTACAATCCATCCCCAACATTATATTTTCCTGTGTGCCATAATAGAATAGATTACATTGAATTGATGGTCACTAATGAAAAAGAAGAATTAGTTGATTTTGCTGGAGCCACAACAACTGCTATCATAGAGATTAATACTTAAATAAAAATACATACAATGGAAAATATTGAGAGTTATGAGCTACAATCATTCCCCCCAAACAGGAGGACATTTGCAAATTTAAATCAACCCAACACAGAGATTGAGGTTGATCTTGATGTAGGGGACGGATTTATACACCCCCACAGAGCAGATCTATACATCAAATTTGATGTTGTAAAGCTCGATGGAACAGATTATCCGGCAAATTCAAATATAAGATTGGTAGATAATTTTGTGCCGCATCTGTTCTCTGAAATTGAGATCAGAAAGCATGGTGTTGTTATAAACAGAGTGGATTATCCCGGCATTACCTCCACAGCTTTGGCCACATTAAAATTATCCAAAACCGAGGCTTCATACTACAAAATAGGTGGATTTGAGGCTGGTGATAAAATATTATCTAAGAACCACACTGTGCTGTTCCCGATGCGCCTGTTGCCAGGATTCTTCTCGGATTACAAAGATATTATGTGGAAGGGTGGTTTAAGAATTACATTTAGAAGAGCTGCCAATGATAATAATGCTTTGATGAGGTACAGCACATTAAACCCTACGGGGGAAGCTATGCCTAATACCCTACCTGATGAGGGCAAGTGCATTATTCAGACTATGGAGCTAAGAATCCCCGTTGTTGAATATGAGGCCAGTTACGCTCTTAAATACAAAGCAGATATCCTAAAAAATCCACAGGTTCCTCTTCAATTTTACACATATCAATGCGTACAGAAGCCTGCCACTGGTACTTATTATGAATTTGATGCCACAAATTCATTTTCCAGCATACAATATGACATGCCTGATTTTGTAGTGGTACTGTTTCAGACTGGGAGACACAACAATCAGGAAAAAAATTCAAGTAGATTTGATAGCTGCAACATCAAGAACATATATCTTAAAAATGGCAGAAATGAGGTATTCCCTAGGGAAAATTATAATTTAGACATGTCCAAGAATGATTTTCTCAAATTATATGAGGCTTTTTCGGCTTTCAAGAGAGTCACTACTGGCAGTACTGATATGTATTACTCACCAGATGAATTCAAAGCACGGAGACCCATGTTTGTAATCAACACTTCAAAAAGAAAACAAGTTGTGGTTAATGACAGGACAAACATTAAAATTATCTGTGAATTCCATGAGGCTTTACCCGAAGACACCATATGTAGCGTCATTCTCATAGGTGAAAAATCATATATTTATGACGTAAGAAATGAGAGAGTCACAGAGCAATTCTAGAAGAATTACATTGTTTTAATATTAGATAAACAAATTAAGCCTGGTATCCAATTGAACTTAAACCAGAAATAAATATGTATGTGTGTGTGTGTGTGTGTGTATGTGTGGGTGTGTGTATGTGTATGTATGTGTGTGTATGTATGTGTGTGTATGTGTGTGGGTGGCCTAGTTTTAAGTATGGCCACAAGAGGGGCATATTTTTAACAAATTTATGGACAACAATCTCACAGAAGTGCCTTTTGTAAGTATAAGCAAATCAATCTGAGGAGGCTCTTCCTTTCTGAAAAATTCCCGAGGGCATTTTTCCAAAATTCTTAGGTTAGACTAGGGTTCCACACTAGAGCAAGAAACCCATATAGGCATGTTGAGCTTGATTTAAGTATAGCAAATCTGCTGGAGAGGGGTTCGTACTTTCTCGGGTTTATAGTACCGTAAATACAACTACTCTCCAATCTCTTGTTTTATACGTTTTTCCACGTGTCTTGACCTCCAATGTATCCCTGCAATGTTTGGTGAAGATCTGAGTATGTAGTTTTTGACCTTATATGGAACCTCCTATCTGATAATTTGAAAATTCTTAAAAAATTTGACCAAAATCTTGATGTCCCCAATCCTATGTTTTGTATGTTTTTTCCACGTGTCTTGACATCCAATGTATCCCTGCAAAGTTTGGTGAAGATCTGAGTATGTCGTTTTTGACCTTATCTGGAACCTCATTTCTGAAAATTTGAAAATTCTTAAAAAATTCGTCCAAAATCTTGATGTCTCCAATCTCTTGTTTTGTACGTTTTTTCCACGTGTCTTGACATCCAATGTATCCCTGCAAAGTTTGGTGAAGATCTGAGTATGTAGTTTTTGACCTTATATGGAACCTCCTTTCTGAAAATTTGAAAATTCTTAAAAAATTCGTCCAAAATCTTGATGTCTCCAATCTCTTGTTTTGTACGTTTTTTCCACGTGTCTTGACATCCAATGTATCCCTGCAAAGTTTGGTGAAGATCTGAGTATGTAGTTTTTGACCTTATATGGAACCTCCCATCTGAAAATTTGAAAATTCCTAAAAAATCCGTCTAAAATCTTGATGTCCCCAATCCTATGTTTTGTATGTTTTTTCCACGTGTCTTGACATCCAATGTATTTCTGCAAAGTTTGGTGAAGATCTGAGTATGTCGTTTTTGAACTTATCTGGAACATCCTTTCTGAAAATTTGAAAATTCTTAAAAAATTCGTCCAAAATCTTGATGTCTCCAATCTCTTGTTTTGTACGTTTTTTCCACGTGTCTTGACCTCCAATGTATCCCTGCAATGTTTGGTGACGATCTGAGTATGTAGTTTTTGACCTTATATAGAACCTCCTATCTGAAAATTTGAAAATTCTTAAAAAATTTGACCAAAATCTTGATGTCCCCAATCCTATGTTTTGTATGTTTTTTCCACGTGTCTTGACATCCAATGTATCCCTGCAAAGTTTGGTGAAGATCTGAGTATGTCGTTTTTGACCTTATCTGGAACATCCTTTCTGAAAATTTGAAAATTCTTAAAAAATTCGTCCAAAATCTTGATGTCTCCAATCTCTTGTTTTGTACGTTTTTTCCACGTGTCTTGACATCCAATGTATCCCTGCAAAGTTTGGTGAAGATCTGAGTATGTAGTTTTTGACGTTATATGGAACCTCCCATCTGAAAATTTGAAAATTCCTAAAAAATCCGTCTAAAATCTTGATGTCCCCAATCCTATGTTTTGTATGATTTTTCCACGTGTCTTGACATCCAATGTATTTCTGCAAAGTTTGGTGAAGATCTGAGTATGTCGTTTTTGAACTTATCTGGAACATCCTTTCTGAAAATTTGAAAATTCTTAAAAAATTCGTCCAAAATCTTGATGTCTCCAATCTCTTGTTTTGTACGTTTTTTCCACGTGTCTTGACCTCCAATGTATCCCTGCAATGTTTGGTGACGATCTGAGTATGTAGTTTTTGACCTTATATAGAACCTCCTATCTGAAAATTTGAAAATTCTTAAAAAATTTGACCAAAATCTTGATGTCCCCAATCCTATGTTTTGTATGTTTTTTCCACGTGTCTTGACATCCAATGTATCCCTGCAAAGTTTGGTGAAGATCTGAGTATGTCGTTTTTGACCTTATCTGGAACATCCTTTCTGAAAATTTGAAAATTCTTAAAAAATTCGTCCAAAATCTTGATGTCTCCAATCTCTTGTTTTGTACGTTTTTTCCACGTGTCTTGACATCCAATGTATCCCTGCAAAGTTTGGTGAAGATCTGAGTATGTAGTTTTTGACGTTATATGGAACCTCCCATCTGAAAATTTGAAAATTCCTAAAAAATCCGTCTAAAATCTTGATGTCCCCAATCCTATGTTTTGTATGATTTTTCCACGTGTCTTGACATCCAATGTATTTCTGCAAATTTTGGTGAAGATCTGAGTATGTCGTTTTTGACCTTATCTGGAACATCCTTTCTGAAAATTTGAAAATTCTTAAAAAATTCGTCCAAAATCTTGATGTCTCCAATCTCTTGTTTTGTACGTTTTTTCCACGTGTCTTGACATCCAATGTATCCCTGCAAAGTTTGGTGAAGATCTGAGTATGTAGTTTTTGAACTTATATGGAACCTCCTATCTGATAATTTGAAAATTCTTAAAAAATTTGACCAAAATCTTGATGTCCCCAATCCTATGTTTTGTATGTTTTTTCCACGTGTCTTGACATCCAATGTATCCCTGCAAAGTTTGGTGAAGATCTGAGTATGTCGTTTTTGACCTTATCTGGAACATCCTTTCTGAAAATTTGAAAATTCTTAAAAAATTCGTCGAAAATCTTGATGTCTCCAATCTCTTGTTTTGTACGTTTTTTCCACGTGTCATGACATCCAATGTATCCCTGCAAAGTTTGGTGAAGATCTGAGTATGTAGTTTTTGACCTTATATGGAACCTCCTTTCTGAAAATTTGAAAATTCTTAAAAAATTCGTCCAAAATCTTGATGTCTCCAATCTCTTGTTTTGTACGTTTTTTCCACGTGTCTTGACATCCAATGTATCCCTGCAAAATTTGGTGAAGATCTGAGTATGTAGTTTTTGACCTTATCTGGAACCTCCCATCTGAAAATTTGAAAATTTTTAAAAAATTCGTCCAAAATCTTGATGTCTCCAATCTCTTGTTTTGTACGTTTTTTCCACGTGTCTTGACCTCCAATGTATCCCTGCAATGTTTGGTGAAGATCTGAGTATGTAGTTTTTGACCTTATGTGGAACCTCCTATCTGAAAATTTGAAAATTCTTAAAAAATTTGACCAAAATCTTGATGTCCCCAATCCTATGTTTTGTATGTTTTTTCCACGTGTCTTGACATCCAATGTATCCCTGCAAAGTTTGGTGAAGATCTGAGTAGGTCGTTTTTGACCTTATCTGGAACCTCCTATCTGAAAATTTGAAAATTCTTCAAAAATTCGTCCAAAATCTTGATGTCTCCAATCTCTTGTTTTGTACGTTTTTTCCACGTTTCTTGACATCCAATGTATCCCTGCAATGTTTGGTGAAGATCTGAGTATGTAGTTTTTGACCTTATATGGAACCTCCTATCTGAAAATTTGAAAATTCTTAAAAAATTTGACCAAAATCTTGATATTCCCTATCCTATGTTTTGTATGTTTTTCCACGTGTCTTGACATCCAATGTATCCCTGCAAAGTTTGGTGAAGATCTGAGTATGTAGTTTTTGACCTTATCTGGAACCTCCTATCTGAAAATTTGAAAATTTTTAAAAAATTCGTCCAAAATCTTGATGTCTTCAATCTCTTGTTTTGTACTTTTTTTCCACGTGTCTTGACCTCCAATGTATCCCTGCAAAGTTTGGTGAAGATCTGAGTATGTCGTTTTTGACCTTATCTGGAACATCCTTTCTGAAAATTTGAAAATTCTTAAAAAATTTGACCAAAATCTTGATGTCCCCAATCCTATGTTTTGTATGTTTTTTCCACGTGTCTTGACATCCAATGTATCCCTGCAAAGTTTGGTGAAGATCTGAGTAGGTCGTTTTTGACCTTATCTGGAACCTCCTATCTGAAAATTTGAAAATTTTTAAAAAATTCGTCCAAAATCTTGATGTCTTCAATCTCTTGTTTTGTACTTTTTTTCCACGTGTCTTGACCTCCAATGTATCCCTGCAAAGTTTGGTGAAGATCTGAGTATGTAGTTTTTGACCTTATATGGAACCTCCTATCTGAAAATTTGAAAATTCTTAAAAAATTTGACCAAAATCTTGATATCCCCAATCCTATGTTTTGTATGTTTTTCCACGTGTCTTGACATCCAATGTATCCCTGCAAAGTTTGGTGAAGATCTGAGTATGTAGTTTTTGACCTTATCTGGAACCTCCTATCTGAAAATTTGAAAATTTTTAAAAAATTCGTCCAAAATCTTGATGTCTTCAATCTCTTGTTTTGTACTTTTTTTCCACGTGTCTTGACCTCCAATGTATCCCTGCAGAGTTTGGTGAAGATCTGAGTATGTCGTTTTTGACCTTATCTGGAACATCCTTTCTGAAAATTTGAAAATTCTTAAAAAATTCGTCCAAAATCTTGATGTCTCCAATCTCTTGTTTTGTACGTTTTTTCCACGTGTCTTGACATCCAATGTATCCATGCAAAGTTTGGTGAAGATCTGAGTATGTAGTTTTTGACCTTATATGGAACCTCCTATCTGAAAATTTGAGAATTCTTGAAAAATTCGTCCAAAATCTTGATGTCTCCAATCTCTTGTTTTGTACGTTTTTTCCACGTGTCTTGACATCCAATGTATCCCTGCAAAGTTTGGTGAAGATCTGAGTATGTCGTTTTTGACCTTATCTGGAACATCCTTTCTGAAAATTTGAAAATTCTTAAAAAATTCGTCCAAAATCTAGATGTCTCCAATCTCTTGTTTTGTACGTTTTTTCCACGTGTCTTGACATCCAATGTATCCCTGCAAAGTTTGGTGAAGATCTGAGTATGTAGTTTTTGACCTTATATGGAACCTCCCATCTGAAAATTTGAAAATTCATAAAAAATTCGAACAAAATCTGTATGTCTCCAATCCTATGTTTTGTATGTTTTTTCCACGTGTCTTGACATCCAATGTATCCATACAAAGTTTGGTGAAGATCTGAGTATGTAGTTTTTGACCTTATCTGGAACCTCCCATCTGAAAATTTGAAAATTTTTAAAAAATTCGTCCAAAATCTTGATATCTCCAATCTCTTGTTTTATACGTTTTTTCCACGTGTCTTGACCTCCAATGTATCCCTGCAATGTTTGGTGAAGATCTGAGTATGTAGTTTTTGACCTTATATGGAACCTCCTATCTGAAAATTTGAAAATTCTTAAAAAATTTGACCAAAATCTTGATGTCCCCAATCCTATGTTTTGTATGTTTTTTCCACGTGTCTTGACATCCAATGTATCCCTGCAAAGTTTGGTGAAGATCTGAGTATGTCGTTTTTGACCTTATCTGGAACATCCTTTCTGAAAATTTGAAAATTCTTAAAAAATTCGTCCAAAATCTTGATGACTCCAATCTCTTGTTTTGTACGTTTTTTCCACGTGTCTTGACATCCAATGTATCCCTGCAAAGTTTGGTGAAGATCTGAGTATGTAGTTTTTGACCTTATATGGAACCTCCTTTCTGAAAATTTGAAAATTCTTAAAAAATTCGTCCAAAATCTTGATGTCTCCAATCTCTTGTTTTGTACGTTTTTTCCACGTGTCTTGACATCCAATGTATCCCTGCAAAGTTTGGTGAAGATCTGAGTATGTAGTTTTTGACCTTATATGGAACCTCCTATCTGATAATTTGAAAATTCTTAAAAAATTTGACCAAAATCTTGATGTCTCCAATCTCTTGTTTTGTACGTTTTTTCCACGTGTCTTGACATCCAATGTATCCCTGCAAAGTTTGGTGAAGATCTGAGTATGTAGTTTTTGACCTTATATGGAACCTCCTTTCTGAAAATTTGAAAATTCTTAAAAAATTCGTCCAAAATCTTGATGTCTCCAATCTCTTGTTTTGTACGTTTTTTCCACGTGTCTTGACATCCAATGTATCCCTGCAAAGTTTGGTGAAGATCTGAGTATGTCGTTTTTGACCTTATATGGAACCTCATATCTGAAAATTTGGAAATTCTTAAAAAATTCGACCAAAATCTTGATGTCTCCAATCCTATGTTTTGTATGTTTTTTCCACGTGTCTTGACATCCAATGTATCCCTGCAAAGTTTGGTGAAGATCTGAGTATGTCGTTTTTGACCTTATCTGGAACATCCTTTCTGAAAATTTGAAAATTCTTAAAAAATTCGTCCAAAATCTTGATGTCTCCAATCTCTTGTTTTGTACGTTTTTTCCACGTGTCTTGACATCCAATGTATCCCTGCAAAGTTTGGTGAAGATCTGAGTATGTAGTTTTTGACCTTATATGGAACCTCCTTTCTGAAAATTTGAAAATTCTTAAAAAATTCGTCCAAAATCTTGATGTCTCCAATCTCTTGTTTTGTACGTTTTTTCCACGTGTCTTGACATCCAATGTATCCCTGCAAAGTTTGGTGAAGATCTGAGTATGTAGTTTTTGACCTTATATGGAACCTCATATCTGAAAATTTGGAAATTCTTAAAAAATTCGACCAAAATCTTGATGTCTCCAATCCTATGTTTTGTATGTTTTTTCCACGTGTCTTGACATCCAATGTATCCATGCAAAGTTTGGTGAAGATCTGAGTATGTAGTTTTTGACCTTATATGGAACCTCCTATCTGAAAATTTGAAAATTCTTAAAAAATTCGTCCAAAATCTTGATGTCTCCAATCTCTTGTTTTGTACGTTTTTTCCACGTGTCTTGACATCCAATGTATCCCTGCAAAGTTTGGTGAAGATCTGAGTATGTAGTTTTTGACCTTATCTGGAACCTCCCATCTGAAAATTTGAAAATTCCTAAAAAATCCGTCCAAAATCTTGATGACCTCAATCTCTTGTTTTGTACGTTTTTTCCACGTGTCTTGACATCCAATGTATCCCTGCAAAGTTTGGTGAAGATCTGAGTATGTAGTTTTTGACCTTATATGGAACCTCCCATCTGAAAATTTGAAAATTCCTAAAAAATCCGTCTAAAATCTTGATGTCCCCAATCCTATGTCTTGTATGTTTTTTCCACGTGTCTTGACATCCAATGTATCCCTGCAAAGTTTGGTGAAGATCTGAGTATGTAGTTTTTGACCTTATTTGGAACCTCATATCTGAAAATTTGAAAATTCTTAAAAAATTCGACCAAAATCTTGATGTCTCCAATCCTATGTTTTGTATGTTTTTTCCACGTGTCTTGACATCCAATGTATCCATGCAAAGTTTGGTGAAGATCTGAGTATGTAGTTTTTGACCTTATATGGAACCTCCTATCTGAAAATTTGAGAATTCTTGAAAAATTCGTCCAAAATCTTGATGTCTACAATCTCTTGTATTGTACGTTTTTTCCACGTGTCTTGACATCCAATGTATCCCTGCAAAGTTTGGTGAAGATCTGAGTATGTAGTTTTTGACCTTATATGGAACCTCCCATCTGAAAATTTGAAAATTCCTAAAAAATCCGTCCAAAATCTTGATGACCTCAATCTCTTGTTTTGTACGTTTTTTCCACGTGTCTTGACATCCAATGTATCCCTGCAATGTTTGGTGAAGATCTGAGTATGTAGTTTTTGACCTTATATGGAACCTCTTATCTGAAAATTTGAAAAGTCTTAAAAATATTTGACCAAAATCTTGATGTCCCCAATCCTATGTTTTGTATGTTTTTTCCACGTGTCTTGACATCCAATGTATTTCTGCAAAGTTTGGTGAAGATCTGAGTATGTCGTTTTTGACCTTATCTGGAACATCCTTTCTGAAAATTTGAAAATTCTTAAAAAATTCGTCCAAAATCTTGATGTCTCCAATCTCTTGTTTTGTACGTTTTTTCCACGTGTCTTGACATCCAATGTATCCCTGCAAAATTTGGTGAAGATCTGAGTATGTAGTTTTTGACCTTATATGGAACCTCCCATCTGAAAATTTGAAAATTCTTAAAAAATTCGACCAAAATCTTGATGTCTCCAATCCTATGTTTTGTATGTTTTTTCCACGTGTCTTGACATCCAATGTATCCATGCAAAGTTTGGTGAAGATCTGAGTATGTAGTTTTTGACCTTATCTGGAACCTCCTATCTGAAAATTTGAAAATTTTTAAAAAATTCGTCCAAAATCTTGATGTCTCCAAAGTAGTTGTATTTACGGTACTATAAACCCGAGAAAGTACGAACCCCTCTCCAGCAGATTTGCTATACTTAAATCAAGCTCAACATGCCTATATGGGTTTCTTGCTCTAGTGTGGAACCCTAGTCTAACCTAAGAATTTTGGAAAAATGCCCTCGGGAATTTTTCAGAAAGGAAAAGCCTCCTCAGATTGATTTGCTTATACTTACAAAAGGCACTTCTGTGAGATTGTTGTCCATAAATTTGTTAAAAATATGCCCCTCTTGTGGCCATACTTAAAACTAGGCCACCCACATACATACACACACATACATACACACACATACATACACATACACACACCTACACATACACACACACACACACACACATACATATTTATTTCTGGTTTAAGTTCAATTGGATACCAGGCTTAATTTGTTTATCTAATATTAAAACAATGTAATTCTTCTAGAATTGCTCTGTGACAACAGACCCATCTATGTGCAAATGCCTGAACTCGGTGAATACTTGGGAACAAGTCAATTTTTTTCATTATGTCAATATTTTTAACTTCTTTTGCCAGTAATAGGGAAATGGTAGCAAGCAATAAACAAAGTACTTTGGAGCTGAATATTCCTTTCTTAGACGTCGTATATTACTAAAATATCTTTAATTTACATATTTTCTCATACCGCTGTATCTTGTTCTATTAGGCCTCTTTGAGAACATTGCCTATTAGGACTCTTCAAGAACATTGCCTATTAGTAAAATAATAGGACAAGCATATGGCGGTATGGGGATATGTGAATTGTTGGTTTCTTCAATTCAGATAAATGGATTGAATAGAAACTAGGATATTTTGCATTTGTTATATTCAGTTTATTTGTTGTAATCTGTTCATATATAAAATCAAGCCCCGAGAAAGTATAAGATCAATATTTGAACAATATGTGCGCATGACGGCCCCAAAGCGGTGGGATCGATACTTTCCGCACGGTGCACAGTTCTATTTGCCTGCATTGAGTCTTATTAGAGCGAGCTCCGGCAGTTTTATTCTGATCGATTAGTTCCAGAGTTGTCCACCGCCGCGCCGGGAGGCAATGGCGCTGCGGTATGGATTGCATCGATTAGTTCCAGACAATTCCGCTCCCCTAAGCGTGGAGGCGCTGCGGTACGGATTGCATGTATGCTCAGCAGAAAAACGGGAGGTTCATTCAGAAGAAAGTACTTCGGCAAAAATGTTAGAGAATAGCTCATGTTTCTGAATGTACCCCATACAGTGTTTCTATTGGCTCTGTAAAACTATAAAAGCCAGGGTACAGTGCAGATTCTTCACTATTGCTGGATTGGCAGTGGAACCCACTACTCCACCAAAGTATAGGAGACTTGAAGCATATAATTTGGCGGAATAATCCAAGTAAGGTCATATATACATACACATACAAAGCACAGTGCTGAACCCAACTGATCCAGTATAAAGTTTTGATTTGAACCCCAAGAAATTGTATATAAATACCAAAGCCAAAAAATATTAATACACATACACACATACACACACACACAAAGTACAGTGCTGAACCCAACTGATCCAGTATAAAGTTTTGAATTGAATCCCAGGAAATTGTATATAAATACCAAAGCCAAAAATATTAAGTGTATACACACATATATACATACACACACACAAAGTACAGTGCTGAACCCAACTGATATTTTTTATCCAGTATAAAGTTTTGAATTGAATCCCAGGAAATTGTATATAATAAACAACAACAAAAATGCCGAATCAAAAATATTGTAATCAATGCAATAAGAATATATCCAGCTCTAATTGGGCCAAGCATCAAAAAATTTGTAATCCAGACAAATACAAAACTCCCACAAAAATTTGCCCCAAATGCAATAGAAAATATAACATGGAATATTTCACATATACACATAAAAATACTTGCTCTGCACAACTATCTACATCTGGTCTGAAAAGAAGGCACGAAGCACCTCTTAATGCCAGAGCAGCAAAACAGCCACGCCATGAACCTATCCGTAGCAGTTTTAACGGCCAATTAAGGGATCACCGGTTTGTATCAGAGCCAAGATGCGGCATTGAGAATTTCTTAAACAGTATAAATCCTAATCTGCAGGCAATTCTTAATGCACAAAATGGCTCTTATAAGCTCTCCCTCAAATTGTTTGTACAATATAAGAAGCCAAATGGCACAAAATTTACACATCCCCACATAACAGAAACTGTACCGGTATATTCAAATGCAAATTTAGACACAATAATAGGCAATTTGATAGATCAATTAAATATCAAACACTCTGAATTTGCGGCAAAAGAGTCCGGATGGAGCCTATGCGGTTCATCACACAAGTTATATGTTAATATTTCTGAATTCAGCCCATTACAAGGTTCCACATATGTGCCATTACCTGCCAATATCAAAAACAAAAGAGCCGTGGTTAATATAGAAAATACCGACCAGAAATGTTTTCTGTGGTGTATATTAGCTGCTTTGTTTCTAGTTTCAAGGCATCCTGAGAGAATAAGTTATTACAAACAACATGAACATCTTTTTGACGATGCATTGGAGGGTTTAGAATATCCAATGTCAGTTCAGAATATTGATAAATTTGAAAAAAGGGCCAGACACATCAATGGCAAACAATTATCTATTAATGTATTTATTTGTTCCACTGGCAATTGCCCGATAGCACCTCTCAGAATCAGTACACTTGATGATGAATCTGCTATTCCGATTGATCTGCTCTTAATTGAAGGGGATGGCACATATCATTATACTCTGATACATAATCTTGAAGCTTTAGTGAGAACACAACTAGACAAAACTCATAAAATATTCAAGTTGTGCAGAAGATGTTTAACTGTATTTGATGGTCAAAAAATGGTGAAGGGGGTTCGGGAAGAGAATGCAGAAATTGCTAAAAACAAGTTAATTGAGCATCTGAAATACTGTGGGAACCATAAACCTGTTCATATGGTAATGCCTAATCCAAGTGAAAATTGCAAATTCAAAAAGTTTGAAGCCTTGTTGGAACACCCAGTATATATTGTCTGTGATTTTGAATCGAACCTCAAACCTCTTGCATTCTGTAGCCCAGATCCCGAAGAATCTGCAATTACACCATACCAGCTACATGAACCTTCCAGCTTTTGTTGTGTAGTTGTACAGGATGGTGTTGTTATTAAAGAATATTCATACGTAGGACCAAATGCCATCAAAGAATTTGCACATAGAATAAAAAATGTGTGCCGTGACATAGCATCTAACATCTTATTAATATCAAAGCCTATGTTGCCTTTAACAGAGAAACAGATTGAAGATTTCAACAAAGCAGAAAAATGCCCGGTATGTGATTCTGAATTTTCAGATACAAATATCAAGGTGAAACACCATTCTCATACAGATGGTCGATATAAACAGGCCCTGTGTAATAGCTGTAATATTCAGATCAAGAGACCAAGATTTATCCCCATATTTTGCCATGGAGCATCCAATTATGATTTCCATCATCTGATCAGGTACGAGGGGTTTGAGAAGCAGAATTTAAATATTTTAGCTGAAAATGATGAAAAATATATATCTATTAGCAAGATAATTAAAGTTGATGGTGTTCCTATTCACATAAGATTTCTTGATTCTTACAGATTTTTACCTGCTAGCCTGGCCACACTGGCCTCTCAATTATCTGATGATGACTTGAAAATCACACGTGCCTCGTTTCCAAATCAGGACCTGAAATTAATTAGGCGGAAGGGTGTATATCCATATGACTATGTCTCAGATTTTTCTAAATTTGATGAGTGTTCCCTGCCACCACAAGAAGCATTTTACAGCAAAATCAGAGGATCTGGAATCACTGATGAAGATTATCACCATGCCAAATTGATGTGGAAGAGTTTAAAATGCAAGACATTTCGTGATTATCACATGGCTTATTTGAAACTTGATGTGACCCTCTCAACTGATATAATACAGACATTCAGAAAATCTTCCATGCAAAATTATGGACTGGACCCAGTGTATTTTTACAGTGCCCCGGGCCTAGCATGGGCCGCAACGTTTTTCAACACCAAAAAGCCATTGGATCTGATCCACGATCAAGATATGTATCTGTTTATGGAGGAAGGTATAAGAGGGGGGATGGCGCAATGTTCCCAGAGATATGCCAGAGCAAATAACAAGCATATGCCTGATTATGATCCAGCACGGCCATCAAATTATATACTGTATGTAGATGCAAACAACCTCTATGGTCACGCTATGATGGATAAACTGCCATATGCAGGGCTTGAGTGGGTTGAAGATTTCAATATTGAAGATCTTCAGAATTTTGATGACAGTGAATATGGCCTCTTCTTAGAGACTGAACTGATATTTCCAGATCATTTACACAACAAATTTTCTGATCTGCCCCCAATTCCCGAGGTTCAGTGCTCACCCGGCTCTAAACAGAAGAAGCTCATGATGACACTGGAGCCAAAACAGGGTTATGTCATATATTATAAAAACCTCCAATTCCTGATGAAACATGGTGTCCAAGTGACCAAAGTTGGAAAAGTCTTAAGGTTCAGGCACTCAGAATGGTTGAAACCATACATTGATACAAACACAGAGCTTCGAACATCTGCAAAGAGCCAATTTGATAAGAGCTTGTTTAAATTGATGGTAAATTCAGTGTATGGCAAAACAATTGAAAATGTCAGAAAACATACCGATGTTAAAATAATTACTGACCCCAGCCGGAGCAAAAAATTGGTTGCAAAGCCCAACTTCAATTACAGAAGAATTTATGATGAGCACATGGCACTTTTCAACATGATGAAAACAAAGATTAAATTTGATAAACCTATTTATGTAGGGGCTGTGATATTGGAATTGTCCAAATTACATATGTTAATATTGTATTATGATGTGCTGAAACCTTTTTATGGTGATCGTGTAAAATTATTGTACATGGACACGGATAGTTTTATTCTTGATATTCAAACAGAAGATGTTTATCAAGATATGTCACAGCCTGAATTGTTTCAATACTTTGATACCAGTGAACATACAAGAATTCAACCCCACAACAAAAAGGTGCCTGGCAAGTTAAAAGATGAGACACTTGGTGATGTTATTGTAGAATTTGCTGGGTTAAGAGCCAAGATGTACACTTTTGAGACATGTAGTGGTGCTGTTGTCAAAAAGGCCAAGGGTATTGGCAGAGTTACTGTGGAAAAAGATCTTGTATTTGAAGATTATAAAAATTGCATCAAATCCCAGAGTTCAATCAGAACATCAGAAAATAGAATTCAGAGTGAGGATCACTTGTTGACTAGCAATATTGTAAGAAAAGTGGCCCTGGACCCACATGATGATAAGAGATGCATTTTATCATGTGGCATACATACTCTACCATGGGGTCATTGTGATTTGAAAAGTGGGAAACAATGCCCAATTACAGAGCATGATTTGAAATAAATAAACATGCCTATGAACTTATTTGGGTTCAAGAAACAGGCTATTATGGAGCTACCAACACCACAACCCTCTTCTGATATGATATCTAAACTGAGTGGCTTGTTAATTATTCATCTGAACAGCATACTTACAGATGTTGATGATGAAACAGGTAAAATATTGTACATATTTAACAATAATTTAAATCATTACCAATTACCTGTAGGTGGTCAATTGCAATTTATTACAACCCCTGAGGGTGATGTTAAAATTTCAATAGGGAGAAATATTTATAGAATTAAGCACTCAAACATGATTTCCGGCACTGTTTATACTGTTTCTGCTGGTGACTGCTTATATATTGAGGTCCCTGGATCTTATGACAAGCTTATACCCTTTTTTATAGAATTAAGAATCAGATACTCTATAATAAATAACCACTAAAAGAAAATGCCTAATGATATATTTGGCCATACAAGACATGAAGATCACAGTGATGAGATTCTGATGCTTGATGTCAGAGTCAAGAAATTAAGAAGTGATTTGCAAGCTTTACAAACTACACTCAATGCCAGTCTTCAATTAGAAATTACAAATTTGCAATCACAATGCATGGACCCTCTTCTTAAAATTGATTCTGAACTCAAATTGCTGCTTCAGAAATATACTGACTTGGCCACATTGGATAATTTTCAAAGTTTGGAAGAAGCTGTAGCAGCTCTTCAAGCCAAATTTAAGACCCAGGCCACCAATTCTGAGCAATTGAAACAACAACTGGAAGAGCAAATAAATAATGTCCAGGCACAGCTCCAAACAATTGTCAAAAGTATAAAATCACAAGAAGATTTTGATCTAGTGATTTCTACTCTAAAAGAACAGATTCAGTCACTCCAGATACCTAATCTGGATCCTCTGCACAATGCCATAGCCGAGGTTAAAGAAAAAATTGAGACACTTGAAAATTTTATGAACAATTTGCCATCTTCTGATGCTTTGAATGCAATAACTCGGAGTGTTGCCAACATTAAGCTGCAACTTGAAACATATGAAGATTTTGGAAAAATTCAAAGTTCCATAACCCATCTTGAGGGTACAATAGCAGCAGTGCAAAATGATTTGGCAAATGTACTAGAATCCAGATTGCCTGGGATTGTAGACACACTTGTCAGTGTCCAGCACCAAATCACAAAGCTTGAAAACCTCAACACTGAATCTGAACTATCACATTTTCATCACTTGATCGATGATATCCAAACAAAACTTGAAATTTTACAACAATCAACACCCACTCAGGCAGATATAGCCCTGCTCCAAAATGCCATGCAAAATGTGGCTGATGCTTCTGAATTAAACAATGTAAAATTGGCACTTGAATTTTTGCAGAATACTGTTTCAAATCTTCCCACATCACAGGAACTTAAAAATATTAAGAGAGCTGTGAATAGGATATTGAAATCAGAAGATATCAAGAATATCCAAGCAGAGATCAAACAACTTACTCAGACAGTTGCCACTCTACCAACCAATCAACATATTAATGAACTGCATGCCCTGTTTGAGGATATCAGAAGACAGGTCCATGATCTTACTGCTCAAAATTCAAAATTGGCAGTTGTTGAAAATTTGCAACAAATTGTAGCTAATATCAAGCAACAGCTAGGGACCATGGAATCCAATCAAGCAAATGCTCTGTCTGTTTTTGCCACCCAGCTTCAAGAGATTGTGCAACAATACAAGAAACTCGTTGTGGACATAAAGATCAAGCCAGGCCATGATGATGTTGTTAGGACCATCAATGAGCACCTTGAATCTGTAACAAGCAGATTGCTTACAGCCGAAAAAGAAATAACAGGAATAATCGAGAATCCTAAACATACAGTAATTCTTGAATTGTACAGCATCCCCAACAAAGAATATGATTCACCATTTACACCAGGTGGCAAAATATATATGCTGTCCCCTGCACAATTTTATTACCAATTTTTTGTTGGGGGCACACTGAGACCAATCAAGATCAAATATTGGCATCAGCCACAGGCACACCACTACCCTACCTTATCAATAACAAATGCTGATAACAAAGTAAAAATCACCAGTGTAGAATTGGAGGATTTTACAGACCCCAATACATTAGAAACAGCCTATACTGAAGATGATGGCACTCTGGAATTTAAAATACAAATAGGGGACAAATTATATTTAGAAAATCCTGCAGTATCAGCTGCTGAACACCCTATAGTTGCAATATTCTTGTTTACATATTATGTCTAGACAAATTATTGTTGATGAATTACACAGACAGGCCAGACATAATTTTAAGAGACTCCCAGTAGTTACAAAGGGCATAGATGATTTATGGCAGAGCGACTTGATTGAGTTGGCAAGTGGGCAGTTGAAAAACTTAGACAAAATCAACAAGGGCTACAAGTATCTACTCACTGTAATAGACACATTTTCAAAATTTGCCTGGGCTGTGCCACTCAAATCCAAGACTGGAAAATGTGTTACAGAAGCCCTCAGGACAATCATCAATCATTCAGGAAGATCACCGCGCTATTTGCAAACAGATAATGGCAAAGAATTTTATAATTCTGTGTTCCAACAATTTATTAAAAGCCAGTCAATAAAGCATTACTCGAGTTACAGTGATCTCAAAGCCTCAATTGTAGAGAGATTCAACAGAACCCTAAAAAATCTTATGTATAAACAATTTACACTTCAAGGTAATTATAAATGGCTTAATATTCTTCCAGAACTTCTACATAAATATAACAACTCGGTCCATTCCACAATCAACATGAAACCCTCTGAAGTAACTTCATCTGATGAGCAAAAATTGATCAGGACTGTTTATTATCCTAGATACCAGGCAACAACAAGAAGGGCCAAATACAATGTGGGTGATCAAGTAAGAATCAGCAAATATAAGCACTTATTCAAGAGAGGCTTTACGAGAAACTGGAGCACCGAATTATTTACAGTGGTTCAAGTTAAACCCGGGACCCTTAACACATATATAATAAAAGATCACCGAGGAGAAATTCTCAAAGGCAGGTTCTATGAACAAGAACTCAGCAAAACTAAACAGCCCGACACATATCTCATAGAAAAAATCATCCGCAGAAAAGGCAACAAGTTATTTGTCAAATGGCTGGGTCATCCGGAAAACAGCTGGATCGATGCAAACAAAGTGATAATATGAGCACCTGGGATGTTATAAAAAGGCTGCCAGAACCTGAACAACAGAATAAGAGAAATGGAGTGCTGCTGCCTGATAATATTAGGTGTCTTATTGTTGGGCCATCTGCTTGTGGTAAAACTACACTAATAGTTGATAATTTTTTATTGGCACCCAACTGGTTAGACTGGAAAAACAGGCACTTGTATGTCTTCTCTAAGAGCTTGGAACAATTAAAATATCAGCAGCTGATGAAGCTATATGATGGACTGGATATAGCCACTTTTGAATCAGATGTTAAGCCATTAGATGAATGTCTCGATAATTCTGTTGTTGTGTTTGATGACATTATACTGGATAATCAAAACAAAGTTAGAAATTTCTTTACACAGGGCCGGCACAAAAACATTGACTGCTTCTACCTGGCACAGACTTTTTCTAAAATTCCGAAGCAACTGATCCGAGACAACAGCAATTTTATATGTGTGTTTCATCAAGATCATACCAACCTCAAACACATACATGATAAATATGTAGGTGGGGACTTGAGCTACAATGATTTTTCCAAGTTTTGCAGCAAGTGCTGGAGCCAGGACAGTTATGGGTTTGTCACAATTGATATGACAAGAACACCCAATAGTGGCAAATACAGAAATAAAATCAACGATTTTCTAGACGTTGAGACATAAATAAACAACCATGAAACGACCAGTCATTGATGATCTTAAGTTAAGAGATTATCTTGTAAAAAGATTTAAGGGATGGAAATCAGAGAACCGTGGAATTTATGAAAAACACAAACAAACAGAACAGCCTGTCATTGATGCTATTAATAATTTAGGTAAGAATATCAAAACTGTTACAGAGCAAAATCAAGATTTGATCACAGAGCTTGTGCCTGTAGCTGCAAGGAACATATTAGATTATCCATTCACCCCACTTTCCAGTATTCATACACCTAGTCCTGTTGCTCCTAGAAGAATTGAAGCTACTCAGGATCCTATTGAATTGGGTCTTCTTGCTCAAAAATATTTAACCACACCTAAAGACAATAAAGATGAGGTTTTTGGCTTATATGCCGACACAGAGCTTGATGGCAGCATTATTCATAGAATTGGTAATTTCAGAGTAACTTTTATGGGGGATGATATAATTGTTTATTCAGAATCTCGTCTCGGAGAAAAGGGTGCTTTTGTTAAGTACCCCGGCACACCTGGGTTGTGGGAACTGATGACTAGGAAGAGGCCTGGCAGCTATACAGATCAAGATTATGAACATTACAAAGAAATATTAATAAAATCAGATGCTCTATACCAGAACAATGATCCCACACAAAAAAGAGTCAAGTCTAGCAGTGGAGCAAAATACAACAACTTAATCAAGCCCATATGGTCACAGATTAAGACAGGTAGTGGAATCAAACAATACAACACACTGCCTAAAGAATTTGTGTGGGTTGATGATGTCAGGAAACTTGTAGATAGGTTATTGGTGATAGCTGGGGAGGAAAATGCTGGCAACCACAATTTTTACAATGAAAAAGTTGGAATTATGGACATGATAAGCACCAAATTGTCTAATTTTATAGTGAATGACCCTAAGGGGATTGGATATCTCATAAAAATTATTAATACTCTACCACCTAAATTTTGGAATGTTTCTGAGGGTCGGGGGCTTGTTAATGACATTATAAACAAACTGCCATTTGAACTACACATTCCAGGCTATCAATATTGTGGTCCCGGCACAAAATTGGACCATAGATTAAACAGAGGTGATCCTGGTGTTAATCCCCTAGATGCTGCTTGTAGAGACCATGACATAGCATACAACACACATTCTGATCTTGACAAGAGACATGTTGCAGACAAGAAATTAGAAGAGGCTGCATTTGGCAGATTTGTAAGCAAAGATGCTTCTTTGAGTGAAAAAATAGCAGCATTGGGAACCACCATAGCTATGAGCACCAAACAAAAACTGGGGTGGGGGCTGTGAATAAGTATATAATAAACATAGGATGAAGGCCAAGGGTGTTATGTATCAAATACCTTATGCAGGTCTCAAATCTCTTAAAACTATTGATAGTCTTTTAACCAAAAAGCAGCGCAAGAAAAAAAATTCTTGTCTTGCAAAGGGCCATGGTATGAAATTGTTGCTTAGTACCCCCCAATTAAAAAAATTACAGCAATCAAGAAAAAAATCACATGTGGGGGGATTCATATTTACCATCCCGGCCATCTTAGCTGCTCTCGGGGCTGTTGGGAGCTTGGCTGGGGGATCAGCTGCCATAGCAAAAACAGTAATAGATGCCAAGAAGAATAGGGCAGAATTAGATGAGCAGAGGCGCCATAACCTGGCCATGGAGAAAAAAGGCAAAGGTGTTAAGAGAGCCATGAATAAGTTTAAAAAAAACAAGAGCCGCTTACAAACCAAGATATTGAAGCTTTAATCAAGCCACTGGGCATCAAACATTTTAGAGGTGTGTACATGTCTGATTCTTTACCGGAACAACCACTCAACAAAGAGTGTGGCATTGTTAATTTGGATGAGTACAAAAATCAGGGCACTCACTGGATCTGTTATCTTAAATATTTAAACAATGAGGCATTTGTGTTTGATTCATTTGGAGGTGTTCCACCTGAAAATTTAATAAAATATCTAAAATCGGCTAATCTTTATTACAATAATGCCCGTGTTCAAAACTTCAAAGATGTTAATTGCGGACATTTGTGCTTATCTGTTCTCAGATATATGTCTCAAATAAATAAACCATCAATTGAAAATTTTCAAAAAGCCTTGTGGTATCTGAAACATCATGGGGGTATTCCATCTCACCAGCCAAAATTCAATATTGAAACTCAAATTGCATGATGACATAGTGTATCCCAAAACAATAGCTCTCAGAGCATTTTACGGCATGTACCTGATCCCTAATATTACACACCACAACAACACAATTGCAGTAGGGGATCAAAAAATTGTCATCACTCCAGGGCAGTATAATCTGTCCACTCTAAATGCTCAATTACCCAGAGGTATAGTGTTAAGTCAAAATTCTGTCACTCACAGAGTAGAGATTGTGTCTGCTACAGAAACAGTGCATCTGGGTACTATAGGAGAGCTGTTAGGATTTGAGAACAACACAAAACTTGAACCAGCCATCAAACATACTGCTATGAATATACCTAAATTCTTAGCCATAGAGACTCTCAATATTCACTGTAATGTGGCCGAGGGTATGATCACCAAATCAAATGGCATAGGCACTCACAAACAAACTGGCATCATTGCAACATTCAAACCTAACTCCGAATTCATGGAGCCCATCATCTACAATCCATCCCCAACATTATATTTTCCTGTGTGCCATAATAGAATAGATTACATTGAATTGATGGTCACTAATGAAAATGAAGAATTAGTTGATTTTGCTGGAGCCACAACAACTGCTATCATAGAGATTAATACTTAAATAAAAATACATACAATGGAAAATATTGAGAGTTATGAGCTACAATCATTCCCCCCAAACAGGAGGACATTTGCAAATTTAAATCAACCCAACACAGAGATTGAGGTTGATCTTGATGTAGGGGACGGATTTATACACCCCCACAGAGCAGATCTATACATCAAATTTGATGTTGTAAAGCTCGATGGAACAGATTATCCGGCAAATTCAAATATAAGATTGGTAGATAATTTTGTGCCGCATCTGTTCTCTGAAATTGAGATCAGAAAGCATGGTGTTGTTATAAACAGAGTGGATTATCCCGGCATTACCTCCACAGCTTTGGCCACATTAAAATTATCCAAAACCGAGGCTTCATACTACAAAATAGGTGGATTTGAGGCTGGTGATAAAATATTATCTAAGAACCACACTGTGCTGTTCCCGATGCGCCTGTTGCCAGGATTCTTCTCGGATTACAAAGATATTATGTGGAAGGGTGGTTTAAGAATTACATTTAGAAGAGCTGCCAATGATAATAATGCTTTGATGAGGTACAGCACATTAAACCCTACGGGGGAAGCTATGCCTAATACCCTACCTGATGAGGGCAAGTGCATTATTCAGACTATGGAGCTAAGAATCCCCGTTGTTGAATATGAGGCCAGTTACGCTCTTAAATACAAAGCAGATATCCTAAAAAATCCACAGGTTCCTCTTCAATTTTACACATATCAATGCGTACAGAAGCCTGCCACTGGTACTTATTATGAATTTGATGCCACAAATTCATTTTCCAGCATACAATATGACATGCCTGATTTTGTAGTGGTACTGTTTCAGACTGGGAGACACAACAATCAGGAAAAAAATTCAAGTAGATTTGATAGCTGCAACATCAAGAACATATATCTTAAAAATGGCAGAAATGAGGTATTCCCTAGGGAAAATTATAATTTAGACATGTCCAAGAATGATTTTCTCAAATTATATGAGGCTTTTTCGGCTTTCAAGAGAGTCACTACTGGCAGTACTGATATGTATTACTCACCAGATGAATTCAAAGCACGGAGACCCATGTTTGTAATCAACACTTCAAAAAGAAAACAAGTTGTGGTTAATGACAGGACAAACATTAAAATTATCTGTGAATTCCATGAGGCTTTACCCGAAGACACCATATGTAGCGTCATTCTCATAGGTGAAAAATCATATATTTATGACGTAAGAAATGAGAGAGTCACAGAGCAATTCTAGAAGAATTACATTGTTTTAATATTAGATAAACAAATTAAGCCTGGTATCCAATTGAACTTAAACCAGAAATAAATATGTATGTGTGTGTGTGTGTGTGTGTATGTGTGGGTGTGTGTATGTGTATGTATGTGTGTGTATGTATGTGTGTGTATGTGTGTGGGTGGCCTAGTTTTAAGTATGGCCACAAGAGGGGCATATTTTTAACAAATTTATGGACAACAATCTCACAGAAGTGCCTTTTGTAAGTATAAGCAAATCAATCTGAGGAGGCTCTTCCTTTCTGAAAAATTCCCGAGGGCATTTTTCCAAAATTCTTAGGTTAGACTAGGGTTCCACACTAGAGCAAGAAACCCATATAGGCATGTTGAGCTTGATTTAAGTATAGCAAATCTGCTGGAGAGGGGTTCGTACTTTCTCGGGTTTATAGTACCGTAAATACAACTACACTCCAATCTCTTGTTTTATACGTTTTTCCACGTGTCTTGACCTCCAATGTATCCCTGCAATGTTTGGTGAAGATCTGAGTATGTAGTTTTTGACCTTATATGGAACCTCCTATCTGATAATTTGAAAATTCTTAAAAAATTTGACCAAAATCTTGATGTCCCCAATCCTATGTTTTGTATGTTTTTTCCACGTGTCTTGACATCCAATGTATCCCTGCAAAGTTTGGTGAAGATCTGAGTATGTCGTTTTTGACCTTATCTGGAACCTCATTTCTGAAAATTTGAAAATTCTTAAAAAATTCGTCCAAAATCTTGATGTCTCCAATCTCTTGTTTTGTACGTTTTTTCCACGTGTCTTGACATCCAATGTATCCCTGCAAAGTTTGGTGAAGATCTGAGTATGTAGTTTTTGACCTTATATGGAACCTCCTTTCTGAAAATTTGAAAATTCTTAAAAAATTCGTCCAAAATCTTGATGTCTCCAATCTCTTGTTTTGTACGTTTTTTCCACGTGTCTTGACATCCAATGTATCCCTGCAAAGTTTGGTGAAGATCTGAGTATGTAGTTTTTGACCTTATATGGAACCTCCCATCTGAAAATTTGAAAATTCCTAAAAAATCCGTCTAAAATCTTGATGTCCCCAATCCTATGTTTTGTATGTTTTTTCCACGTGTCTTGACATCCAATGTATTTCTGCAAAGTTTGGTGAAGATCTGAGTATGTCGTTTTTGAACTTATCTGGAACATCCTTTCTGAAAATTTGAAAATTCTTAAAAAATTCGTCCAAAATCTTGATGTCTCCAATCTCTTGTTTTGTACGTTTTTTCCACGTGTCTTGACCTCCAATGTATCCCTGCAATGTTTGGTGACGATCTGAGTATGTAGTTTTTGACCTTATATAGAACCTCCTATCTGAAAATTTGAAAATTCTTAAAAAATTTGACCAAAATCTTGATGTCCCCAATCCTATGTTTTGTATGTTTTTTCCACGTGTCTTGACATCCAATGTATCCCTGCAAAGTTTGGTGAAGATCTGAGTATGTCGTTTTTGACCTTATCTGGAACATCCTTTCTGAAAATTTGAAAATTCTTAAAAAATTCGTCCAAAATCTTGATGTCTCCAATCTCTTGTTTTGTACGTTTTTTCCACGTGTCTTGACATCCAATGTATCCCTGCAAAGTTTGGTGAAGATCTGAGTATGTAGTTTTTGACGTTATATGGAACCTCCCATCTGAAAATTTGAAAATTCCTAAAAAATCCGTCTAAAATCTTGATGTCCCCAATCCTATGTTTTGTATGATTTTTCCACGTGTCTTGACATCCAATGTATTTCTGCAAAGTTTGGTGAAGATCTGAGTATGTCGTTTTTGAACTTATCTGGAACATCCTTTCTGAAAATTTGAAAATTCTTAAAAAATTCGTCCAAAATCTTGATGTCTCCAATCTCTTGTTTTGTACGTTTTTTCCACGTGTCTTGACCTCCAATGTATCCCTGCAATGTTTGGTGACGATCTGAGTATGTAGTTTTTGACCTTATATAGAACCTCCTATCTGAAAATTTGAAAATTCTTAAAAAATTTGACCAAAATCTTGATGTCCCCAATCCTATGTTTTGTATGTTTTTTCCACGTGTCTTGACATCCAATGTATCCCTGCAAAGTTTGGTGAAGATCTGAGTATGTCGTTTTTGACCTTATCTGGAACATCCTTTCTGAAAATTTGAAAATTCTTAAAAAATTCGTCCAAAATCTTGATGTCTCCAATCTCTTGTTTTGTACGTTTTTTCCACGTGTCTTGACATCCAATGTATCCCTGCAAAGTTTGGTGAAGATCTGAGTATGTAGTTTTTGACGTTATATGGAACCTCCCATCTGAAAATTTGAAAATTCCTAAAAAATCCGTCTAAAATCTTGATGTCCCCAATCCTATGTTTTGTATGATTTTTCCACGTGTCTTGACATCCAATGTATTTCTGCAAATTTTGGTGAAGATCTGAGTATGTCGTTTTTGACCTTATCTGGAACATCCTTTCTGAAAATTTGAAAATTCTTAAAAAATTCGTCCAAAATCTTGATGTCTCCAATCTCTTGTTTTGTACGTTTTTTCCACGTGTCTTGACATCCAATGTATCCCTGCAAAGTTTGGTGAAGATCTGAGTATGTAGTTTTTGAACTTATATGGAACCTCCTATCTGATAATTTGAAAATTCTTAAAAAATTTGACCAAAATCTTGATGTCCCCAATCCTATGTTTTGTATGTTTTTTCCACGTGTCTTGACATCCAATGTATCCCTGCAAAGTTTGGTGAAGATCTGAGTATGTCGTTTTTGACCTTATCTGGAACATCCTTTCTGAAAATTTGAAAATTCTTAAAAAATTCGTCGAAAATCTTGATGTCTCCAATCTCTTGTTTTGTACGTTTTTTCCACGTGTCATGACATCCAATGTATCCCTGCAAAATTTGGTGAAGATCTGAGTATGTAGTTTTTGACCTTATATGGAACCTCCTTTCTGAAAATTTGAAAATTCTTAAAAAATTCGTCCAAAATCTTGATGTCTCCAATCTCTTGTTTTGTACGTTTTTTCCACGTGTCTTGACATCCAATGTATCCCTGCAAAATTTGGTGAAGATCTGAGTATGTAGTTTTTGACCTTATCTGGAACCTCCCATCTGAAAATTTGAAAATTTTTAAAAAATTCGTCCAAAATCTTGATGTCTCCAATCTCTTGTTTTGTACGTTTTTTCCACGTGTCTTGACCTCCAATGTATCCCTGCAATGTTTGGTGAAGATCTGAGTATGTAGTTTTTGACCTTATGTGGAACCTCCTATCTGAAAATTTGAAAATTCTTAAAAAATTTGACCAAAATCTTGATGTCCCCAATCCTATGTTTTGTATGTTTTTTCCACGTGTCTTGACATCCAATGTATCCCTGCAAAGTTTGGTGAAGATCTGAGTAGGTCGTTTTTGACCTTATCTGGAACCTCCTATCTGAAAATTTGAAAATTCTTCAAAAATTCGTCCAAAATCTTGATGTCTCCAATCTCTTGTTTTGTACGTTTTTTCCACGTTTCTTGACATCCAATGTATCCCTGCAATGTTTGGTGAAGATCTGAGTATGTAGTTTTTGACCTTATATGGAACCTCCTATCTGAAAATTTGAAAATTCTTAAAAAATTTGACCAAAATCTTGATATCCCCAATCCTATGTTTTGTATGTTTTTCCACGTGTCTTGACATCCAATGTATCCCTGCAAAGTTTGGTGAAGATCTGAGTATGTAGTTTTTGACCTTATCTGGAACCTCCTATCTGAAAATTTGAAAATTTTTAAAAAATTCGTCCAAAATCTTGATGTCTTCAATCTCTTGTTTTGTACTTTTTTTCCACGTGTCTTGACCTCCAATGTATCCCTGCAAAGTTTGGTGAAGATCTGAGTATGTCGTTTTTGACCTTATCTGGAACATCCTTTCTGAAAATTTGAAAATTCTTAAAAAATTTGACCAAAATCTTGATGTCCCCAATCCTATGTTTTGTATGTTTTTTCCACGTGTCTTGACATCCAATGTATCCCTGCAAAGTTTGGTGAAGATCTGAGTAGGTCGTTTTTGACCTTATCTGGAACCTCCTATCTGAAAATTTGAAAATTTTTAAAAAATTCGTCCAAAATCTTGATGTCTTCAATCTCTTGTTTTGTACTTTTTTTCCACGTGTCTTGACCTCCAATGTATCCCTGCAAAGTTTGGTGAAGATCTGAGTATGTAGTTTTTGACCTTATATGGAACCTCCTATCTGAAAATTTGAAAATTCTTAAAAAATTTGACCAAAATCTTGATATCCCCAATCCTATGTTTTGTATGTTTTTCCACGTGTCTTGACATCCAATGTATCCCTGCAAAGTTTGGTGAAGATCTGAGTATGTAGTTTTTGACCTTATCTGGAACCTCCTAACTGAAAATTTGAAAATTTTTAAAAAATTCGTCCAAAATCTTGATGTCTTCAATCTCTTGTTTTGTACTTTTTTTCCACGTGTCTTGACCTCCAATGTATCCCTGCAAAGTTTGGTGAAGATCTGAGTATGTCGTTTTTGACCTTATCTGGAACATCCTTTCTGAAAATTTGAAAATTCTTAAAAAATTCGTCCAAAATCTTGATGTCTCCAATCTCTTGTTTTGTACGTTTTTTCCACGTGTCTTGACATCCAATGTATCCATGCAAAGTTTGGTGAAGATCTGAGTATGTAGTTTTTGACCTTATATGGAACCTCCTATCTGAAAATTTGAGAATTCTTGAAAAATTCGTCCAAAATCTTGATGTCTCCAATCTCTTGTTTTGTACGTTTTTTCCACGTGTCTTGACATCCAATGTATCCCTGCAAAGTTTGGTGAAGATCTGAGTATGTCGTTTTTGACCTTATCTGGAACATCCTTTCTGAAAATTTGAAAATTCTTAAAAAATTCGTCCAAAATCTTGATGTCTCCAATCTCTTGTTTTGTACGTTTTTTCCACGTGTCTTGACATCCAATGTATCCCTGCAAAGTTTGGTGAAGATCTGAGTATGTAGTTTTTGACCTTATATGGAACCTCCCATCTGAAAATTTGAAAATTCATAAAAAATTCGAACAAAATCTGTATGTCTCCAATCCTATGTTTTGTATGTTTTTTCCACGTGTCTTGACATCCAATGTATCCATACAAAGTTTGGTGAAGATCTGAGTATGTAGTTTTTGACCTTATCTGGAACCTCCCATCTGAAAATTTGAAAATTTTTAAAAAATTCGTCCAAAATCTTGATATCTCCAATCTCTTGTTTTATACGTTTTTTCCACGTGTCTTGACCTCCAATGTATCCCTGCAATGTTTGGTGAAGATCTGAGTATGTAGTTTTTGACCTTATATGGAACCTCCTATCTGAAAATTTGAAAATTCTTAAAAAATTTGACCAAAATCTTGATGTCCCCAATCCTATGTTTTGTATGTTTTTTCCACGTGTCTTGACATCCAATGTATCCCTGCAAAGTTTGGTGAAGATCTGAGTATGTCGTTTTTGACCTTATCTGGAACATCCTTTCTGAAAATTTGAAAATTCTTAAAAAATTCGTCCAAAATCTTGATGTCTCCAATCTCTTGTTTTGTACGTTTTTTCCACGTGTCTTGACATCCAATGTATCCCTGCAAAGTTTGGTGAAGATCTGAGTATGTAGTTTTTGACCTTATATGGAACCTCCTTTCTGAAAATTTGAAAATTCTTAAAAAATTCGTCCAAAATCTTGATGTCTCCAATCTCTTGTTTTGTACGTTTTTTCCACGTGTCTTGACATCCAATGTATCCCTGCAAAGTTTGGTGAAGATCTGAGTATGTCGTTTTTGACCTTATATGGAACCTCATATCTGAAAATTTGGAAATTCTTAAAAAATTCGACCAAAATCTTGATGTCTCCAATCCTATGTTTTGTATGTTTTTTCCACGTGTCTTGACATCCAATGTATCCATGCAAAGTTTGGTGAAGATCTGAGTATGTAGTTTTTGACCTTATATGGAACCTCCTATCTGAAAATTTGAAAATTCTTAAAAAATTCGTCCAAAATCTTGATGTCTCCAATCTCTTGTTTTGTACGTTTTTTCCACGTGTCTTGACATCCAATGTATCCCTGCAAAGTTTGGTGAAGATCTGAGTATGTAGTTTTTGACCTTATCTGGAACCTCCCATCTGAAAATTTGAAAATTCCTAAAAAATCCGTCCAAAATCTTGATGACCTCAATCTCTTGTTTTGTACGTTTTTTCCACGTGTCTTGACATCCAATGTATCCCTGCAAAGTTTGGTGAAGATCTGAGTATGTAGTTTTTGACCTTATATGGAACCTCCCATCTGAAAATTTGAAAATTCCTAAAAAATCCGTCTAAAATCTTGATGTCCCCAATCCTATGTCTTGTATGTTTTTTCCACGTGTCTTGACATCCAATGTATCCCTGCAAAGTTTGGTGAAGATCTGAGTATGTAGTTTTTGACCTTATTTGGAACCTCATAACTGAAAATTTGAAAATTCTTAAAAAATTCGACCAAAATCTTGATGTCTCCAATCCTATGTTTTGTATGTTTTTTCCACGTGTCTTGACATCCAATGTATCCCTGCAAAGTTTGGTGAAGATCTGAGTATGTAGTTTTTGACCTTATATGGAACCTCCTATCTGAAAATTTGAGAATTCTTGAAAAATTCGTCCAAAATCTTGATGTCTCCAATCTCTTGTATTGTACGTTTTTTCCACGTGTCTTGACATCCAATGTATCCCTGCAAAGTTTGGTGAAGATCTGAGTATGTAGTTTTTGACCTTATATGGAACCTCCCATCTGAAAATTTGAAAATTCCTAAAAAATCCGTCCAAAATCTTGATGACCTCAATCTCTTGTTTTGTACGTTTTTTCCACATGTCTTGACATCCAATGTATCCCTGCAATGTTTGGTGAAGATCTGAGTATGTAGTTTTTGACCTTATATGGAACCTCTTATCTGAAAATTTGAAAATTCTTAAAAATATTTGACCAAAATCTTGATGTCCCCAATCCTATGTTTTGTATGTTTTTTCCACGTGTCTTGACATCCAATGTATTTCTGCAAAGTTTGGTGAAGATCTGAGTATGTCGTTTTTGACCTTATCTGGAACATCCTTTCTGAAAATTTGAAAATTCTTAAAAAATTCGTCCAAAATCTTGATGTCTCCAATCTCTTGTTTTGTACGTTTTTTCCACGTGTCTTGACATCCAATGTATCCCTGCAAAGTTTGGTGAAGATCTGAGTATGTAGTTTTTGACCTTATATGGAACCTTCCATCTGAAAATTTGAAAATTCTTAAAAAATTCGACCAAAATCTTGATGTCTCCAATCCTATGTTTTGTATGTTTTTTCCACGTGTCTTGACATCCAATGTATCCATGCAAAGTTTGGTGAAGATCTGAGTATGTAGTTTTTGACCTTATCTGGAACCTCCTATCTGAAAATTTGAAAATTTTTAAAAAATTCGTCCAAAATCTTGATGTCTCCAATCTCTTGTTTTATACGTTTTTTCCACGTGTCTTGACCTCCAATGTATCCCTGCAATGTTTGGTGAAGATCTGAGTATGTAGTTTTTGACCTTATATGGAACCTCCTATCTGATAATTTGAAAATTCTTAAAAAATTTGACCAAAATCTTGATGTCCCCAATCCTATGTTTTGTATGTTTTTTCCACGTGTCTTGACATCCAATGTATCCCTGCAAAGTTTGGTGAAGATCTGAGTATGTCGTTTTTGACCTTATCTGGAACCTCATTTCTGAAAATTTGAAAATTCTTAAAAAATTCGTCCAAAATCTTGATGTCTCCAATCTCTTGTTTTGTACGTTTTTTCCACGTGTCTTGACATCCAATGTATCCCTGCAAAGTTTGGTGAAGATCTGAGTATGTAGTTTTTGACCTTATATGGAACCTCCTTTCTGAAAATTTGAAAATTCTTAAAAAATTCGTCCAAAATCTTGATGTCTCCAATCTCTTGTTTTGTACGTTTTTTCCACGTGTCTTGACATCCAATGTATCCCTGCAAAGTTTGGTGAAGATCTGAGTATGTAGTTTTTGACCTTATATGGAACCTCCCATCTGAAAATTTGAAAATTCCTAAAAAATCCGTCTAAAATCTTGATGTCCCCAATCCTATGTTTTGTATGTTTTTTCCACGTGTCTTGACATCCAATGTATTTCTGCAAAGTTTGGTGAAGATCTGAGTATGTCGTTTTTGACCTTATCTGGAACATCCTTTCTGAAAATTTGAAAATTCTTAAAAAATTCGTCCAAAATCTTGATGTCTCCAATCTCTTGTTTTGTACGTTTTTTCCACGTGTCTTGACCTCCAATGTATCCCTGCAATGTTTGGTGACGATCTGAGTATGTAGTTTTTGACCTTATATGGAACCTCCTATCTGAAAATTTGAAAATTCTTAAAAAATTTGACCAAAATCTTGATGTCCCCAATCCTATGTTTTGTATGTTTTTTCCACGTGTCTTGACATCCAATGTATCCCTGCAAAGTTTGGTGAAGATCTGAGTATGTCGTTTTTGACCTTATCTGGAACATCCTTTCTGAAAATTTGAAAATTCTTAAAAAATTCGTCCAAAATCTTGATGTCTCCAATCTCTTGTTTTGTACGTTTTTTCCACGTGTCTTGACATCCAATGTATCCCTGCAAAGTTTGGTGAAGATCTGAGTATGTAGTTTTTGACCTTATATGGAACCTCCCATCTGAAAATTTGAAAATTCCTAAAAAATCCGTCTAAAATCTTGATGTCCCCAATCCTATGTTTTGCATGTTTTTTCCACGTGTCTTGACATCCAATGTATTTCTGCAAATTTTGGTGAAGATCTGAGTATGTCGTTTTTGACCTTATCTGGAACATCCTTTCTGAAAATTTGAAAATTCTTAAAAAATTCGTCCAAAATCTTGATGTCTCCAATCTCTTGTTTTGTACGTTTTTTCCACGTGTCTTGACTTCCAATGTATCCCTGCAATGTTTGGTGAAGATCTGAGTATGTAGTTTTTGACCTTATATGGAACCTCCTATCTGAAAATTTGAAAATTCTTAAAAAATTTGACCAAAATCTTGATGTCCCCAATCCTATGTTTTGTATGTTTTTTCCACGTGTCTTGACATCCAATGTATCCCTGCAAAGTTTGGTGAAGATCTGAGTAGGTCGTTTTTGACCTTATCTGGAACCTCCTATCTGAAAATTTGAAAATTTTTAAAAAATTTGTCCAAAATTTTGATGTCTTCAATATCTTGTTTTGTACTTTTTTTCCACGTGTCTTGACCTCCAATGTATCCCTGCAAAGTTTGGTGAAGATCTGAGTATGTAGTTTTTGACCTTATATGGAACCTCCTATCTGAAAATTTGAAAATTCTTAAAAAATATGACCAAAATCTTGATATCCCCAATCCTATGTTTTGTATGTTTTTCCACGTGTCTTGACATCCAATGTATCCCTGCAAAGTTTGGTGAAGATCTGAGTATGTAGTTTTTGACCTTATCTGGAACCTCCTATCTGAAAATTTGAAAATTTTTAAAAAATTCGTCCAAAATCTTGATGTCTTCAATCTCTTGTTTTGTACTTTTTTTCCACGTGTCTTGACCTCCAATGTATCCCTGCAAAGTTTGGTGAAGATCTGAGTATGTCGTTTTTGACCTTATCTGGAACATCCTTTCTGAAAATTTGAAAATTCTTAAAAAAATCGTCCAAAATCTTGATGTCTCCAATCTCTTGTTTTGTACGTTTTTTCCACGTGTCTTGACATCCAATGTATCCATGCAAAGTTTGGTGAAGATCTGAGTATGTAGTTTTTGACCTTATATGGAACCTCCTATCTGAAAATTTGAGAATTCTTGAAAAATTCGTCCAAAATCTTGATGTCTCCAATCTCTTGTTTTGTACGTTTTTTCCACGTGTCTTGACATCCAATGTATCCCTGCAAAGTTTGGTGAAGATCTGAGTATGTCGTTTTTGACCTTATCTGGAACATCCTTTCTGAAAATTTGAAAATTCTTAAAAAATTCGTCCAAAATCTTGATGTCTCCAATCTCTTGTTTTGTACGTTTTTTCCACGTGTCTTGACATCCAATGTATCCCTGCAAAGTTTGGTGAAGATCTGAGTATGTAGTTTTTGACCTTATATGGAACCTCCCATCTGAAAATTTGAAAATTCTTAAAAAATTCGAACAAAATCTGGATGTCTCCAATCCTATGTTTTGTATGTTTTTTCCACGTGTCTTGACATCCAATGTATCCATACAAAGTTTGGTGAAGATCTGAGTATGTAGTTTTTGACCTTATCTGGAACCTCCCATCTGAAAATTTGAAAATTTTTAAAAAATTCGTCCAAAATCTTGATATCTCCAATCTCTTGTTTTATACGTTTTTTCCACGTGTCTTGACCTCCAATGTATCCCTGCAATGTTTGGTGAAGATCTGAGTATGTAGTTTTTGACCTTATCTGGAACATCCTTTCTGAAAATTTGAAAATTCTTAAAAAATTCGTCCAAAATCTTGATGTCTCCAATCTCTTGTTTTGTACGTTTTTTCCACGTGTCTTGACATCCAATGTATCCCTGCAAAGTTTGGTGAAGATCTGAGTATGTAGTTTTTGACCTTATATGGAACCTCCTTTCTGAAAATTTGAAAATTCTTAAAAAATTCGTCCAAAATCTTGATGTCTCCAATCTCTTGTTTTGTACGTTTTTTCCACGTGTCTTGACATCCAATGTATCCCTGCAAAGTTTGGTGAAGATCTGAGTATGTCGTTTTTGACCTTATATGGAACCTCATATCTGAAAATTTGGAAATTCTTAAAAAATTCGACCAAAATCTTGATGTCTCCAATCCTATGTTTTGTATGTTTTTTCCACGTGTCTTGACATCCAATGTATCCATGCAAAGTTTGGTGAAGATCTGAGTATGTAGTTTTTGACCTTATATGGAACCTCCTATCTGAAAATTTGAAAATTCTTAAAAAATTCGTCCAAAATCTTGATGTCTCCAATCTCTTGTTTTGTACGTTTTTTCCACGTGTCTTGACATCCAATGTATCCCTGCAAAGTTTGGTGAAGATCTGAGTATGTAGTTTTTGACCTTATCTGGAACCTCCCATCTGAAAATTTGAAAATTCCTAAAAAATCCGTCCAAAATCTTGATGACCTCAATCTCTTGTTTTGTACGTTTTTTCCACGTGTCTTGACATCCAATGTATCCCTGCAAAGTTTGGTGAAGATCTGAGTATGTAGTTTTTGACCTTATATGGAACCTCCCATCTGAAAATTTGAAAATTCCTAAAAAATCCGTCTAAAATCTTGATGTCCCCAATCCTATGTCTTGTATGTTTTTTCCACGTGTCTTGACATCCAATGTATCCCTGCAAAGTTTGGTGAAGATCTGAGTATGTAGTTTTTGACCTTATTTGGAACCTCATATCTGAAAATTTGAAAATTCTTAAAAAATTCGACCAAAATCTTGATGTCTCCAATCCTATGTTTTGTATGTTTTTTCCACGTGTCTTGACATCCAATGTATCCATGCAAAGTTTGGTGAAGATCTGAGTATGTAGTTTTTGACCTTATATGGAACCTCCTATCTGAAAATTTGAGAATTCTTGAAAAATTCGTCCAAAATCTTGATGTCTCCAATCTCTTGTATTGTACGTTTTTTCCACGTGTCTTGACATCCAATGTATCCCTGCAAAGTTTGGTGAAGATCTGAGTATGTAGTTTTTGACCTTATATGGAACCTCCCATCTGAAAATTTGAAAATTCCTAAAAAATCCGTCCAAAATCTTGATGACCTCAATCTCTTGTTTTGTACGTTTTTTCCACATGTCTTGACATCCAATGTATCCCTGCAATGTTTGGTGAAGATCTGAGTATGTAGTTTTTGGCCTTATATGGAACCTCTTATCTGAAAATTTGAAAATTCTTAAAAATATTTGACCAAAATCTTGATGTCCCCAATCCTATGTTTTGTATGTTTTTTCCACGTGTCTTGACATCCAATGTATTTCTGCAAAGTTTGGTGAAGATCTGAGTATGTCGTTTTTGACCTTATCTGGAACATCCTTTCTGAAAATTTGAAAATTCTTAAAAAATTCGTCCAAAATCTTGATGTCTCCAATCTCTTGTTTTGTACGTTTTTTCCACGTGTCTTGACATCCAATGTATCCCTGCAAAGTTTGGTGAAGATCTGAGTATGTAGTTTTTGACCTTATATGGAACCTTCCATCTGAAAATTTGAAAATTCTTAAAAAATTCGACCAAAATCTTGATGTCTCCAATCCTATGTTTTGTATGTTTTTTCCACGTGTCTTGACATCCAATGTATCCATGCAAAGTTTGGTGAAGATCTGAGTATGTAGTTTTTGACCTTATCTGGAACCTCCTATCTGAAAATTTGAAAATTTTTAAAAAATTCGTCCAAAATCTTGATGTCTCCAATCTCTTGTTTTATACGTTTTTTCCACGTGTCTTGACCTCCAATGTATCCCTGCAATGTTTGGTGAAGATCTGAGTATGTAGTTTTTGACCTTATATGGAACCTCCTATCTGATAATTTGAAAATTCTTAAAAAATTTGACCAAAATCTTGATGTCCCCAATCCTATGTTTTGTATGTTTTTTCCACGTGTCTTGACATCCAATGTATCCCTGCAAAGTTTGGTGAAGATCTGAGTATGTCGTTTTTGACCTTATCTGGAACCTCATTTCTGAAAATTTGAAAATTCTTAAAAAATTCGTCCAAAATCTTGATGTCTCCAATCTCTTGTTTTGTACGTTTTTTCCACGTGTCTTGACATCCAATGTATCCCTGCAAAGTTTGGTGAAGATCTGAGTATGTAGTTTTTGACCTTATATGGAACCTCCTTTCTGAAAATTTGAAAATTCTTAAAAAATTCGTCCAAAATCTTGATGTCTCCAATCTCTTGTTTTGTACGTTTTTTCCACGTGTCTTGACATCCAATGTATCCCTGCAAAGTTTGGTGAAGATCTGAGTATGTAGTTTTTGACCTTATATGGAACCTCCCATCTGAAAATTTGAAAATTCCTAAAAAATCCGTCTAAAATCTTGATGTCCCCAATCCTATGTTTTGTATGTTTTTTCCACGTGTCTTGACATCCAATGTATTTCTGCAAAGTTTGGTGAAGATCTGAGTATGTCGTTTTTGACCTTATCTGGAACATCCTTTCTGAAAATTTGAAAATTCTTAAAAAATTCGTCCAAAATCTTGATGTCTCCAATCTCTTGTTTTGTACGTTTTTTCCACGTGTCTTGACCTCCAATGTATCCCTGCAATGTTTGGTGACGATCTGAGTATGTAGTTTTTGACCTTATATGGAACCTCCTATCTGAAAATTTGAAAATTCTTAAAAAATTTGACCAAAATCTTGATGTCCCCAATCCTATGTTTTGTATGTTTTTTCCACGTGTCTTGACATCCAATGTATCCCTGCAAAGTTTGGTGAAGATCTGAGTATGTCGTTTTTGACCTTATCTGGAACATCCTTTCTGAAAATTTGAAAATTCTTAAAAAATTCGTCCAAAATCTTGATGTCTCCAATCTCTTGTTTTGTACGTTTTTCCACGTGTCTTGACATCCAATGTATCCCTGCAAAGTTTGGTGAAGATCTGAGTATGTAGTTTTTGACCTTATATGGAACCTCCCATCTGAAAATTTGAAAATTCCTAAAAAATCCGTCTAAAATCTTGATGTCCCCAATCCTATGTTTTGTATGTTTTTTCCACGTGTCTTGACATCCAATGTATTTCTGCAAATTTTGGTGAAGATCTGAGTATGTCGTTTTTGACCTTATCTGGAACATCCTTTCTGAAAATTTGAAAATTCTTAAAAAATTCGTCCAAAATCTTGATGTCTCCAATCTCTTGTTTTGTACGTTTTTTCCACGTGTCTTGACTTCCAATGTATCCCTGCAATGTTTGGTGAAGATCTGAGTATGTAGTTTTTGACCTTATATGGAACCTCATATCTGAAAATTTGAAAATTCTTAAAAAATTTGACCAAAATCTTGATGTCCCCAATCCTATGTTTTGTATGTTTTTTCCACGTGTCTTGACATCCAATGTATCCCTGCAAAGTTTGGTGAAGATCTGAGTATGTCGTTTTTGACCTTATCTGGAACATCCTTTCTGAAAATTTGAAAATTCTTAAAAAATTCGTCGAAAATCTTGATGTCTCCAATCTCTTGTTTTGTACGTTTTTTCCACGTGTCATGACATCCAATGTATCCCTGCAAAGTTTGGTGAAGATCTGAGTATGTAGTTTTTGACCTTATATGGAACCTCCTTTCTGAAAATTTGAAAATTCTTAAAAAATTCGTCCAAAATCTTGATGTCTCCAATCTCTTGTTTTGTGCGTTTTTTCCACGTGTCTTGACATCCAATGTATCCCTGCAAAATTTGGTGAAGATCTGAGTATGTAGTTTTTGACCTTATCTGGAACCTCCCATCTGAAAATTTGAAAATTTTTAAAAAATTCGTCCAAAATCTTGATGTCTCCAATCTCTTGTTTTGTACGTTTTTTCCACGTGTCTTGACATCCAATGTATTTCTGCAAATTTTGGTGAAGATCTGAGTATGTCGTTTTTGACCTTATCTGGAACATCCTTTCTGAAAATTTGAAAATTCTTAAAAAATTCGTCCAAAATCTTGATGTCTCCAATCTCTTGTTTTGTACGTTTTTTCCACGTGTCTTGACATCCAATGTATCCCTGCAAAGTTTGGTGAAGATCTGAGTATGTAGTTTTTGACCTTATATGGAACCTCCCATCTGAAAATTTGAAAATTCTTAAAAAATTCGAACAAAATCTGGATGTCTCCAATCCTATGTTTTGTATGTTTTTTCCACGTGTCTTGACATCCAATGTATCCATACAAAGTTTGGTGAAGATCTGAGTATGTAGTTTTTGACCTTATCTGGAACCTCCCATCTGAAAATTTGAAAATTTTTAAAAAATTCGTCCAAAATCTTGATGTCTCCAATCTCTTGTTTTATACGTTTTTTCCACGTGTCTTGACCTCCAATGTATCCCTGCAATGTTTGGTGAAGATCTGAGTATGTAGTTTTTGACCTTATATGGAACCTCCTATCTGAAAATTTGAAAATTCTTTAAAAATTTGACCAAAATCTTGATGTCCCCAATCCTATGTTTTGTATGTTTTTTCCACGTGTCTTGACATCCAATGTATCCCTGCAAAGTTTGGTGAAGATCTGAGTATGTCGTTTTTGACCTTATCTGGAACATCCTTTCTGAAAATTTGAAAATTCTTAAAAAATTCGTCCAAAATCTTGATGTCTCCAATCTCTTGTTTTGTACGTTTTTTCCACGTGTCTTGACATCCAATGTATCCCTGCAAAGTTTGGTGAAGATCTGAGTATGTAGTTTTTGACCTTATATGGAACCTCCTTTCTGAAAATTTGAAAATTCTTAAAAAATTCGTCCAAAATCTTGATGTCTCCAATCTCTTGTTTTGTACGTTTTTTCCACGTGTCTTGACATCCAATGTATCCCTGCAAAGTTTGGTGAAGATCTGAGTATGTCGTTTTTGACCTTATATGGAACCTCATATCTGAAAATTTGGAAATTCTTAAAAAATTCGACCAAAATC
This sequence comes from Lepisma saccharinum, assembly GCF_977018435.1. NCBI lineage: Eukaryota > Metazoa > Arthropoda > Insecta > Zygentoma > Lepismatidae > Lepisma > Lepisma saccharinum. Next base: position 71,405 of record NW_028143014.1, on the reverse strand, counting down.
TTGATGTCTCCAATCCTATGTTTTGTATGTTTTTTCCACGTGTCTTGACATCCAATGTATCCATGCAAAGTTTGGTGAAGATCTGAGTATGTAGTTTTTGACCTTATATGGAACCTCCTATCTGAAAATTTGAAAATTCTTAAAAAATTCGTCCAAAATCTTGATGTCTCCAATCTCTTGTTTTGTACGTTTTTTCCACGTGTCTTGACATCCAATGTATCCCTGCAAAGTTTGGTGAAGATCTGAGTATGTAGTTTTTGACCTTATCTGGAACCTCCCATCTGAAAATTTGAAAATTCCTAAAAAATCCGTCCAAAATCTTGATGACCTCAATCTCTTGTTTTGTACGTTTTTTCCACGTGTGTTGACATCCAATGTATCCCTGCAAAGTTTGGTGAAGATCTGAGTATGTAGTTTTTGACCTTATATGGAACCTCCCATCTGAAAATTTGAAAATTCCTAAAAAATCCGTCTAAAATCTTGATGTCCCCAATCCCATGTCTTGTATGTTTTTTCCACGTGTCTTGACATCCAATGTATCCCTGCAAAGTTTGGTGAAGATCTGAGTATGTAGTTTTTGACCTTATATGGAACCTCCTATCTGAAAATTTGAGAATTCTTGAAAAATTCGTCCAAAATCTTGATGTCTCCAATCTCTTGTATTGTACGTTTTTTCCACGTGTCTTGACATCCAATGTATCCCTGCAAAGTTTGGTGAAGATCTGAGTATGTAGTTTTTGACCTTATATGGAACCTCCCATCTGAAAATTTGAAAATTCCTAAAAAATCCGTCCAAAATCTTGATGACCTCAATCTCTTGTTTTGTACGTTTTTTCCACGTGTCTTGACATCCAATGTATCCCTGCAATGTTTGGTGAAGATCTGAGTATGTAGTTTTTGACCTTATATGGAACCTCTTATCTGAAAATTTGAAAATTCTTAAAAATATTTGACCAAAATCTTGATGTCCCCAATCCTATGTTTTGTATGTTTTTTCCACGTGTCTTGACATCCAATGTATTTCTGCAAAGTTTGGTGAAGATCTGAGTATGTCGTTTTTGACCTTATCTGGAACATCCTTTCTGAAAATTTGAAAATTCTTAAAAAATTCGTCCAAAATCTTGATGTCTCCAATCTCTTGTTTTGTACGTTTTTTCCACGTGTCTTGACATCCAATGTATCCCTGCAAAGTTTGGTGAAGATCTGAGTATGTAGTTTTTGACCTTATATGGAACCTTCCATCTGAAAATTTCAAAATTCTTAAAAAATTCGACCAAAATCTTGATGTCTCCAATCCTATGTTTTGTATGTTTTTTCCACGTGTCTTGACATCCAATGTATCCATGCAAAGTTTGGTGAAGATCTGAGTATGTAGTTTTTGACCTTATCTGGAACCTCCTATCTGAAAATTTGAAAATTTTTAAAAAATTCGTCCAAAATCTTGATGTCTCCAATCTCTTGTTTTATACGTTTTTTCCACGTGTCTTGACCTCCAATGTATCCCTGCAATGTTTGGTGAAGATCTGAGTATGTAGTTTTTGACCTTATATGGAACCTCCTATCTGATAATTTGAAAATTCTTAAAAAATTTGACCAAAATCTTGATGTCCCCAATCCTATGTTTTGTATGTTTTTTCCACGTGTCTTGACATCCAATGTATCCCTGCAAAGTTTGGTGAAGATCTGAGTATGTCGTTTTTGACCTTATCTGGAACCTCATTTCTGAAAATTTGAAAATTCTTAAAAAATTCGTCCAAAATCTTGATGTCTCCAATCTCTTGTTTTGTACGTTTTTTCCACGTGTCTTGACATCCAATGTATCCCTGCAAAGTTTGGTGAAGATCTGAGTATGTAGTTTTTGACCTTATATGGAACCTCCTTTCTGAAAATTTGAAAATTCTTAAAAAATTCGTCCAAAATCTTGATGTCTCCAATCTCTTGTTTTATACGTTTTTTCCACGTGTCTTGAACTCCAATGTATCCCTGCAATGTTTGGTGAAGATCTGAGTATGTAGTTTTTGACCTTATATGGAACCTCCTATCTGATAATTTGAAAATTCTTAAAAAATTTGACCAAAATCTTGATGTCCCCAATCCTATGTTTTGTATGTTTTTTCCACGTGTCTTGACATCCAATGTATCCCTGCAAAGTTTGGTGAAGATCTGAGTATGTCGTTTTTGACCTTATCTGGAAACTCATTTCTGAAAATTTGAAAATTCTTAAAAAATTCGTCCAAAATCTTGATGCCTCCAATCTCTTGTTTTGTACGTTTTTTCCACGTGTCTTGACATCCAATGTATCCCTGCAAAGTTTGGTGAAGATCTGAGTATGTAGTTTTTGACCTTATATGGAACCTCCTTTCTGAAAATTTGAAAATTCTTAAAAAATTCGTCCAAAATCTTGATGTCTCCAATCTCTTGTTTTGTACGTTTTTTCCACGTGTCTTGACCTCCAATGTATCCCTGCAATGTTTGGTGACGATCTGAGTATGTAGTTTTTGACCTTATATGGAACCTCCTATCTGAAAATTTGAAAATTCTTAAAAAATTTGACCAAAATCTTGATGTCCCCAATCCTATGTTTTGTATGTTTTTTCCACGTGTCTTGACATCCAATGTATCCCTGCAAAGTTTGGTGAAGATCTGAGTATGTCGTTTTTGACCTTATCTGGAACATCCTTTCTGAAAATTTGAAAATTCTTAAAAAATTCGTCCAAAATCTTGATGTCTCCAATCTCTTGTTTTGTACGTTTTTTCCACGTGTCTTGACATCCAATGTATCCCTGCAAAGTTTGGTGAAGATCTGAGTATGTAGTTTTTGACCTTATATGGAACCTCCCATCTGAAAATTTGAAAATTCCTAAAAAATCCGTCTAAAATCTTGATGTCCCCAATCCTATGTTTTGTATGTTTTTTCCACGTGTCTTGACATCCAATGTATTTCTGCAAATTTTGGTGAAGATCTGAGTATGTCGTTTTTGACTTTATTTGGAACATCCTTTCTGAAAATTTGAAAATTCTTAAAAAATTCGTCCAAAATCTTGATGTCTCCAATCTCTTGTTTTGTACGTTTTTTCCACGTGTCTTGACTTCCAATGTATCCCTGCAATGTTTGGTGAAGATCTGAGTATGTAGTTTTTGACCTTATATGGAACCTCCTATCTGAAAATTTGAAAATTCTTAAAAAATTTGACCAAAATCTTGATGTCCCCAATCCTATGTTTTGTATGTTTTTTCCACGTGTCTTGACATCCAATGTATCCCTGCAAAGTTTGGTGAAGATCTGAGTATGTAGTTTTTGACCTTATATGGAACCTCCCATCTGAAAATTTGAAAATTCCTAAAAAATCCGTCTAAAATCTTGATGTCCCCAATCCTATGTTTTGTATGTTTTTTCCACGTGTCTTGACATCCAATGTATTTCTGCAAAGTTTGGTGAAGATCTGAGTATGTCGTTTTTGACCTTATCTGGAACCTCCTATCTGAAAATTTGAAAATTTTTAAAAAATTCGTCCAAAATCTTGATGTCTCCAATCTCTTGTTTTATACGTTTTTTCCACGTGTCTTGACCTCCAATGTATCCCTGCAATGTTTGGTGAAGATCTGAGTATGTAGTTTTTGACCTTATATGGAACCTCCTATCTGATAATTTGAAAATTCTTAAAAAATTTGACCAAAATCTTGATGTCCCCAATCCTATGTTTTGTATGTTTTTTCCACGTGTCTTGACATCCAATGTATCCCTGCAAAGTTTGGTGAAGATCTGAGTATGTCGTTTTTGACCTTATCTGGAACCTCATTTCTGAAAATTTGAAAATTCTTAAAAAATTCGTCCAAAATCTTGATGTCTCCAATCTCTTGTTTTGTACGTTTTTTCCACGTGTCTTGACATCCAATGTATCCCTGCAAAGTTTGGTGAAGATCTGAGTATGTAGTTTTTGACCTTATATGGAACCTCCTTTCTGAAAATTTGAAAATTCTTAAAAAATTCGTCCAAAATCTTGATGTCTCCAATCTCTTGTTTTGTACGTTTTTTCCACGTGTCTTGACATCCAATGTATCCCTGCAAAGTTTGGTGAAGATCTGAGTATGTAGTTTTTGACCTTATATGGAACCTCCCATCTGAAAATTTGAAAATTCCTAAAAAATCCGTCTAAAATCTTGATGTCCCCAATCCTATGTTTTGTATGTTTTTTCCACGTGTCTTGACATCCAATGTATTTCTGCAAAGTTTGGTGAAGATCTGAGTATGTCGTTTTTGACCTTATCTGGAACATCCTTTCTGAAAATTTGAAAATTCTTAAAAAATTCGTCCAAAATCTTGATGTCTCCAATCTCTTGTTTTGTACGTTTTTTCCACGTGTCTTGACCTCCAATGTATCCCTGCAATGTTTGGTGACGATCTGAGTATGTAGTTTTTGACCTTATATGGAACCTCCTATCTGAAAATTTGAAAATTCTTAAAAAATTTGACCAAAATCTTGATGTCCCCAATCCTATGTTTTGTATGTTTTTTCCACGTGTCTTGACATCCAATGTATCCCTGCAAAGTTTGGTGAAGATCTGAGTATGTCGTTTTTGACTTTATCTGGAACATCCTTTCTGAAAATTTGAAAATTCTTAAAAAATTCGTCCAAAATCTTGATGTCTCCAATCTCTTGTTTTGTACGTTTTTTCCACGTGTCTTGACATCCAATGTATCCCTGCAAAGTTTGGTGAAGATCTGAGTATGTAGTTTTTGACTTTATATGGAACCTCCCATCTGAAAATTTGAAAATTCCTAAAAAATCCGTCTAAAATCTTGATGTCCCCAATCCTATGTTTTGTATGTTTTTTCCACGTGTCTTGACATCCAATGTATTTCTGCAAATTTTGGTGAAGATCTGAGTATGTCGTTTTTGACCTTATCTGGAACATCCTTTCTGAAAATTTGAAAATTCTTAAAAAATTCGTCCAAAATCTTGATGTCTCCAATCTCTTGTTTTGTACGTTTTTTCCACGTGTCTTGACTTCCAATGTATCCCTGCAATGTTTGGTGAAGATCTGAGTATGTAGTTTTTGACCTTATATGGAACCTCCTATCTGAAAATTTGAAAATTCTTAAAAAATTTGACCAAAATCTTGATGTCCCCAATCCTATGTTTTGTATGTTTTTTCCACGTGTCTTGACATCCAATGTATCCCTGCAAAGTTTGGTGAAGATCTGAGTATGTCGTTTTTGACCTTATCTGGAACATCCTTTCTGAAAATTTGAAAATTCTTAAAAAATTCGTCGAAAATCTTGATGTCTCCAATCTCTTGTTTTGTACGTTTTTTCCACGTGTCATGACATCCAATGTATCCCTGCAAAGTTTGGTGAAGATCTGAGTATGTAGTTTTTGACCTTATATGGAACCTCCTTTCTGAAAATTTGAAAATTCTTAAAAAATTCGTCCAAAATCTTGATGTCTCCAATCTCTTGTTTTGAGCGTTTTTTCCACGTGTCTTGACATCCAATGTATCCCTGCAAAATTTGGTGAAGATCTGAGTATGTAGTTTTTGACCTTATCTGGAACCTCCCATCTGAAAATTTGAAAATTTTTAAAAAATTCGTCCAAAATCTTGATGTCTCCAATCTCTTGTTTTGTACGTTTTTTCCACGTGTCTTGACCTCCAATGTATCCCTGCAATGTTTGGTGAAGATCTGAGTATGTAGTTTTTGACCTTATATGGAACCTCCTATCTGAAAATTTGAAAATTCTTAAAAAATTTGACCAAAATCTTGATGTCCCCAATCCTATGTTTTGTATGTTTTTTCCACGTGTCTTGACATCCAATGTATCCCTGCAAAGTTTGGTGAAGATCTGAGTATGTCGTTTTTGACCTTATCTGGAACCTCCTATCTGAAAATTTGAAAATTCTTCAAAAATTCGTCCAAAATCTTGATGTCTCCAATCTCTTGTTTTGTACGTTTTTTCCACGTTTCTTGACATCCAATGTATCCCTGCAATGTTTGGTGAAGATCTGAGTATGTAGTTTTTGACCTTATATGGAACCTCCTATCTGAAAATTTGAAAATTCTTAAAAAATTTGACCAAAATCTTGATATCCCCAATCCTATGTTTTGTATGTTTTTCCACGTGTCTTGACATCCAATGTATCCCTGCAAAGTTTGGTGAAGATCTGAGTATGTAGTTTTTGACCTTATCTGGAACCTCCTATCTGAAAATTTGAAAATTTTTAAAAAATTCGTCCAAAATCTTGATGTCTTCAATCTCTTGTTTTGTACTTTTTTTCCACGTGTCTTGACCTCCAATGTATCCCTGCAAAGTTTGGTGAAGATCTGAGTATGTCGTTTTTGACCTTATCTGGAACATCCTTTCTGAAAATTTGAAAATTCTTAAAAAATTCGTCCAAAATCTTGATGTCTCCAATCTCTTGTTTTGTACGTTTTTTCCACGTGTCTTGACATCCAATGTATCCCTGCAAAGTTTGGTGAAGATCTGAGTATGTAGTTTTTGACCTTATCTGGAACCTCCCATCTGAAAATTTGAAAATTCCTAAAAAATCCGTCCAAAATCTTGATGACCTCAATCTCTTGTTTTGTACGTTTTTTCCACGTGTCTTGACATCCAATGTATCCCTGCAATGTTTGGTGAAGATCTGAGTATGTAGTTTTTGACCTTATATGGAACCTCTTATCTGATAATTTGAAAATTCTTAAAAATATTTGACCAAAATCTTGATGTCCCCAATCCTATGTTTTGTATGTTTTTTCCACGTGTCTTGACATCCAATGTATTTCTGCAAAGTTTGGTGAAGATCTGAGTATGTCGTTTTTGACCTTATCTGGAACATCCTTTCTGAAAATTTGAAAATTCTTAAAAAATTCGTCCAAAATCTTGATGTCTCCAATCTCTTGTTTTGTACGTTTTTTCCACGTGTCTTGACATCCAATGTATCCCTGCAAAGTTTGGTGAAGATCTGAGTATGTAGTTTTTGAACTTATATGGAACCTCCCATCTGAAAATTTGAAAATTCTTAAAAAATTCGACCAAAATCTGGATGTCTCCAATCTCTTGTTTTGTACGTTTTTTCCACGTGTCTTGACATCCAATGTATCCCTGCAAAGTTTGGTGAAGATCTGAGTATGTCGTTTTTGACCTTATCTGGAACATCCTTTCTGAAAATTTGAAAATTCTTAAAAAATTCGTCCAAAATCTTGATGTCTCCAATCTCTTGTTTTGTACGTTTTTTCCACGTGTCTTGACATCCAATGTATCCCTGCAAAGTTTGGTGAAGATCTGAGTATGTAGTTTTTGACCTTATATGGAACCTCCCATCTGAAAATTTGAAAATTCCTAAAAAATCCGTCTAAAATCTTGATGTCCCCAATCCTATGTTTTGTATGTTTTTTCCACGTGTCTTGACATCCAATGTATTTCTGCAAAGTTTGGTGAAGATCTGAGTATGTCGTTTTTGACCTTATCTGGAACATCCTTTCTGAAAATTTGAAAATTCTTAAAAAATTCGTCCAAAACCTTGATGTCTCCAATCTCTTGTTTTGTACGTATTTTCCACGTGTCTTGACTTCCAATGTATCCCTGCAATGTTTGGTGAAGATCTGAGTATGTAGTTTTTGACCTTATATGGAACCTCCTTTCTGAAAATTTGAAAATTCTTAAAAAATTCGTCCAAAATCTTGATGTCTCCAATCTCTTGTTTTGTGCGTTTTTTCCACGTGTCTTGACATCCAATGTATCCCTGCAAAATTTGGTGAAGATCTGAGTATGTAGTTTTTGACCTTATCTGGAACCTCCCATCTGAAAATTTGAAAATTTTTAAAAAATTCGTCCAAAATCTTGATGTCTCCAATCTCTTGTTTTGTACGTTTTTTCCACGTGTCTTGACTTCCAATGTATCCCTGCAATGTTTGGTGAAGATCTGAGTATGTAGTTTTTGACCTTATATGGAACCTCCTATCTGAAAATTTGAAAATTCTTAAAAAATTTGACCAAAATCTTGATGTCCCCAATCCTATGTTTTGTATGTTTTTTCCACGTGTCTTGACATCCAATGTATCCCTGCAAAGTTTGGTGAAGATCTGAGTATGTCGTTTTTGACCTTATCTGGAACCTCCTATCTGAAAATTTGAAAATTCTTCAAAAATTCGTCCAAAATCTTGATGTCTCCAATCTCTTGTTTTGTACGTTTTTTCCAAGTTTCTTGACATCCAATGTATACCTGCAATGTTTGGTGAAGATCTGAGTATGTAGTTTTTGACCTTATATGGAACCTCCTATCTGAAAATTTGAAAATTCTTAAAAAATTTGACCAAAATCTTGATATCCCCAATCCTATGTTTTGTATGTTTTTCCACGTGTCTTGACATCCAATGTATCCCTGCAAAGTTTGGTGAAGATCTGAGTATGTAGTTTTTGACCTTATCTGGAACCTCCTATCTGAAAATTTGAAAATTTTTAAAAAAATCGTCCAAAATCTTGATGTCTTCAATCTCTTGTTTTGTACTTTTTTTCCACGTGTCTTGACCTCCAATGTATCCCTGCAAAGTTTGGTGAAGATCTGAGTATGTCGTTTTTGACCTTATCTGGAACATCCTTTCTGAAAATTTGAAAATTCTTAAAAAATTCGTCCAAAATCTTGATGTCTCCAATCTCTTGTTTTGTACGTTTTTTCCACGTGTCTTGACATCCAATGTATCCCTGCAAAGTTTGGTGAAGATCTGAGTATGTAGTTTTTGACCTTATCTGGAACCTCCCATCTGAAAATTTGAAAATTCCTAAAAAATCCGTCCAAAATCTTGATGACCTCAATCTCTTGTTTTGTACGTTTTTTCCACGTGTCTTGACATCCAATGTATCCCTGCAATGTTTGGTGAAGATCTGAGTATGTAGTTTTTGACCTTATATGGAACCTCTTATCTGATAATTTGAAAATTCTTAAAAATATTTGACCAAAATCTTGATGTCCCCAATCCTATGTTTTGTATGTTTTTTCCACGTGTCTTGACATCCAATGTATTTCTGCAAAGTTTGGTGAAGATCTGAGTATGTCGTTTTTGACCTTATCTGGAACATCCTTTCTGAAAATTTGAAAATTCTTAAAAAATTCGTCCAAAATCTTGATGTCTCCAATCTCTTGTTTTGTACGTTTTTTCCACGTGTCTTGACATCCAATGTATCCCTGCAAAGTTTGGTGAAGATCTGAGTATGTAGTTTTTGACCTTATATGGAACCTCCCATCTGAAAATTTGAAAATTCTTAAAAAATTCGACCAAAATCTGGATGTCTCCAATCTCTTGTTTTGTAAGTTTTTTCCACGTGTCTTGACATCCAATGTATCCCTGCAAAGTTTGGTGAAGATCTGAGTATGTCGTTTTTGACCTTATCTGGAACATCCTTTCTGAAAATTTGAAAATTCTTAAAAAATTCGTCCAAAATCTTGATGTCTCCAATCTCTTGTTTTGTACGTTTTTTCCACGTGTCTTGACATCCAATGTATCCCTGCAAAGTTTGGTGAAGATCTGAGTATGTAGTTTTTGACCTTATATGGAACCTCCCATCTGAAAATTTGAAAATTCCTAAAAAATCCGTCTAAAATCTTGATGTCCCCAATCCTATGTTTTGTATGTTTTTTCCACGTGTCTTGACATCCAATGTATTTCTGCAAAGTTTGGTGAAGATCTGAGTATGTCGTTTTTGACCTTATCTGGAACATCCTTTCTGAAAATTTGAAAATTCTTAAAAAATTCGTCCAAAATCTTGATGTCTCCAATCTCTTGTTTTGTACGTATTTTCCACGTGTCTTGACTTCCAATGTATCCCTGCAATGTTTGGTGAAGATCTGAGTATGTAGTTTTTGACCTTATATGGAACCTCCTATCTGAAAATTTGAAAATTCTTAAAAAATTTGACCAAAATCTTGATGTCCCCAATCCTATGTTTTGTATGTTTTTTCCACGTGTCTTGACATCCAATGTATCCCTGCAAAGTTTGGTGAAGATCTGAGTATGTCGTTTTTGACCTTATCTGGAACATTCTTTCTGAAAATTTGAAAATTCTTAAAAAATTCGTCGAAAATCTTGATGTCTCCAATCTCTTGTTTTGTACGTTTTTTTAACGTGTCATGACATCCAATGTATCCCTGCAAAGTTTGGTGAAGATCTGAGTATGTAGTTTTTGACCTTATATGGAACCTCCTTTCTGAAAATTTGAAAATTCTTAAAAAATTCGTCCAAAATCTTGATGTCTCCAATCTCTTGTTTTGTACGTTTTTTCCACGTGTCTTGACATCCAATGTATCCCTGCAAAATTTGGTGAAGATCTGAGTATGTAGTTTTTGACCTTATCTGGAACCTCCCATCTGAAAATTTGAAAATTTTTAAAAAATTCGTCCAAAATCTTGATGTCTCCAATCTCTTGTTTTGTACGTTTTTTCCACGTGTCTTGACCTCCAATGTATCCCTGCAATGTTTGGTGAAGATCTGAGTATGTAGTTTTTGACCTTACATGGAACCTCCTATCTGAAAATTTGAAAATTCTTAAAAAATTTGACCAAAATCTTGATGTCCCCAATCCTATGTTTTGTATGTTTTTTCCACGTGTCTTGACATCCAATGTATCCCTGCAAAGTTTGGTGAAGATCTGAGTATGTCGTTTTTGACCTTATCTGGAACCTCCTTTCTGAAAATTTGAAAATTCTTCAAAAATTCGTCCAAAATCTTGATGTCTCCAATCTCTTGTTTTGTACGTTTTTTCCAGGTTTCTTGACATCCAATGTATCCCTGCAATGTTTGGTGAAGATCTGAGTATGTAGTTTTTGACCTTATATGGAACCTCCTATCTGAAAATTTGAAAATTCTAAGAAATTTGACCAAAATCTTGATATCCCCAATCCTATGTTTTGTATGTTTTTTCCACGTGTCTTGACATCCAATGTATCCCTGCAAAGTTTGGTGAAGATCTGAGTATGTAGTTTTTGACCTTATCTGGAACCTCCTATCTGAAAATTTGAAAATTTTTAAAAAATTCGTCCAAAATCTTGATGTCTTCAATCTCTTGTTTTGTACTTTTTTTCCACGTGTCTTGACCTCCAATGTATCCCTGCAAAGTTTGGTGAAGATCTGAGTATGTCGTTTTTGACCTTATCTGGAACATCCTTTCTGAAAATTTGAAAATTCTTAAAAAATTCGTCCAAAATCTTGATGTCTCCAATCTCTTGTTTTGTACGTTTTTTCCACGTGTCTTGACATCCAATGTATCCCTGAAAAGTTTGGTGTAGATCTGAGTATGTAGTTTTTGACCTTATATGGAACCTCCTTTCTGAAAATTTGAAAATTCTTAAAATATTCGTCCAAAATCTTGATGTCTCCAATCTCTTGTTTTGTACGTTTTTTCCACGTGTCTTGACATCCAATGTATCCCTGCAAAGTTTGGTGAAGATCTGAGTATGTAGTTTTTGACTTTATATGGAACCTCCCATCTGAAAATTTGAAAATTCTTAAAAAATTCGACCAAAATCTGGATGTCTCCAATCTCTTGTTTTGTACGTTTTTTCCACGTGTCTTGACATCCAATGTATCCCTGCAAAGTTTGGTGAAGATCTGAGTATGTCGTTTTTGACCTTATCTGGAACATCCTTTCTGAAAATTTGAAAATTCTTAAAAAATTCGTCCAAAATCTTGATGTCTCCAATCTCTTGTTTTGTACGTTTTTTCCACGTGTCTTGACATCCAATGTATCCCTGCAAAGTTTGGTGAAGATCTGAGTATGTAGTTTTTGACCTTATATGGAACCTCCCATCTGAAAATTTGAAAATTCCTAAAAAATCCGTCTAAAATCTTGATGTCCCCAATCCTATGTTTTGTATGTTTTTTCCACGTGTCTTGACATCCAATGTATTTCTGCAAAGTTTGGTGAAGATCTGAGTATGTCGTTTTTGACCTTATCTGGAACATCCTTTCTGAAAATTTGAAAATTCTTAAAAAATTCGTCCAAAATCTTGATGTCTCCAATCTCTTGTTTTGTACGTTTTTTCCACGTGTCTTGACTTCCAATGTATCCCTGCAATGTTTGGTGAAGATCTGAGTATGTAGTTTTTGACCTTATATGGAACCTCCTATCTGAAAATTTGAAAATTCTTAAAAAATTTGACCAAAATCTTGATGTCCCCAATCCTATGTTTTGTATGTTTTTTCCACGTGTCTTGACATCCAATGTATCCCTGCAAAGTTTGGTGAAGATCTGAGTATGTCGTTTTTGACCTTATCTGGAACATTCTTTCTGAAAATTTGAAAATTCTTAAAAAATTCGTCGAAAATCTTGATGTCTCCAATCTCTTGTTTTGTACGTTTTTTTAACGTGTCATGACATCCAATGTATCCCTGCAAAGTTTGGTGAAGATCTGAGTATGTAGTTTTTGACCTTATATGGAACCTCCTATCTGAAAATTTGAAAATTCTTAAAAAATTCGTCCAAAATCTTGATGTCTCCAATCTCTTGTTTTGTACGTTTTTTCCACGTGTCTTGACATCCAATGTATCCCTGCAAAATTTGGTGAAGATCTGAGTATGTAGTTTTTGACCTTATCTGGAACCTCCCATCTGAAAATTTGAAAATTTTTAAAAAATTCGTCCAAAATCTTGATGTCTCCAATCTCTTGTTTTGTACGTTTTTTCCAGGTTTCTTGACATCCAATGTATCCCTGCAATGTTTGGTGAAGATCTGAGTATGTAGTTTTTGACCTTATATGGAACCTCCTATCTGAAAATTTGAAAATTCTAAGAAATTTGACCAAAATCTTGATATCCCCAATCCTATGTTTTGTATGTTTTTTCCACGTGTCTTGACATCCAATGTATCCCTGCAAAGTTTGGTGAAGATCTGAGTATGTAGTTTTTGACCTTATCTGGAACCTCCTATCTGAAAATTTGAAAATTTTTAAAAAATTCGTCCAAAATCTTGATGTCTTCAATCTCTTGTTTTGTACTTTTTTTCCACGTGTCTTGACCTCCAATGTATCCCTGCAAAGTTTGGTGAAGATCTGAGTATGTCGTTTTTGACCTTATCTGGAACCTCCTTTCTGAAAATTTGAAAATTCTTAAAAAATTCGACCAAAATCTTGATGTCTCCAATCCTATGTTTTGTATGTTTTTTCCACGTGTCTTGACATCCAATGTATCCATGCAAAGTTTGGTGAAGATCTGAGTATGTAGTTTTTGACCTTATATGGAACCTCCTATCTGAAAATTTGAGAATTCTTGAAAAATTCGTCCAAAATCTTGATGTCTCCAATCTCTTGTTTTGTACGTTTTTTCCACGTGTCTTGACATCCAATGTATCTCTGCAAAGTTTGGTTTAGATCTGAGTATGTAGTTTTTGACCTTATCTGGAACCTCCCATCTGAAAATTTGAAAATTCCTAAAAAATCCGTCCAAAATCTTGATGACCTCAATCTATTGTTTTGTACGTTTTTTCCACGTGTCTTGACATCCAATGTATCCCTGCAATTTTGGTGAAGATCTGAGTATGTAGTTTTTGACCATATATGGAACCTCTTATCTGAAAATTTGAAAATTCTTAAAAATATTTGACCAAAATCTTGATGTCCCCAATCCTATATTTTGTATGTTTTTTCCACGTGTCTTGACATCCAATGTATTTCTGCAAAGTTTGGTGAAGATCTGAGTATGTCGTTTTTGACCTTATCTGGAACATCCTTTCTGAACATTTGAAAATTCTTAAAAAATTCGTCCAAAATCTTGATGTCTCCAATCTCTTGTTTTGTACGTTTTTTCCACGTGTCTTGACATCCAATGTATCCCTGCAAAGTTTGGTGAAGATCTGAGTATGTAGTTTTTGACCTTATATGGAACCTCCCATCTGAAAATTTGAAAATTCTTAAAAAATTCGACCAAAATCTTGATGTCTCCAATCCTATGTTTTGTATGTTTTTTCCACGTGTCTTGACATCCAATGTATCCATGCAAAGTTTGGTGAAGATCTGAGTATGTAGTTTTTGACCTTATCTGGAACCTCCCATCTGAAAATTTGAAAATTTTTAAAAAATTCGTCCAAAATCTTGATGTCTCCAATCTCTTGTTTTGTACGTTTTTTCCACGTGTCTTGACCTCCAATGTATCCCTGCAATGTTTGGTGAAGATCTGAGTATGTAGTTTTTGACCTTATAAGGAACCTCCTATCTGAAAATTTGAAAATTCTTAAAAAATTTGACCAAAATCTTGATGTCCCCAATCCTATGTTTTGTATGTTTTTTCCACGTGTCTTGACATCCAATGTATCCCTGCAAAGTTTGGTGAAGATCTGAGTATGTCGTTTTTGACCTTATCTGGAACATCCTTTCTGAAAATTTGAAAATTCTTAAAAAATTCGTCCAAAATCTTGATGTCTCCAATCTCTTGTTTTGTACGTTTTTTCCACGTGTCTTGACATCCAATGTATCCCTGCAAAGTTTGGTGAAGATCTGAGTATGTCGTTTTTGACCTTATCTGGAACATCCTTTCTGAAAATTTGAAAATTCTTAAAAAATTCGTCCAAAATCTTGATGTCTCCAATCTCTTGTTTTGTACGTTTTTTCCACGTGTCTTGACATCCAATGTATCCCTGCAAAGTTTGGTGAAGATCTGAGTATGTAGTTTTTGACCTTATATGGAACCTCCCATCTGAAAATTTGAAAATTCCTAAAAAATCCGTCCAAAATCTTGATGACCTCAATCTCTTGTTTTGTACGTTTTTTCCACGTGTCTTGACATCCAATGTATCCCTGCAATGTTTGGTGAAGATCTGAGTATGTAGTTTTTGACCTTATATGGAACCTCTTATCTGAAAATTTGAAAATTCTTAAAAATATTTGACCAAAATCTTGATGTCCCCAATCCTATGTTTTGTATGTTTTTTCCACGTGTCTTGACATCCAATGTATTTCTGCAAAGTTTGGTGAAGATCTGAGTATGTCGTTTTTGACCTTATCTGGAACATCCTTTCTGAAAATTTGAAAATTCTTAAAAAATTCGTCCAAAATCTTGATGTCTCCAATCCTATGTTTTGTACGTTTTTTCCACGTGTCTTGACATCCAATGTATCCCTGCAAAGTTTGGTGAAGATCTGAGTATGTAGTTTTTGACCTTATATGGAACCTCCCATCTGAAAATTTGAAAATTCTTAAAAAATTCGACCAAAATCTTGATGTCTCCAATCCTATGTTTTGTATGTTTTTTCCACGTGTCTTGACATCCAATGTATCCATGCAAAGTTTGGTGAAGATCTGAGTATGTAGTTTTTGACCTTATCTGGAACCTCCTATCTGAAAATTTGAAAATTTTTAAAAAATTCGTCCAAAATCTTGATGTCGCCAATCTCTTGTTTTATACGTTTTTTCCACGTGTCTTGACCTCCAATGTATCCCTGCAATGTTTGGTGAAGATCTGAGTATGTAGTTTTTGACCTTATATGGAACCTCCTATCTGATAATTTGAAAATTCTTAAAAAATTTGACCAAAATCTTGATGTCCCCAATCCTATGTTTTGTATGTTTTTTCCACGTGTCTTGACATCCAATGTATCCCTGCAAAGTTTGGTGAAGATCTGAGTATGTCGTTTTTGACCTTATCTGGAACCTCATTTCTGAAAATTTGAAAATTCTTAAAAAATTCGTCCAAAATCTTGATGTCTCCAATCTCTTGTTTTGTACGTTTTTTCCACGTGTCTTGACATCCAATGTATCCCTGCAAAGTTTGGTGAAGATCTGAGTATGTAGTTTTTGACCTTATATGGAACCTCCTTTCTGAAAATTTGAAAATTCTTAAAAAATTCGTCCAAAATCTTGATGTCTCCAATCTCTTGTTTTGTACGTTTTTTCCACGTGTCTTGACATCCAATGTATCCCTGCAAAGTTTGGTGAAGATCTGAGTATGTAGTTTTTGACCTTATATGGAACCTCCCATCTGTAAATTTGAAAATTCCTAAAAAATCCGTCTAAAATCTTGATGTCCCCAATCCTATGTTTTGTATGTTTTTTCCACGTGTCTTGACATCCAATGTATTTCTGCAAAGTTTGGTGAAGATCTGAGTATGTCGTTTTTGACCTTATCTGGAACATCCTTTCTGAAAATTTGAAAATTCTTAAAAAATTCGTCCAAAATCTTGATGTCTCCAATCTCTTGTTTTGTACGTTTTTTCCACGTGTCTTGACATCCAATGTATCCCTGCAAAGTTTGGTGAAGATCTGAGTATGTCGTTTTTGGCCTTATCTGGAACATCCTTTCTGAAAATTTGAAAATTCTTAAAAAATTTGACCAAAATCTTGATGTCCCCAATCCTATGTTTTGTATGTTTTTTCCACGTGTCTTGACATCCAATGTATCCCTGCAAAGTTTGGTGAAGATCTGAGTATGTCGTTTTTGACCTTATCTGGAACATCCTTTCTGAAAATTTGAAAATTCTTAAAAAATTCGTCCAAAATCTTGATGTCTCCAATCTCTTGTTTTGTACGTTTTTTCCACGTGTCTTGACATCCAATGTATCCCTGCAAAGTTTGGTGAAGATCTGAGTATGTAGTTTTTGACCTTATATGGAACCTCCCATCTGAAAATTTGAAAATTCTTAAAAAATTCGACCAAAATCTTGATGTCTCCAATCCTATGTTTTGTATGTTTTTTCCACGTGTCTTGACATCCAATGTATCCATGCAAAGTTTGGTGAAGATCTGAGTATGTAGTTTTTGACCTTATCTGGAACCTCCCATCTGAAAATTTGAAAATTTTTAAAAAATTCGTCCAAAATCTTGATGTCTCCAATCTCTTGTTTTGTACGTTTTTTCCACGTGTCTTGACCTCCAATGTATCCCTGCAATGTTTGGTGAAGATCTGAGTATGTCGTTTTTGACTTTATAAGGAACCTCCTATCTGAAAATTTGAAAATTCTTAAAAAATTTACCAAAATCTTGATGTCCCCAATCCTATGTTTTGTATGTTTTTTCCACGTGTCTTGACATCCAATGTATCCCTGCAAAGTTTGGTGAAGATCTGAGTATGTCGTTTTTGACCTTATCTGGAACATCCTTTCTGAAAATTTGAAAATTCTTAAAAAATTCGTCCAAAATCTTGATGTCTCCAATCTCTTGTTTTGTACGTTTTTTCCACGTGTCTTGACTTCCAATGTATCCCTGCAATGTTTGGTGAAGATCTGAGTATGTAGTTTTTGACCTTATATGGAACCTCCTATCTGAAAATTTGAAAATTCTTAAAAAATTTGACCAAAATCTTGATATCCCCAATCCTATGTTTTGTATGTTTTTCCACGTGTCTTGACATCCAATGTATCCCTGCAAAGTTTGGTGAAGATCTGAGTATGTAGTTTTTGACCTTATCTGGAACCTCCTATCTGAAAATTTGAAAATTTTTAAAAAATTCGTCCAAAATCTTGATGTCTTCAATCTCTTGTTTTGTACTTTTTTTCCACGTGTCTTGACCTCCAATGTATCCCTGCAAAGTTTGGTGAAGATCTGAGTATGTCGTTTTTGACCTTATCTGGAACATCCTTTCTGAAAATTTGAAAATTCTTAAAAAATTCGTCCAAAATCTTGATGTCTCCAATCTCTTGTTTTGTACGTTTTTTCCACGTGTCTTGACATCCAATGTATCCCTGCAAAGTTTGGTGAAGATCTGAGTATGTAGTTTTTGACCTTATCTGGAACCTCCCATCTGAAAATTTGAAAATTCCTAAAAAATCCGTCCAAAATCTTGATGACCTCAATCTCTTGTTTTGTACGTTTTTTCCACGTGTCTTGACATCCAATGTATCCCTGCAATGTTTGGTGAAGATCTGAGTATGTAGTTTTTGACCTTATATGGAACCTCTTATCTGATAATTTGAAAATTCTTAAAAATATTTGACCAAAATCTTGATGTCCCCAATCCTATGTTTTGTATGTTTTTTCCACGTGTCTTGACATCCAATGTATTTCTGCAAAGTTTGGTGAAGATCTGAGTATGTCGTTTTTGACCTTATCTGGAACATCCTTTCTGAAAATTTGAAAATTCTTAAAAAATTCGTCCAAAATCTTGATGTCTCCAATCTCTTGTTTTGTACGTTTTTTCCACGTGTCTTGACATCCAATGTATCCCTGCAAAGTTTGGTGAAGATCTGAGTATGTAGTTTTTGACCTTATATGGAACCTCCCATCTGAAAATTTGAAAATTCTTAAAAAATTCGACCAAAATCTGGATGTCTCCAATCTCTTGTTTTGTACGTTTTTTCCACGTGTCTTGACATCCAATGTATCCCTGCAAAGTTTGGTGAAGATCTGAGTATGTCGTTTTTGACCTTATCTGGAACATCCTTTCTGAAAATTTGAAAATTCTTAAAAAATTCGTCCAAAATCTTGATGTCTCCAATCTCTTGTTTTGTACGTTTTTTCCACGTGTCTTGACATCCAATGTATCCCTGCAAAGTTTGGTGAAGATCTGAGTATGTAGTTTTTGACCTTATCTGGAACCTCCCATCTGAAAATTTGAAAATTCCTAAAAAATCCGTCTAAAATCTTGATGTCCCCAATCCTATTTTTTGTTTGTTTTTTCCACGTGTCTTGACATCCAATGTATTTCTGCAAAATTTGGTGAAGATCTGAGTATGTCGTTTTTGACCTTATCTGGAACATCCTTTCTGAAAATTTGAAAATTCTTAAAAAATTCGTCCAAAATCTTGATGTCTCCAATCTCTTGTTTTGTACGTATTTTCCACGTGTCTTGACTTCCAATGTATCCCTGCAATGTTTGGTGAAGATCTGAGTATGTAGTTTTTGACCTTATATGGAACCTCCTATCTGAAAATTTGAAAATTCTTAAAAAATTTGACCAAAATCTTGATGTCCCCAATCCTATGTTTTGTATGTTTTTTCCACGTGTCTTGACATCCAATGTATCCCTGCAAAGTTTGGTGAAGATCTGAGTATGTCGTTTTTGACCTTATCTGGAACATTCTTTCTGAAAATTTGAAAATTCTTAAAAAATTCGTCGAAAATCTTGATGTCTCCAATCTCTTGTTTTGTACGTTTTTTCCACGTGTCTTGACATCCAATGTATCCCTGCAAAGTTTGGTGAAGATCTGAGTATGTAGTTTTTGACCTTATATGGAACCTCCTTTCTGAAAATTTGAAAATTCTTAAAAAATTCGTCCAAAATCTTGATGTCTCCAATCTCTTGTTTTGTACGTTTTTTCCACGTGTCTTGACATCCAATGTATCCCTGCAAAATTTGGTGAAGATCTGAGTATGTAGTTTTTGACCTTATCTGGAACCTCCCATCTGAAAATTTGAAAATTTTTAAAAAATTCGTCCAAAATCTTGATGTCTCCAATCTCTTGTTTTGTACGTTTTTTCCACGTGTCTTGACCTCCAATGTATCCCTGCAATGTTTGGTGAAGATCTGAGTATGTAGTTTTTGACCTTATATGGAACCTCCTATCTGAAAATTTGAAAATTCTTAAAAAATTTGACCAAAATCTTGATGTCCCCAATCCTATGTTTTGTATGTTTTTTCCACGTGTCTTGACATCCAATGTATCCCTGCAAAGTTTGGTGAAGATCTGAGTATGTCGTTTTTGACCTTATCTGGAACCTCCTTTCTGAAAATTTGAAAATTCTTCAAAAATTCGTCCAAAATCTTGATGTCTCCAATCTCTTGTTTTGTACGTTTTTTCCAGGTTTCTTGACATCCAATGTATCCCTGCAATGTTTGGTGAAGATCTGAGTATGTAGTTTTTGACCTTATATGGAACCTCCTATCTGAAAATTTGAAAATTCTAAGAAATTTGACCAAAATCTTGATATCCCCAATCCTATGTTTTGTATGTTTTTTCCACGTGTCTTGACATCCAATGTATCCCTGCAAAGTTTGGTGAAGATCTGAGTATGTAGTTTTTGACCTTATCTGGAACCTCCTATCTGAAAATTTGAAAATTTTTAAAAAATTCGTCCAAAATCTTGATGTCTTCAATCTCTTGTTTTGTACTTTTTTTCCACGTGTCTTGACCTCCAATGTATCCCTGCAAAGTTTGGTGAAGATCTGAGTATGTCGTTTTTGACCTTATCTGGAACATCCTTTCTGAAAATTTGAAAATTCTTAAAAAATTCGTCCAAAATCTTGATGTCTCTAATCTCTTGTTTTGTACGTTTTTTCCACGTGTCTTGACATCCAATGTATCCCTGAAAAGTTTGGTGTAGATCTGAGTATGTAGTTTTTGACCTTATATGGAACCTCCTTTCTGAAAATTTGAAAATTCTTAAAATATTCGTCCAAAATCTTGATGTCTCCAATCTCTTGTTTTGTACGTTTTTTCCACGTGTCTTGACATCCAATGTATCCCTGCAAAGTTTGGTGAAGATCTGAGTATGTAGTTTTTGACTTTATATGGAACCTCCCATCTGAAAATTTGAAAATTTTTAAAAAATTCGTCCAAAATCTTGATGTCTCCAATCTCTTGTTTTGTACGTTTTTTCCACGTGTCTTGACCTCCAATGTATCCCTGCAATGTTTGGTGAAGATCTGAGTATGTAGTTTTTGACCTTATATGGAACCTCCTATCTGAAAATTTGAAAATTCTTAAAAAATTTGACCAAAATCATGATGTCCCCAATCCTATGTTTTGTATGTTTTTTCCACGTGTCTTGACATCCAATGTATCCCTGCAAAGTTTGGTGAAGATCTGAGTATGTCGTTTTTGACCTTATCTGGAACCTCCTATCTGAAAATTTGAAAATTCTTCAAAAATTCGTCCAAAATCTTGATGTCTCCAATCTCTTGTTTTGTACGTTTTTTCCAGGTTTCTTGACATCCAATGTATCCCTGCAATGTTTGGTGAAGATCTGAGTATGTAGTTTTTGACCTTATATGGAACCTCCTATCTGAAAATTTGAAAATTCTAAGAAATTTGACCAAAATCTTGATATCCCCAATCCTATGTTTTGTATGTTTTTTCCACGTGTCTTGACATCCAATGTATCCCTGCAAAGTTTGGTGAAGATCTGAGTATGTAGTTTTTGACCTTATCTGGAACCTCCTATCTGAAAATTTGAAAATTTTTAAAAAATTCGTCCAAAATCTTGATGTCTTCAATCTCTTGTTTTGTACTTTTTTTCCACGTGTCTTGACCTCCAATGTATCCCTGCAAAGTTTGGTGAAGATCTGAGTATGTCGTTTTTGACCTTATCTGGAACCTCCTTTCTGAAAATTTGAAAATTCTTAAAAAATTCGACCAAAATCTTGATGTCTCCAATCCTATGTTTTGTATGTTTTTTCCACGTGTCTTGACATCCAATGTATCCATGCAAAGTTTGGTGAAGATCTGAGTATGTAGTTTTTGACCTTATATGGAACCTCCTATCTGAAAATTTGAGAATTCTTGAAAAATTCGTCCAAAATCTTGATGTCTCCAATCTCTTGTTTTGTACGTTTTTTCCACGTGTCTTGACATCCAATGTATCTCTGCAAAGTTTGGTGAAGATCTGAGTATGTAGTTTTTGACCTTATCTGGAACCTCCCATCTGAAAATTTGAAAATTCCTAAAAAATCCGTCCAAAATCTTGATGACCTCAATCTATTGTTTTGTACGTTTTTTCCACGTGTCTTGACATCCAATGTATCCCTGCAATTTTGGTGAAGATCTGAGTATGTAGTTTTTGACCTTATATGGAACCTCTTATCTGAAAATTTGAAAATTCTTAAAAATATTTGACCAAAATCTTGATGTCCCCAATCCTATATTTTGTATGTTTTTTCCACGTGTCTTGACATCCAATGTATTTCTGCAAAGTTTGGTGAAGATCTGAGTATGTCGTTTTTGACCTTATCTGGAACATCCTTTCTGAACATTTGAAAATTCTTAAAAAATTCGTCCAAAATCTTGATGTCTCCAATCTCTTGTTTTGTACGTTTTTTCCACGTGTCTTGACATCCAATGTATCCCTGCAAAGTTTGGTGAAGATCTGAGTATGTAGTTTTTGACCTTATATGGAACCTCCCATCTGAAAATTTGAAAATTCTTAAAAAATTCGACCAAAATCTTGATGTCTCCAATCCTATGTTTTGTATGTTTTTTCCACGTGTCTTGACATCCAATGTATCCATGCAAAGTTTGGTGAAGATCTGAGTATGTAGTTTTTGACCTTATCTGGAACCTCCCATCTGAAAATTTGAAAATTTTTAAAAAATTCGTCCAAAATCTTGATGTCTCCAATCTCTTGTTTTGTACGTTTTTTCCACGTGTCTTGACCTCCAATGTATCCCTGCAATGTTTGGTGAAGATCTGAGTATGTAGTTTTTGACCTTATAAGGAACCTCCTATCTGAAAATTTGAAAATTCTTAAAAAATTTGACCAAAATCTTGATGTCCCCAATCCTATGTTTTGTATGTTTTTTCCACGTGTCTTGACATCCAATGTATCCATGCAAAGTTTGGTGAAGATCTGAGTATGTAGTTTTTGACCTTATCTGGAACCTCCCATCTGAAAATTTGAAAATTTTTAAAAAATTCGTCCAAAATCTTGATGTCTCCAATCTCTTGTTTTGTACGTTTTTTCCACGTGTCTTGACTTCCAATGTATCCCTGCAATGTTTGGTGAAGATCTGAGTATGTAGTTTTTGACCTTATATGGAACCTCCTATCTGAAAATTTGAAAATTCTTAAAAAATTTGACCAAAATCTTGATATCCCCAATCCTATGTTTTGTATGTTTTTCCACGTGTCTTGACATCCAATGTATCCCTGCAAAGTTTGGTGAAGATCTGAGTATGTAGTTTTTGACCTTATCTGGAACCTCCTATCTGAAAATTTGAAAATTTTTAAAAAATTCGTCCAAAATCTTGATGTCTTCAATCTCTTGTTTTGTACTTTTTTTCCACGTGTCTTGACCTCCAATGTATCCCTGCAAAGTTTGGTGAAGATCTGAGTATGTCGTTTTTGACCTTATCTGGAACATCCTTTCTGAAAATTTGAAAATTCTTAAAAAATTCGTCCAAAATCTTGATGTCTCCAATCTCTTGTTTTGTACGTTTTTTCCACGTGTCTTGACATCCAATGTATCCCTGCAAAGTTTGGTGAAGATCTGAGTATGTAGTTTTTGACCTTATCTGGAACCTCCCATCTGAAAATTTGAAAATTCCTAAAAAATCCGTCCAAAATCTTGATGACCTCAATCTCTTGTTTTGTACGTTTTTTCCACGTGTCTTGACATCCAATGTATCCCTGCAATGTTTGGTGAAGATCTGAGTATGTAGTTTTTGACCTTATATGGAACCTCTTATCTGATAATTTGAAAATTCTTAAAAATATTTGACCAAAATCTTGATGTCCCCAATCCTATGTTTTGTATGTTTTTTCCACGTGTCTTGACATCCAATGTATTTCTGCAAAGTTTGGTGAAGATCTGAGTATGTCGTTTTTGACCTTATCTGGAACATCCTTTCTGAAAATTTGAAAATTCTTAAAAAATTCGTCCAAAATCTTGATGTCTCCAATCTCTTGTTTTGTACGTTTTTTCCACGTGTCTTGACATCCAATGTATCCCTGCAAAGTTTGGTGAAGATCTGAGTATGTAGTTTTTGACCTTATATGGAACCTCCCATCTGAAAATTTGAAAATTCTTAAAAAATTCGACCAAAATCTGGATGTCTCCAATCTCTTGTTTTGTACGTTTTTTCCACGTGTCTTGACATCCAATGTATCCCTGCAAAGTTTGGTGAAGATCTGAGTATGTCGTTTTTGACCTTATCTGGAACATCCTTTCTGAAAATTTGAAAATTCTTAAAAAATTCGTCCAAAATCTTGATGTCTCCAATCTCTTGTTTTGTACGTTTTTTCCACGTGTCTTGACATCCAATGTATCCCTGCAAAGTTTGGTGAAGATCTGAGTATGTAGTTTTTGACCTTATATGGAACCTCCCATCTGAAAATTTGAAAATTCCTAAAAAATCCGTCTAAAATCTTGATGTCCCCAATCCTATTTTTTGTTTGTTTTTTCCACGTGTCTTGACATCCAATGTATTTCTGCAAAATTTGGTGAAGATCTGAGTATGTCGTTTTTGACCTTATCTGGAACATCCTTTCTGAAAATTTGAAAATTCTTAAAAAATTCGTCCAAAATCTTGATGTCTCCAATCTCTTGTTTTGTACGTATTTTCCACGTGTCTTGACTTCCAATGTATCCCTGCAATGTTTGGTGAAGATCTGAGTATGTAGTTTTTGACCTTACATGGAACCTCCTATCTGAAAATTTGAAAATTCTTAAAAAATTTGACCAAAATCTTGATGTCCCCAATCCTATGTTTTGTATGTTTTTTCCACGTGTCTTGACATCCAATGTATCCCTGCAAAGTTTGGTGAAGATCTGAGTATGTCGTTTTTGACCTTATCTGGAACCTCCTTTCTGAAAATTTGAAAATTCTTCAAAAATTCGTCCAAAATCTTGATGTCTCCAATCTCTTGTTTTGTACGTTTTTTCCAGGTTTCTTGACATCCAATGTATCCCTGCAATGTTTGGTGAAGATCTGAGTATGTAGTTTTTGACCTTATATGGAACCTCCTATCTGAAAATTTGAAAATTCTAAGAAATTTGACCAAAATCTTGATATCCCCAATCCTATGTTTTGTATGTTTTTTCCACGTGTCTTGACATCCAATGTATCCCTGCAAAGTTTGGTGAAGATCTGAGTATGTAGTTTTTGACCTTATCTGGAACCTCCTATCTGAAAATTTGAAAATTTTTAAAAAATTCGTCCAAAATCTTGATGTCTTCAATCTCTTGTTTTGTACTTTTTTTCCACGTGTCTTGACCTCCAATGTATCCCTGCAAAGTTTGGTGAAGATCTGAGTATGTCGTTTTTGACCTTATCTGGAACATCCTTTCTGAAAATTTGAAAATTCTTAAAAAATTCGTCCAAAATCTTGATGTCTCTAATCTCTTGTTTTGTACGTTTTTTCCACGTGTCTTGACATCCAATGTATCCCTGAAAAGTTTGGTGTAGATCTGAGTATGTAGTTTTTGACCTTATATGGAACCTCCTTTCTGAAAATTTGAAAATTCTTAAAATATTCGTCCAAAATCTTGATGTCTCCAATCTCTTGTTTTGTACGTTTTTTCCACGTGTCTTGACATCCAATGTATCCCTGCAAAGTTTGGTGAAGATCTGAGTATGTAGTTTTTGACTTTATATGGAACCTCCCATCTGAAAATTTGAAAATTTTTAAAAAATTCGTCCAAAATCTTGATGTCTCCAATCTCTTGTTTTGTACGTTTTTTCCACGTGTCTTGACCTCCAATGTATCCCTGCAATGTTTGGTGAAGATCTGAGTATGTAGTTTTTGACCTTATATGGAACCTCCTATCTGAAAATTTGAAAATTCTTAAAAAATTTGACCAAAATCATGATGTCCCCAATCCTATGTTTTGTATGTTTTTTCCACGTGTCTTGACATCCAATGTATCCCTGCAAAGTTTGGTGAAGATCTGAGTATGTCGTTTTTGACCTTATCTGGAACCTCCTATCTGAAAATTTGAAAATTCTTCAAAAATTCGTCCAAAATCTTGATGTCTCCAATCTCTTGTTTTGTACGTTTTTTCCAGGTTTCTTGACATCCAATGTATCCCTGCAATGTTTGGTGAAGATCTGAGTATGTAGTTTTTGACCTTATATGGAACCTCCTATCTGAAAATTTGAAAATTCTAAGAAATTTGACCAAAATCTTGATATCCCCAATCCTATGTTTTGTATGTTTTTTCCACGTGTCTTGACATCCAATGTATCCCTGCAAAGTTTGGTGAAGATCTGAGTATGTAGTTTTTGACCTTATCTGGAACCTCCTATCTGAAAATTTGAAAATTTTTAAAAAATTCGTCCAAAATCTTGATGTCTTCAATCTCTTGTTTTGTACTTTTTTTCCACGTGTCTTGACCTCCAATGTATCCCTGCAAAGTTTGGTGAAGATCTGAGTATGTCGTTTTTGACCTTATCTGGAACCTCCTTTCTGAAAATTTGAAAATTCTTAAAAAATTCGACCAAAATCTTGATGTCTCCAATCCTATGTTTTGTATGTTTTTTCCACGTGTCTTGACATCCAATGTATCCATGCAAAGTTTGGTGAAGATCTGAGTATGTAGTTTTTGACCTTATATGGAACCTCCTATCTGAAAATTTGAGAATTCTTGAAAAATTCGTCCAAAATCTTGATGTCTCCAATCTCTTGTTTTGTACGTTTTTTCCACGTGTCTTGACATCCAATGTATCTCTGCAAAGTTTGGTGAAGATCTGAGTATGTAGTTTTTGACCTTATCTGGAACCTCCCATCTGAAAATTTGAAAATTCCTAAAAAATCCGTCCAAAATCTTGATGACCTCAATCTATTGTTTTGTACGTTTTTTCCACGTGTCTTGACATCCAATGTATCCCTGCAATTTTGGTGAAGATCTGAGTATGTAGTTTTTGACCTTATATGGAACCTCTTATCTGAAAATTTGAAAATTCTTAAAAATATTTGACCAAAATCTTGATGTCCCCAATCCTATATTTTGTATGTTTTTTCCACGTGTCTTGACATCCAATGTATTTCTGCAAAGTTTGGTGAAGATCTGAGTATGTCGTTTTTGACCTTATCTGGAACATCCTTTCTGAACATTTGAAAATTCTTAAAAAATTCGTCCAAAATCTTGATGTCTCCAATCTCTTGTTTTGTACGTTTTTTCCACGTGTCTTGACATCCAATGTATCCCTGCAAAGTTTGGTGAAGATCTGAGTATGTAGTTTTTGACCTTATATGGAACCTCCCATCTGAAAATTTGAAAATTCTTAAAAAATTCGACCAAAATCTTGATGTCTCCAATCCTATGTTTTGTATGTTTTTTCCACGTGTCTTGACATCCAATGTATCCATGCAAAGTTTGGTGAAGATCTGAGTATGTAGTTTTTGACCTTATCTGGAACCTCCCATCTGAAAATTTGAAAATTTTTAAAAAATTCGTCCAAAATCTTGATGTCTCCAATCTCTTGTTTTGTACGTTTTTTCCACGTGTCTTGACCTCCAATGTATCCCTGCAATGTTTGGTGAAGATCTGAGTATGTAGTTTTTGACCTTATAAGGAACCTCCTATCTGAAAATTTGAAAATTCTTAAAAAATTTGACCAAAATCTTGATGTCCCCAATCCTATGTTTTGTATGTTTTTTCCACGTGTCTTGACATCCAATGTATCCCTGCAAAG
Organism: Lepisma saccharinum; assembly: GCF_977018435.1. Lineage (NCBI taxonomy): Eukaryota > Metazoa > Arthropoda > Insecta > Zygentoma > Lepismatidae > Lepisma > Lepisma saccharinum. The sequence continues at coordinate 44,140 of NW_028143014.1, read as the reverse complement.
TTTGGTGAAGATCTGAGTATGTCGTTTTTGACCTTATCTGGAACATCCTTTCTGAAAATTTGAAAATTCTTAAAAAATTCGTCCAAAATCTTGATGTCTCCAATCTCTTGTTTTGTACGTTTTTTCCACGTGTCTTGACATCCAATGTATCCCTGCAAAGTTTGGTGAAGATCTGAGTATGTCGTTTTTGACCTTATCTGGAACATCCTTTCTGAAAATTTGAAAATTCTTAAAAAATTCGTCCAAAATCTTGATGTCTCCAATCTCTTGTTTTGTACGTTTTTTCCACGTGTCTTGACATCCAATGTATCCCTGCAAAGTTTGGTGAAGATCTGAGTATGTAGTTTTTGACCTTATATGGAACCTCCCATCTGAAAATTTGAAAATTCCTAAAAAATCCGTCCAAAATCTTGATGACCTCAATCTCTTGTTTTGTACGTTTTTTCCACGTGTCTTGACATCCAATGTATCCCTGCAATGTTTGGTGAAGATCTGAGTATGTAGTTTTTGACCTTATATGGAACCTCTTATCTGAAAATTTGAAAATTCTTAAAAATATTTGACCAAAATCTTGATGTCCCCAATCCTATGTTTTGTATGTTTTTTCCACGTGTCTTGACATCCAATGTATTTCTGCAAAGTTTGGTGAAGATCTGAGTATGACGTTTTTGACCTTATCTGGAACATCCTTTCTGAAAATTTGAAAATTCTTAAAAAATTCGTCCAAAATCTTGATGTCTCCAATCCTATGTTTTGTACGTTTTTTCCACGTGTCTTGACATCCAATGTATCCCTGCAAAGTTTGGTGAAGATCTGAGTATGTAGTTTTTGACCTTATATGGAACCTCCCATCTGAAAATTTGAAAATTCTTAAAAAATTCGACCAAAATCTTGATGTCTCCAATCCTATGTTTTGTATGTTTTTTCCACGTGTCTTGACATCCAATGTATCCATGCAAAGTTTGGTGAAGATCTGAGTATGTAGTTTTTGACCTTATCTGGAACCTCCTATCTGAAAATTTGAAAATTTTTAAAAAATTCGTCCAAAATCTTGATGTCGCCAATCTCTTGTTTTATACGTTTTTTCCACGTGTCTTGACCTCCAATGTATCCCTGCAATGTTTGGTGAAGATCTGAGTATGTAGTTTTTGACCTTATATGGAACCTCCTATCTGATAATTTGAAAATTCTTAAAAAATTTGACCAAAATCTTGATGTCCCCAATCCTATGTTTTGTATGTTTTTTCCACGTGTCTTGACATCCAATGTATCCCTGCAAAGTTTGGTGAAGATCTGAGTATGTCGTTTTTGACCTTATCTGGAACCTCATTTCTGAAAATTTGAAAATTCTTAAAAAATTCGTCCAAAATCTTGATGTCTCCAATCTCTTGTTTTGTACGTTTTTTCCACGTGTCTTGACATCCAATGTATCCCTGCAAAGTTTGGTGAAGATCTGAGTATGTAGTTTTTGACCTTATATGGAACCTCCTTTCTGAAAATTTGAAAATTCTTAAAAAATTCGTCCAAAATCTTGATGTCTCCAATCTCTTGTTTTGTACGTTTTTTCCACGTGTCTTGACATCCAATGTATCCCTGCAAAGTTTGGTGAAGATCTGAGTATGTAGTTTTTGACCTTATATGGAACCTCCCATCTGAAAATTTGAAAATTCCTAAAAAATCCGTCTAAAATCTTGATGTCCCCAATCCTATGTTTTGTATGTTTTTTCCACGTGTCTTGACATCCAATGTATTTCTGCAAAGTTTGGTGAAGATCTGAGTATGTCGTTTTTGACCTTATCTGGAACATCCTTTCTGAAAATTTGAAAATTCTTAAAAAATTCGTCCAAAATCTTGATGTCTCCAATCTCTTGTTTTGTACGTTTTTTCCACGTGTCTTGACATCCAATGTATCCCTGCAAAGTTTGGTGAAGATCTGAGTATGTCGTTTTTGGCCTTATCTGGAACATCCTTTCTGAAAATTTGAAAATTCTTAAAAAATTTGACCAAAATCTTGATGTCCCCAATCCTATGTTTTGTATTTTTTTTCCACGTGTCTTGACATCCAATGTATCCCTGCAAAGTTTGGTGAAGATCTGAGTATGTCGTTTTTGACCTTATCTGGAACATCCTTTCTGAAAATTTGAAAATTCTTAAAAAATTCGTCCAAAATCTTGATGTCTCCAATCTCTTGTTTTGTACGTTTTTTCCACGTGTCTTGACATCCAATGTATCCCTGCAAAGTTTGGTGAAGATCTGAGAATGTAGTTTTTGACCTTATATGGAACCTCCCATCTGAAAATTTGAAAATTCTTAAAAAATTCGACCAAAATCTTGATGTCTCCAATCCTATGTTTTGTATGTTTTTTCCACGTGTCTTGACATCCAATGTATCCATGCAAAGTTTGGTGAAGATCTGAGTATGTAGTTTTTGACCTTATCTGGAACCTCCCATCTGAAAATTTGAAAATTTTTAAAAAATTCGTCCAAAATCTTGATGTCTCCAATCTCTTGTTTTGTACGTTTTTTCCACGTGTCTTGACCTCCAATGTATCCCTGCAATGTTTGGTGAAGATCTGAGTATGTAGTTTTTGACTTTATAAGGAACCTCCTATCTGAAAATTTGAAAATTCTTAAAAAATTTGACCAAAATCTTGATGTCCCCAATCCTATGTTTTGTATGTTTTTTCCACGTGTCTTGACATCCAATGTATCCCTGCAAAGTTTGGTGAAGATCTGAGTATGTCGTTTTTGACCTTATCTGGAACATCCTTTCTGAAAATTTGAAAATTCTTAAAAAATTCGTCCAAAATCTTGATGTCTCCAATCTCTTGTTTTGTACGTTTTTTCCACGTGTCTTGACATCCAATGTATCCCTGCAAAGTTTGGTGAAGATCTGAGTATGTCGTTTTTGATCTTATCTGGAACATCCTTTCTGAAAATTTGAAAATTCTTAAAAAATTCGTCCAAAATCTTGATGTCTCCAATCTCTTGTTTTGTACGTTTTTTCCACGTGTCTTGACATCCAATGTATCCCTGCAAAGTTTGGTGAAGATCTGAGTATGTAGTTTTTGACCTTATATGGAACCTCCCATCTGAAAATTTGAAAATTCCTAAAAAATCCGTCCAAAATCTTGATGACCTCAATCTCTTGTTTTGTACGTTTTTTCCACGTGTCTTGACATCCAATGTATCCCTGCAATGTTTGGTGAAGATCTGAGTATGTAGTTTTTGACCTTATATGGAACCTCTTATCTGAAAATTTGAAAATTCTTAAAAATATTTGACCAAAATCTTGATGTCCCCAATCCTATGTTTTGTATGTTTTTTCCACGTGTCTTGACATCCAATGTATTTCTGCAAAGTTTGGTGAAGATCTGAGTATGTCGTTTTTGACCTTATCTGGAACATCCTTTCTGAAAATTTGAAAATTCTTAAAAAATTCGTCCAAAATCTTGATGTCTCCAATCCTATGTTTTGTACGTTTTTTCCACGTGTCTTGACATCCAATGTATCCCTGCAAAGTTTGGTGAAGATCTGAGTATGTAGTTTTTGACCTTATATGGAACCTCCCATCTGAAAATTTGAAAATTCTTAAAAAATTCGACCAAAATCTTGATGTCTCCAATCCTATGTTTTGTATCTTTTTTCCACGTGTCTTGACATCCAATGTATCCATGCAAAGTTTGGTGAAGATCTGAGTATGTAGTTTTTGACCTTATCTGGAACCTCCTATCTGAAAATTTGAAAATTTTTAAAAAATTCGTCCAAAATCTTGATGTCGCCAATCTCTTGTTTTATACGTTTTTTCCACGTGTCTTGACCTCCAATGTATCCCTGCAATGTTTGGTGAAGATCTGAGTATGTAGTTTTTGACCTTATATGGAACCTCCTATCTGATAATTTGAAAATTCTTAAAAAATTTGACCAAAATCTTGATGTCCCCAATCCTATGTTTTGTATGTTTTTTCCACGTGTCTTGACATCCAATGTATCCCTGCAAAGTTTGGTGAAGATCTGAGTATGTCGTTTTTGACCTTATCTGGAACCTCATTTCTGAAAATTTGAAAATTCTTAAAAAATTCGTCCAAAATCTTGATGTCTCCAATCTCTTGTTTTGTACGTTTTTTCCACGTGTCTTGACATCCAATGTATCCCTGCAAAGTTTGGTGAAGATCTGAGTATGTAGTTTTTGACCTTATATGGAACCTCCTTTCTGAAAATTTGAAAATTCTTAAAAAATTCGTCCAAAATCTTGATGTCTCCAATCTCTTGTTTTGTACGTTTTTTCCACGTGTCTTGACATCCAATGTATCCCTGCAAAGTTTGGTGAAGATCTGAGTATGTAGTTTTTGACCTTATATGGAACCTCCCATCTGAAAATTTGAAAATTCCTAAAAAATCCGTCTAAAATCTTGATGTCCCCAATCCTATGTTTTGTATGTTTTTTCCACGTGTCTTGACATCCAATGTATTTCTGCAAAGTTTGGTGAAGATCTGAGTATGTCGTTTTTGACCTTATCTGGAACATCCTTTCTGAAAATTTGAAAATTCTTAAAAAATTCGTCCAAAATCTTGATGTCTCCAATCTCTTGTTTTGTACGTTTTTTCCACGTGTCTTGACATCCAATGTATCCCTGCAAAGTTTGGTGAAGATCTGAGTATGTCGTTTTTGACTTTATCTGGAACATCCTTTCTGAAAATTTGAAAATTCTTAAAAAATTTGACCAAAATCTTGATGTCCCCAATCCTATGTTTTGTATGTTTTTTCCACGTGTCTTGACATCCAATGTATCCCTGCAAAGTTTGGTGAAGATCTGAGTATGTCGTTTTTGACCTTATCTGGAACATCCTTTCTGAAAATTTGAAAATTCTTAAAAAATTCGTCGAAAATCTTGATGTCTCCAATCTCTTGTTTTGTACGTTTTTTCCACGTGTCATGACATCCAATGTATCCCTGCAAAGTTTGGTGAAGATCTGAGTATGTAGTTTTTGACTTTATATGGAACCTCCTTTCTGAAAATTTGAAAATTCTTAAAAAATTCGTCCAAAATCTTGATGTCTCCAATCTCTTGTTTTGTACGTTTTTTCCACGTGTCTTGACATCCAATGTATCCCTGCAAAATTTGGTGAAGATCTGAGTATGTAGTTTTTGACCTTATCTGGAACCTCCCATCTGAAAATTTGAAAATTTTTAAAAAATTCGTCCAAAATCTTGATGTCTCCAATCTCTTGTTTTGTACGTTTTTTCCACGTGTCTTGACCTCCAATGTATCCCTGCAATGTTTGGTGAAGATCTGAGTATGTAGTTTTTGACCTTATATGGAACCTCCTATCTGAAAATTTGGAAATTCTTAAAAAATTTGACCAAAATCTTGATGTCCCCAATCCTATGTTTTGTATGTTTTTTCCACGTGTCTTGACATCCAATGTATCCCTGCAAAGTTTGGTGAAGATCTGAGTATGTCGTTTTTGACCTTATCTGGAACCTCCTATCTGAAAATTTGAAAATTCTTCAAAAATTCGTCCAAAATCTTGATGTCTCCAATCTCTTGTTTTGTACGTTTTTTCCACGTTTCTTGACATCCAATGTATCCCTGCAATGTTTGGTGAAGATCTGAGTATGTAGTTTTTGACCTTATATGGAACCTCCTATCTGAAAATTTGAAAATTCTTAAAAAATTTGACCAAAATCTTGATATCCCCAATCCTATGTTTTGTATGTTTTTCCACGTGTCTTGACATCCAATGTATCCCTGCAAAGTTTGGTGAAGATCTGAGTATGTAGTTTTTGACCTTATCTGGAACCTCCTATCTGAAAATTTGAAAATTTTTAAAAAATTCGTCCAAAATCTTGATGTCTTCAATCTCTTGTTTTGTACTTTTTTTCCACGTGTCTTGACCTCCAATGTATCCCTGCAAAGTTTGGTGAAGATCTGAGTATGTCGTTTTTGACCTTATCTGGAACATCCTTTCTGAAAATTTGAAAATTCTTAAAAAATTCGTCCAAAATCTTGATGTCTCCAATCTCTTGTTTTGTACGTTTTTTCCACGTGTCTTGACATCCAATGTATCCATGCAAAGTTTGGTGAAGATCTGAGTATGTAGTTTTTGACCTTATATGGAACCTCCTATCTGAAAATTTGAGAATTCTTGAAAAATTCGTCCAAAATCTTGATGTCTCCAATCTCTTGTTTTGTACGTTTTTTCCACGTGTCTTGACATCCAATGTATCCCTGCAAAGTTTGGTGAAGATCTGAGTATGTAGTTTTTGACCTTATCTGGAACCTCCCATCTGAAAATTTGAAAATTCCTAAAAAATCCGTCCAAAATCTTGATGACCTCAATCTCTTGTTTTGTACGTTTTTTCCACGTGTCTTGACATCCAATGTATCCCTGCAATGTTTGGTGAAGATCTGAGTATGTAGTTTTTGACCTTATATGGAACCTCTTATCTGAAAATTTGAAAATTCTTAAAAATATTTGACCAAAATCTTGATGTCCCCAATCCTATGTTTTGTATGTTTTTTCCACGTGTCTTGACATCCAATGTATTTCTGCAAAGTTTGGTGAAGATCTGAGTATGTCGTTTTTGACCTTATCTGGAACATCCTTTCTGAAAATTTGAAAATTCTTAAAAAATTCGTCCAAAATCTTGATGTCTCCAATCTCTTGTTTTGTACGTTTTTTCCACGTGTCTTGACATCCAATGTATCCCTGCAAAGTTTGGTGAAGATCTGAGTATGTAGTTTTTGACCTTATATGGAACCTCCCATCTGAAAATTTAAAAATTCTTAAAAAATTCGACCAAAATCTGGATGTCTCCAATCCTATGTTTTGTATGTTTTTTCCACGTGTCTTGACATCCAATGTATCCATGCAAAGTTTGGTGAAGATCTGAGTATGTAGTTTTTGACCTTATCTGGAACCTCCCATCTGAAAATTTGAAAATTTTTAAAAAATTCGTCCAAAATCTTGATGTCTCCAATCTCTTGTTTTATACGTTTTTTCCACGTGTCTTGACCTCCAATGTATCCCTGCAATGTTTGGTGAAGATCTGAGTATGTAGTTTTTGACCTTATATGGAACCTCCTATCTGAAAATTTGAAAATTCTTAAAAAATTTGACCAAAATCTTGATGTCCCCAATCCTATGTTTTGTATGTTTTTTCCACGTGTCTTGACATCCAATGTATCCCTGCAAAGTTTGGTGAAGATCTGAGTATGTCGTTTTTGACCTTATCTGGAACATCCTTTCTGAAAATTTGAAAATTCTTAAAAAATTCGTCCAAAATCTTGATGTCTCCAATCTCTTGTTTTGTACGTTTTTTCCACGTGTCTTGACATCCAATGTATCCCTGCAAAGTTTGGTGAAGATCTGAGTATGTAGTTTTTGACCTTATATGGAACCTCCCATCTGAAAATTTGAAAATTCCTAAAAAATCCGTCTAAAATCTTGATGTCCCCAATCCTATGTTTTGTATGTTTTTTCCACGTGTCTTGACATCCAATGTATTTCTAAAAAGTTTGGTGAAGATCTGAGTATGTCGTTTTTGACCTTATCTGGAACATCCTTTCTGAAAATATGAAAATTCTTAAAAAATTCGTCCAAAATCTTGATGTCTCCAATCTCTTGTTTTGTACGTTTTTTCCACGTGTCTTGACTTCCAATGTATCCCTGCAATGTTTGGTGAAGATCTGAGTATGTAGTTTTTGACCTTATATGGAACCTCCTATCTGAAAATTTGAAAATTCTTAAAAAATTTGACCAAAATCTTGATGTCAGCAATCCTATGTTTTGTATGTTTTTTCCACGTGTCTTGACATCCAATGTATCCCTGCAAAGTTTGGTGAAGATCTGAGTATGTCGTTTTTGACCTTATCTGGAACATTCTTTCTGAAAATTTGAAAATTCTTAAAAAATTCGTCGAAAATCTTGATGTCTCCAATCTCTTGTTTTGTACGTTTTTTAAACGTGTCATGACATCCAATGTATCCCTGCAAAGTTTGGTGAAGATCTGAGTATGTAGTTTTTGACCTTATATGGAACCTCCCATCTGAAAATTTGAAAATTCCTAAAAAATCCGTCTAAAATCTTGATGTCCCCAATCCTATGTTTTGTATGTTTTTTCCACGTGTCTTGACATCCAATGTATTTCTGCAAAGTTTGGTGAAGATCTGAGTATGTCGTTTTTGACCTTATCTGGAACATCCTTTCTGAAAATTTGAAAATTCTTAAAAAATTCGTCCAAAATCTTGATGTCTCCAATCTCTTGTTTTGTACGTTTTTTCCACGTGTCTTGACATCCAATGTATCCCTGCAAAGTTTGGTGAAGATCTGAGTATGTCGTTTTTGACTTTATCTGGAACATCCTTTCTGAAAATTTGAAAATTCTTAAAAAATTTGACCAAAATCTTGATGTCCCCAATCCTATGTTTTGTATGTTTTTTCCACGTGTCTTGACATCCAATGTATCCCTGCAAAGTTTGGTGAAGATCTGAGTATGTCGTTTTTGACCTTATCTGGAACATCCTTTCTGAAAATTTGAAAATTCTTAAAAAATTCGTCGAAAATCTTGATGTCTCCAATCTCTTGTTTTGTACGTTTTTTCCACGTGTCATGACATCCAATGTATCCCTGCAAAGTTTGGTGAAGATCTGAGTATGTAGTTTTTGACTTTATATGGAACCTCCTTTCTGAAAATTTGAAAATTCTTAAAAAATTCGTCCAAAATCTTGATGTCTCCAATCTCTTGTTTTGTACGTTTTTTCCACGTGTCTTGACATCCAATGTATCCCTGCAAAATTTGGTGAAGATCTGAGTATGTAGTTTTTGACCTTATCTGGAACCTCCCATCTGAAAATTTGAAAATTTTTAAAAAATTCGTCCAAAATCTTGATGTCTCCAATCTCTTGTTTTGTACGTTTTTTCCACGTGTCTTGACCTCCAATGTATCCCTGCAATGTTTGGTGAAGATCTGAGTATGTAGTTTTTGACCTTATATGGAACCTCCTATCTGAAAATTTGGAAATTCTTAAAAAATTTGACCAAAATCTTGATGTCCCCAATCCTATGTTTTGTATGTTTTTTCCACGTGTCTTGACATCCAATGTATCCCTGCAAAGTTTGGTGAAGATCTGAGTATGTCGTTTTTGACCTTATCTGGAACCTCCTATCTGAAAATTTGAAAATTCTTCAAAAATTCGTCCAAAATCTTGATGTCTCCAATCTCTTGTTTTGTACGTTTTTTCCACGTTTCTTGACATCCAATGTATCCCTGCAATGTTTGGTGAAGATCTGAGTATGTAGTTTTTGACCTTATATGGAACCTCCTATCTGAAAATTTGAAAATTCTTAAAAAATTTGACCAAAATCTTGATATCCCCAATCCTATGTTTTGTATGTTTTTCCACGTGTCTTGACATCCAATGTATCCCTGCAAAGTTTGGTGAAGATCTGAGTATGTAGTTTTTGACCTTATCTGGAACCTCCTATCTGAAAATTTGAAAATTTTTAAAAAATTCGTCCAAAATCTTGATGTCTTCAATCTCTTGTTTTGTACTTTTTTTCCACGTGTCTTGACCTCCAATGTATCCCTGCAAAGTTTGGTGAAGATCTGAGTATGTCGTTTTTGACCTTATCTGGAACATCCTTTCTGAAAATTTGAAAATTCTTAAAAAATTCGTCCAAAATCTTGATGTCTCCAATCTCTTGTTTTGTACGTTTTTTCCACGTGTCTTGACATCCAATGTATCCATGCAAAGTTTGGTGAAGATCTGAGTATGTAGTTTTTGACCTTATATGGAACCTCCTATCTGAAAATTTGAGAATTCTTGAAAAATTCGTCCAAAATCTTGATGTCTCCAATCTCTTGTTTTGTACGTTTTTTCCACGTGTCTTGACATCCAATGTATCCCTGCAAAGTTTGGTGAAGATCTGAGTATGTAGTTTTTGACCTTATCTGGAACCTCCCATCTGAAAATTTGAAAATTCCTAAAAAATCCGTCCAAAATCTTGATGACCTCAATCTCTTGTTTTGTACGTTTTTTCCACGTGTCTTGACATCCAATGTATCCCTGCAATGTTTGGTGAAGATCTGAGTATGTAGTTTTTGACCTTATATGGAACCTCTTATCTGAAAATTTGAAAATTCTTAAAAATATTTGACCAAAATCTTGATGTCCCCAATCCTATGTTTTGTATGTTTTTTCCACGTGTCTTGACATCCAATGTATTTCTGCAAAGTTTGGTGAAGATCTGAGTATGTCGTTTTTGACCTTATCTGGAACATCCTTTCTGAAAATTTGAAAATTCTTAAAAAATTCGTCCAAAATCTTGATGTCTCCAATCTCTTGTTTTGTACGTTTTTTCCACGTGTCTTGACATCCAATGTATCCCTGCAAAGTTTGGTGAAGATCTGAGTATGTAGTTTTTGACCTTATATGGAACCTCCCATCTGAAAATTTAAAAATTCTTAAAAAATTCGACCAAAATCTGGATGTCTCCAATCCTATGTTTTGTATGTTTTTTCCACGTGTCTTGACATCCAATGTATCCATGCAAAGTTTGGTGAAGATCTGAGTATGTAGTTTTTGACCTTATCTGGAACCTCCCATCTGAAAATTTGAAAATTTTTAAAAAATTCGTCCAAAATCTTGATGTCTCCAATCTCTTGTTTTATACGTTTTTTCCACGTGTCTTGACCTCCAATGTATCCCTGCAATGTTTGGTGAAGATCTGAGTATGTAGTTTTTGACCTTATATGGAACCTCCTATCTGAAAATTTGAAAATTCTTCAAAAATTTGACCAAAATCTTGATGTCCCCAATCCTATGTTTTGTATGTTTTTTCCACGTGTCTTGACATCCAATGTATCCCTGCAAAGTTTGGTGAAGATCTGAGTATGTCGTTTTTGACCTTATCTGGAACATCCTTTCTGAAAATTTGAAAATTCTTAAAAAATTCGTCCAAAATCTTGATGTCTCCAATCTCTTGTTTTGTACGTTTTTTCCACGTGTCTTGACATCCAATGTATCCCTGCAAAGTTTGGTGAAGATCTGAGTATGTAGTTTTTGACCTTATATGGAACCTCCCATCTGAAAATTTGAAAATTCCTAAAAAATCCGTCTAAAATCTTGATGTCCCCAATCCTATGTTTTGTATGTTTTTTCCACGTGTCTTGACATCCAATGTATTTCTAAAAAGTTTGGTGAAGATCTGAGTATGTCGTTTTTGACCTTATCTGGAACATCCTTTCTGAAAATATGAAAATTCTTAAAAAATTCGTCCAAAATCTTGATGTCTCCAATCTCTTGTTTTGTACGTTTTTTCCACGTGTCTTGACTTCCAATGTATCCCTGCAATGTTTGGTGAAGATCTGAGTATGTAGTTTTTGACCTTATATGGAACCTCCTATCTGAAAATTTGAAAATTCTTAAAAAATTTGACCAAAATCTTGATGTCAGCAATCCTATGTTTTGTATGTTTTTTCCACGTGTCTTGACATCCAATGTATCCCTGCAAAGTTTGGTGAAGATCTGAGTATGTCGTTTTTGACCTTATCTGGAACATTCTTTCTGAAAATTTGAAAATTCTTAAAAAATTCGTCGAAAATCTTGATGTCTCCAATCTCTTGTTTTGTACGTTTTTTAAACGTGTCATGACATCCAATGTATCCCTGCAAAGTTTGGTGAAGATCTGAGTATGTAGTTTTTGACCTTATATGGAACCTCCTTTCTGAAAATTTGAAAATTCTTAAAAAATTCGTCCAAAATCTTGATGTCTCCAATCTCTTGTTTTGTACGTTTTTTCCACGTGTCTTGACATCCAATGTATCCCTGCAAAATTTGGTGAAAATCTGAGTATGTAGTTTTTGACCTTATCTGGAACCTCCCATCTGAAAATTTGAAAATTTTTAAAAAATTCGTCCAAAATCTTGATGTCTCCAATCTCTTGTTTTGTACGTTTTTTCCACGTGTCTTGACCTCCAATGTATCCCTGCAATGTTTGGTGAAGATCTGAGTATGTAGTTTTTAACCTTATATGGAACCTCCTATCTGAAAATTTGAAAATTCTTAAAAAATTTGACCAAAATCTTGATGTCCCCAATCCTATGTTTTGTATGTTTTTTCCACGTGTCTTGACATCCAATGTATCCCTGCAAAGTTTGGTGAAGATCTGAGTATGTCGTTTTTGACCTTATCTGGAACCTCCTATCTGAAAATTTGAAAATTCTTCAAAAATTCGTCCAAAATCTTGATGTCTCCAATCTCTTGTTTTGTACGTTTTTTCCAGGTTTCTTGACATCCAATGTATCCCTGCAATGTTTGGTGAAGATCTGAGTATGTAGTTTTTGACCTTATATGGAACCTCCTATCTGAAAATTTGAAAATTCTTAAGAAATTTGACCAAAATCTTGATATCCCCAATCCTATGTTTTGTATGTTTTTTCCACGTGTCTTGACATCCAATGTATCCCTGCAAAGTTTGGTGAAGATCTGAGTATGTAGTTTTTGACCTTATCTGGAACCTCCTATCTGAAAAGTTGAAAATTTTTAAAAAATTCGTCCAAAATCTTGATGTCTTCAATCTCTTGTTTTGTACTTTTTTTCCACGTGTCTTGACCTCCAATGTATCCCTGCATAGTTTGGTGAAGATCTGAGTATGTCGTTTTTGACCTTATCTGGAACATCCTTTCTGAAAATTTGAAAATTCTTAAAAAATTCGTCCAAAATCTTGATGTCTCCAATCCTATGTTTTGTACGTTTTTTCCACGTGTCTTGACATCCAATGTATCCCTGCAAAGTTTGGTGAAGATCTGAGTATGTAGTTTTTGACCTTATATGGAACCTCCCATCTGAAAATTTGAAAATTCTTAAAAAATTCGACCAAAATCTTGATGTCTCCAATCCTATGTTTTGTATGTTTTTTCCACGTGTCTTGACATCCAATGTATCCATGCAAAGTTTGGTGAAGATCTGAGTATGTAGTTTTTGACCTTATCTGGAACCTCCTATCTGAAAATTTGAAAATTTTTAAAAAATTCGTCCAAAATCTTGATGTCGCCAATCTCTTGTTTTATACGTTTTTTCCACGTGTCTTGACCTCCAATGTATCCCTGCAATGTTTGGTGAAGATCTGAGTATGTAGTTTTTGACCTTATATGGAACCTCCTATCTGATAATTTGAAAATTCTTAAAAAATTTGACCAAAATCTTGATGTCCCCAATCCTATGTTTTGTATGTTTTTTCCACGTGTCTTGACATCCAATGTATCCCTGCAAAGTTTGGTGAAGATCTGAGTATGTCGTTTTTGACCTTATCTGGAACCTCATTTCTGAAAATTTGAAAATTCTTAAAAAATTCGTCCAAAATCTTGATGTCTCCAATCTCTTGTTTTGTACGTTTTTTCCACGTGTCTTGACATCCAATGTATCCCTGCAAAGTTTGGTGAAGATCTGAGTATGTAGTTTTTGACCTTATATGGAACCTCCTTTCTGAAAATTTGAAAATTCTTAAAAAATTCGTCCAAAATCTTGATGTCTCCAATCTCTTGTTTTGTACGTTTTTTCCACGTGTCTTGACATCCAATGTATCCCTGCAAAGTTTGGTGAAGATCTGAGTATGTAGTTTTTGACCTTATATGGAACCTCCCATCTGAAAATTTGAAAATTCCTAAAAAATCCGTCTAAAATCTTGATGTCCCCAATCCTATGTTTTGTATGTTTTTTCCACGTGTCTTGACATCCAATGTATTTCTGCAAAGTTTGGTGAAGATCTGAGTATGTCGTTTTTGACCTTATCTGGAACATCCTTTCTGAAAATTTGAAAATTCTTAAAAAATTCGTCCAAAATCTTGATGTCTCCAATCTCTTGTTTTGTACGTTTTTTCCACGTGTCTTGACATCCAATGTATCCCTGCAAAGTTTGGTGAAGATCTGAGTATGTCGTTTTTGGCCTTATCTGGAACATCCTTTCTGAAAATTTGAAAATTCTTAAAAAATTTGACCAAAATCTTGATGTCCCCAATCCTATGTTTTGTATGTTTTTTCCACGTGTCTTGACATCCAATGTATCCCTGCAAAGTTTGGTGAAGATCTGAGTATGTCGTTTTTGACCTTATCTGGAACATCCTTTCTGAAAATTTGAAAATTCTTAAAAAATTCGTCCAAAATCTTGATGTCTCCAATCTCTTGTTTTGTACGTTTTTTCCACGTGTCTTGACATCCAATGTATCCCTGCAAAGTTTGGTGAAGATCTGAGTATGTAGTTTTTGACCTTATATGGAACCTCCCATCTGAAAATTTGAAAATTCTTAAAAAATTCGACCAAAATCTTGATGTCTCCAATCCTATGTTTTGTATGTTTTTTCCACGTGTCTTGACATCCAATGTATCCATGCAAAGTTTGGTGAAGATCTGAGTATGTAGTTTTTGACCTTATCTGGAACCTCCCATCTGAAAATTTGAAAATTTTTAAAAAATTCGTCCAAAATCTTGATGTCTCCAATCTCTTGTTTTGTACGTTTTTTCCACGTGTCTTGACCTCCAATGTATCCCTGCAATGTTTGGTGAAGATCTGAGTATGTAGTTTTTGACTTTATAAGGAACCTCCTATCTGAAAATTTGAAAATTCTTAAAAAATTTGACCAAAATCTTGATGTCCCCAATCCTATGTTTTGTATGTTTTTTCCACGTGTCTTGACATCCAATGTATCCCTGCAAAGTTTGGTGAAGATCTGAGTATGTCGTTTTTGACCTTATCTGGAACATCCTTTCTGAAAATTTGAAAATTCTTAAAAAATTCGTCCAAAATCTTGATGTCTCCAATCTCTTGTTTTGTACGTTTTTTCCACGTGTCTTGACATCCAATGTATCCCTGCAAAGTTTGGTGAAGATCTGAGTATGTCGTTTTTGATCTTATCTGGAACATCATCCTTTCTGAAAATTTGAAAATTCTTAAAAAATTCGTCCAAAATCTTGATGTCTCCAATCTCTTGTTTTGTACGTTTTTTCCACGTGTCTTGACATCCAATGTATCCCTGCAAAGTTTGGTGAAGATCTGAGTATGTAGTTTTTGACCTTATATGGAACCTCCCATCTGAAAATTTGAAAATTCCTAAAAAATCCGTCCAAAATCTTGATGACCTCAATCTCTTGTTTTGTACGTTTTTTCCACGTGTCTTGACATCCAATGTATCCCTGCAATGTTTGGTGAAGATCTGAGTATGTAGTTTTTGACCTTATATGGAACCTCTTATCTGAAAATTTGAAAATTCTTAAAAATATTTGACCAAAATCTTGATGTCCCCAATCCTATGTTTTGTATGTTTTTTCCACGTGTCTTGACATCCAATGTATTTCTGCAAAGTTTGGTGAAGATCTGAGTATGTCGTTTTTGACCTTATCTGGAACATCCTTTCTGAAAATTTGAAAATTCTTAAAAAATTCGTCCAAAATCTTGATGTCTCCAATCCTATGTTTTGTACGTTTTTTCCACGTGTCTTGACATCCAATGTATCCCTGCAAAGTTTGGTGAAGATCTGAGTATGTAGTTTTTGACCTTATATGGAACCTCCCATCTGAAAATTTGAAAATTCTTAAAAAATTCGACCAAAATCTTGATGTCTCCAATCCTATGTTTTGTATCTTTTTTCCACGTGTCTTGACATCCAATGTATCCATGCAAAGTTTGGTGAAGATCTGAGTATGTAGTTTTTGACCTTATCTGGAACCTCCTATCTGAAAATTTGAAAATTTTTAAAAAATTCGTCCAAAATCTTGATGTCGCCAATCTCTTGTTTTATACGTTTTTTCCACGTGTCTTGACCTCCAATGTATCCCTGCAATGTTTGGTGAAGATCTGAGTATGTAGTTTTTGACCTTATATGGAACCTCCTATCTGATAATTTGAAAATTCTTAAAAAATTTGACCAAAATCTTGATGTCCCCAATCCTATGTTTTGTATGTTTTTTCCACGTGTCTTGACATCCAATGTATCCCTGCAAAGTTTGGTGAAGATCTGAGTATGTCGTTTTTGACCTTATCTGGAACCTCATTTCTGAAAATTTGAAAATTCTTAAAAAATTCGTCCAAAATCTTGATGTCTCCAATCTCTTGTTTTGTACGTTTTTTCCACGTGTCTTGACATCCAATGTATCCCTGCAAAGTTTGGTGAAGATCTGAGTATGTAGTTTTTGACCTTATATGGAACCTCCTTTCTGAAAATTTGAAAATTCTTAAAAAATTCGTCCAAAATCTTGATGTCTCCAATCTCTTGTTTTGTACGTTTTTTCCACGTGTCTTGACATCCAATGTATCCCTGCAAAGTTTGGTGAAGATCTGAGTATGTAGTTTTTGACCTTATATGGAACCTCCCATCTGAAAATTTGAAAATTCCTAAAAAATCCGTCTAAAATCTTGATGTCCCCAATCCTATGTTTTGTATGTTTTTTCCACGTGTCTTGACATCCAATGTATTTCTGCAAAGTTTGGTGAAGATCTGAGTATGTCGTTTTTGACCTTATCTGGAACATCCTTTCTGAAAATTTGAAAATTCTTAAAAAATTCGTCCAAAATCTTGATGTCTCCAATCTCTTGTTTTGTACGTTTTTTCCACGTGTCTTGACATCCAATGTATCCCTGCAAAGTTTGGTGAAGATCTGAGTATGTCGTTTTTGACCTTATCTGGAACATCCTTTCTGAAAATTTGAAAATTCTTAAAAAATTTGACCAAAATCTTGATGTCCCCAATCCTATGTTTTGTATGTTTTTTCCACGTGTCTTGACATCCAATGTATCCCTGCAAAGTTTGGTGAAGATCTGAGTATGTCGTTTTTGACCTTATCTGGAACATCCTTTCTGAAAATTTGAAAATTCTTAAAAAATTCGTCGAAAATCTTGATGTCTCCAATCTCTTGTTTTGTACGTTTTTTCCACGTGTCATGACATCCAATGTATCCCTGCAAAGTTTGGTGAAGATCTGAGTATGTAGTTTTTGACTTTATATGGAACCTCCTTTCTGAAAATTTGAAAATTCTTAAAAAATTCGTCCAAAATCTTGATGTCTCCAATCTCTTGTTTTGTACGTTTTTTCCACGTGTCTTGACATCCAATGTATCCCTGCAAAATTTGGTGAAGATCTGAGTATGTAGTTTTTGACCTTATCTGGAACCTCCCATCTGAAAATTTGAAAATTTTTAAAAAATTCGTCCAAAATCTTGATGTCTCCAATCTCTTGTTTTGTACGTTTTTTCCACGTGTCTTGACCTCCAATGTATCCCTGCAATGTTTGGTGAAGATCTGAGTATGTAGTTTTTGACCTTATATGGAACCTCCTATCTGAAAATTTGGAAATTCTTAAAAAATTTGACCAAAATCTTGATGTCCCCAATCCTATGTTTTGTATGTTTTTTCCACGTGTCTTGACATCCAATGTATCCCTGCAAAGTTTGGTGAAGATCTGAGTATGTCGTTTTTGACCTTATCTGGAACCTCCTATCTGAAAATTTGAAAATTCTTCAAAAATTCGTCCAAAATCTTGATGTCTCCAATCTCTTGTTTTGTACGTTTTTTCCACGTTTCTTGACATCCAATGTATCCCTGCAATGTTTGGTGAAGATCTGAGTATGTAGTTTTTGACCTTATATGGAACCTCCTATCTGAAAATTTGAAAATTCTTAAAAAATTTGACCAAAATCTTGATATCCCCAATCCTATGTTTTGTATGTTTTTCCACGTGTCTTGACATCCAATGTATCCCTGCAAAGTTTGGTGAAGATCTGAGTATGTAGTTTTTGACCTTATCTGGAACCTCCTATCTGAAAATTTGAAAATTTTTAAAAAATTCGTCCAAAATCTTGATGTCTTCAATCTCTTGTTTTGTACTTTTTTTCCACGTGTCTTGACCTCCAATGTATCCCTGCAAAGTTTGGTGAAGATCTGAGTATGTCGTTTTTGACCTTATCTGGAACATCCTTTCTGAAAATTTGAAAATTCTTAAAAAATTCGTCCAAAATCTTGATGTCTCCAATCTCTTGTTTTGTACGTTTTTTCCACGTGTCTTGACATCCAATGTATCCATGCAAAGTTTGGTGAAGATCTGAGTATGTAGTTTTTGACCTTATATGGAACCTCCTATCTGAAAATTTGAGAATTCTTGAAAAATTCGTCCAAAATCTTGATGTCTCCAATCTCTTGTTTTGTACGTTTTTTCCACGTGTCTTGACATCCAATGTATCCCTGCAAAGTTTGGTGAAGATCTGAGTATGTAGTTTTTGACCTTATCTGGAACCTCCCATCTGAAAATTTGAAAATTCCTAAAAAATCCGTCCAAAATCTTGATGACCTCAATCTCTTGTTTTGTACGTTTTTTCCACGTGTCTTGACATCCAATGTATCCCTGCAATGTTTGGTGAAGATCTGAGTATGTAGTTTTTGACCTTATATGGAACCTCTTATCTGAAAATTTGAAAATTCTTAAAAATATTTGACCAAAATCTTGATGTCCCCAATCCTATGTTTTGTATGTTTTTTCCACGTGTCTTGACATCCAATGTATTTCTGCAAAGTTTGGTGAAGATCTGAGTATGTCGTTTTTGACCTTATCTGGAACATCCTTTCTGAAAATTTGAAAATTCTTAAAAAATTCGTCCAAAATCTTGATGTCTCCAATCTCTTGTTTTGTACGTTTTTTCCACGTGTCTTGACATCCAATGTATCCCTGCAAAGTTTGGTGAAGATCTGAGTATGTAGTTTTTGACCTTATATGGAACCTCCCATCTGAAAATTTAAAAATTCTTAAAAAATTCGACCAAAATCTGGATGTCTCCAATCCTATGTTTTGTATGTTTTTTCCACGTGTCTTGACATCCAATGTATCCATGCAAAGTTTGGTGAAGATCTGAGTATGTAGTTTTTGACCTTATCTGGAACCTCCCATCTGAAAATTTGAAAATTTTTAAAAAATTCGTCCAAAATCTTGATGTCTCCAATCTCTTGTTTTATACGTTTTTTCCACGTGTCTTGACCTCCAATGTATCCCTGCAATGTTTGGTGAAGATCTGAGTATGTAGTTTTTGACCTTATATGGAACCTCCTATCTGAAAATTTGAAAATTCTTCAAAAATTTGACCAAAATCTTGATGTCCCCAATCCTATGTTTTGTATGTTTTTTCCACGTGTCTTGACATCCAATGTATCCCTGCAAAGTTTGGTGAAGATCTGAGTATGTCGTTTTTGACCTTATCTGGAACATCCTTTCTGAAAATTTGAAAATTCTTAAAAAATTCGTCCAAAATCTTGATGTCTCCAATCTCTTGTTTTGTACGTTTTTTCCACGTGTCTTGACATCCAATGTATCCCTGCAAAGTTTGGTGAAGATCTGAGTATGTAGTTTTTGACCTTATATGGAACCTCCCATCTGAAAATTTGAAAATTCCTAAAAAATCCGTCTAAAATCTTGATGTCCCCAATCCTATGTTTTGTATGTTTTTTCCACGTGTCTTGACATCCAATGTATTTCTAAAAAGTTTGGTGAAGATCTGAGTATGTCGTTTTTGACCTTATCTGGAACATCCTTTCTGAAAATATGAAAATTCTTAAAAAATTCGTCCAAAATCTTGATGTCTCCAATCTCTTGTTTTGTACGTTTTTTCCACGTGTCTTGACTTCCAATGTATCCCTGCAATGTTTGGTGAAGATCTGAGTATGTAGTTTTTGACCTTATATGGAACCTCCTATCTGAAAATTTGAAAATTCTTAAAAAATTTGACCAAAATCTTGATGTCAGCAATCCTATGTTTTGTATGTTTTTTCCACGTGTCTTGACATCCAATGTATCCCTGCAAAGTTTGGTGAAGATCTGAGTATGTCGTTTTTGACCTTATCTGGAACATTCTTTCTGAAAATTTGAAAATTCTTAAAAAATTCGTCGAAAATCTTGATGTCTCCAATCTCTTGTTTTGTACGTTTTTTAAACGTGTCATGACATCCAATGTATCCCTGCAAAGTTTGGTGAAGATCTGAGTATGTAGTTTTTGACCTTATATGGAACCTCCTTTCTGAAAATTTGAAAATTCTTAAAAAATTCGTCCAAAATCTTGATGTCTCCAATCTCTTGTTTTGTACGTTTTTTCCACGTGTCTTGACATCCAATGTATCCCTGCAAAATTTGGTGAAGATCTGAGTATGTAGTTTTTGACCTTATCTGGAACCTCCCATCTGAAAATTTGAAAATTTTTAAAAAATTCGTCCAAAATCTTGATGTCTCCAATCTCTTGTTTTGTACGTTTTTTCCACGTGTCTTGACCTCCAATGTATCCCTGCAATGTTTGGTGAAGATCTGAGTATGTAGTTTTTAACCTTATATGGAACCTCCTATCTGAAAATTTGAAAATTCTTAAAAAATTTGACCAAAATCTTGATGTCCCCAATCCTATGTTTTGTATGTTTTTTCCACGTGTCTTGACATCCAATGTATCCCTGCAAAGTTTGGTGAAGATCTGAGTATGTCGTTTTTGACCTTATCTGGAACCTCCTATCTGAAAATTTGAAAATTCTTCAAAAATTCGTCCAAAATCTTGATGTCTCCAATCTCTTGTTTTGTACGTTTTTTCCAGGTTTCTTGACATCCAATGTATCCCTGCAATGTTTGGTGAAGATCTGAGTATGTAGTTTTTGACCTTATATGGAACCTCCTATCTGAAAATTTGAAAATTCTTAAGAAATTTGACCAAAATCTTGATATCCCCAATCCTATGTTTTGTATGTTTTTTCCACGTGTCTTGACATCCAATGTATCCCTGCAAAGTTTGGTGAAGATCTGAGTATGTAGTTTTTGACCTTATCTGGAACCTCCTATCTGAAAAGTTGAAAATTTTTAAAAAATTCGTCCAAAATCTTGATGTCTTCAATCTCTTGTTTTGTACTTTTTTTCCACGTGTCTTGACCTCCAATGTATCCCTGCATAGTTTGGTGAAGATCTGAGTATGTCGTTTTTGACCTTATCTGGAACATCCTTTCTGAAAATTTGAAAATTCTTAAAAAATTCGTCCAAAATCTTGATGTCTCCAATCTCTTGTTTTGTACGTTTTTTCCACGTGTCTTGACATCCAATGTATCCCTGAAAAGTTTGGTGTAGATCTGAGTATGTAGTTTTTGACCTTATATGGAACCTCCTTTCTGAAAATTTGAAAATTCTTAAAATATTCGTCCAAAATCTTGATGTCTCCAATCTCTTGTTTTGTACGTTTTTTCCACGTGTCTTGACATCCAATGTATCCCTGCAAAGTTTGGTGAAGATCTGAGTATGTAGTTTTTGACTTTATATGGAACCTCCCATCTGAAAATTTGAAAATTCCTAAAAAATCCGTCTAAAATCTTGATGTCTCCACTCTCTTGTTTTGTACTTTTTTTCCACGTGTCTTGACCTCCAATGTATTCCTGCAAAGTTTGGTGAAGATCTGAGTATGTAGTTTTTGACCTTATATGGAACCTCCTTTCTGAAAATTTGAAAATTCTTAAAAAATTCGACCAAAATCTTGATGTCTCCAATCCTATGTTTTGTATGTTTTTTCCACGTGTCTTGACATCCAATGTATCCATGCAAAGTTTGGTGAAGATCTGAGTATGTAGTTTTTGACCTTATATGGAACCTCCTATCTGAAAATTTGAGAATTCTTGAAAAATTCGTCCAAAATCTTGATGTCTCCAATCTCTTGTTTTGTACGTTTTTTCCACGTGTCTTGACATCCAATGTATCCCTGCAAAGTTTGGTGAAGATCTGAGTATGTAGTTTTTGACCTTATCTGGAACCTCCCATCTGAAAATTTGAAAATTCCTAAAAAATCCGTCCAAAATCTTGATGACCTCAATCTATTGTTTTGTACGTTTTTTCCACGTGTCTTGACATCCAATGTATCCCTGCAATTTTGGTGAAGATCTGAGTATGTAGTTTTTGACCTTATATGGAACCTCTTATCTGAAAATTTGAAAATTCTTAAAAATATTTGACCAAAATCTTGATGTCCCCAATCCTATATTTTGTATGTTTTTTCCACGTGTCTTGACATCCAATGTATTTCTGCAAAGTTTGGTGAAGATCTGAGTATGTCGTTTTTGACCTTATCTGGAACATCCTTTCTGAACATTTGAAAATTCTTAAAAAATTCGTCCAAAATCTTGATGTCTCCAATCTCTTGTTTTGTACGTTTTTTCCACGTGTCTTGACATCCAATGTATCCCTGCAAAGTTTGGTGAAGATCTGAGTATGTAGTTTTTGACCTTATATGGAACCTCCCATCTGAAAATTTGAAAATTCTTAAAAAATTCGACCAAAATCTTGATGTCTCCAATCCTATGTTTTGTATGTTTTTTCCACGTGTCTTGACATCCAATGTATCCATGCAAAGTTTGGTGAAGATCTGAGTATGTAGTTTTTGACCTTATCTGGAACCTCCCATCTGAAAATTTGAAAATTTTTAAAAAATTCGTCCAAAATCTTGATGTCTCCAATCTCTTGTTTTGTACGTTTTTTCCACGTGTCTTGACCTCCAATGTATCCCTGCAATGTTTGGTGAAGGTCTGAGTATGTAGTTTTTGACCTTATATGGAACCTCCTATCTGAAAATTTGAAAATTCTTAAAAAATTTGACCAAAATCTTGATGTCCCCAATCCTATGTTTTGTATGTTTTTTCCACGTGTCTTGACATCCAATGTATCCCTGCAAAGTTTGGTGAAGATCTGAGTATGTCGTTTTTGACCTTATCTGGAACATCCTTTCTGAAAATTTGAAAATTCTTAAAAAATTCGTCCAAAATCTTGATGTCTCCAATCTCTTGTTTTGTACGTTTTTTCCACGTGTCTTGACATCCAATGTATCCCTGCAAAGTTTGGTGAAGATCTGAGTATGTCGTTTTTGACCTTATCTGGAACATCCTTTCTGAAAATTTGAAAATTCTTAAAAAATTCGTCCAAAATCTTGATGTCTCCAATCTCTTGTTTTGTACGTTTTTTCCACGTGTCTTGACATCCAATGTATCCCTGCAAAGTTTGGTGAAGATCTGAGTATGTAGTTTTTGACCTTATATGGAACCTCCTTTCTGAAAATTTGAAAATTCTTAAAAAATTCGTCCAAAATCTTGATGTCTCCAATCTCTTGTTTTGTACGTTTTTTCCACGTGTCTTGACATCCAATGTATCCCTGCAAAGTTTGGTGAAGATCTGAGTATGTAGTTTTTGACCTTATATGGAACCTCCTTTCTGAAAATTTGAAAATTCTTAAAAAATTCGTCCAAAATCTTGATGTCTCCAATCTCTTGTTTTGTACGTTTTTTCCACGTGTCTTGACATCCAATGTATCCCTGCAAAGTTTGGTGAAGATCTGAGTATGTAGTTTTTACCTTATATGGAACCTCCTATCTGAAAATTTGAAAATTTTTAAAAAATTCGTCCAAAATCTTGATGTCTTCAATCTCTTGTTTTGTACTTTTTTTCCACGTGTCTTGACCTCCAATGTATCCCTGCAAAGTTTGGTGAAGATATGAGTATGTCGTTTTTGACCTTATCTGGAACATCCTATCTGAAAATTTGAAAATTCTTAAAAAATTTGACCAAAATCTTGATGTCCCCAATCCTATGTTTTGTATGTTTTTTCCACGTGTCTTGACATCCAATGTATCCCTGTAAAGTTTGGTGAAGATCTGAGTATGTCGTTTATGACCTTATCTGGAACCTCCTATCTGAAAATTTGAAAATTCTTCAAAAATTCGTCCAAAATCTTGATGTCTCCAATCTCTTGTTTTGTACGTTTTTTCCACGTTTCTTGACATCCAATGTATCCCTGCAATGTTTGGTGAAGATCTGAGTATGTAGTTTTTGACCTTATATGGAACCTCCTATCTGAAAATTTGAAAATTCTTAAGAAATTTGACCAAAATCTTGATATCCCCAATCCTATGTTTTGTATGTTTTTTCCACGTGTCTTGACATCCAATGTATCCCTGCAAAGTTTGGTGAAGATCTGAGTATGTAGTTTTTGACCTTATCTGGAACCTCCTATCTGAAAATTTGAAAATTTTTAAAAAATTCGTCCAAAATCTTGATGTCTTCAATCTCTTGTTTTGTACTTTTTTTCCACGTGTCTTGACCTCCAATGTATCCCTGCAAAGTTTGGTGAAGATCTGAGTATGTCGTTTTTGACCTTATCTGGAACATCCTTTCTGAAAATTTGAAAATTCTTAAAAAATTCGTCCAAAATCTTGATGTCTCCAATCTCTTGTTTTGTACGTTTTTTCCACGTGTCTTGACATCCAATGTATCCCTGCAAAGTTTGGTGTAGATCTGAGTATGTAGTTTTTGACCTTATATGGAACCTCCTTTCTGAAAATTTGAAAATTCTTAAAATATTCGTCCAAAATCTTGATGTCTCCAATCTCTTGTTTTGTACGTTTTTTCCACGTGTCTTGACATCCAATGTATCCCAGTAGTTATGGTACCGCCTTGAGTCCGATAAATCAATTGATTGGAAAAGATCGATCAAAGATCAATTGATGACGCAGCAGTTTTTTTTTTTTTTTTTAAAAAAAGGGGCGGGGCTTATTTTGTAAGGATGAATTTGATTGGTCGTGACGTCATAAATGGGCGGGGCTTATTTTGTAAGGAGCGTTTTGATTGGTTGGAGGAATTCGGGTTTTTCCCGCGGGAGTTTCCGGCGTCTGAAAACAGATGGCGTTGATGAGTCAGAAAGTCTGGAGGAGGAAAAGTACGGGGTGACGGTTGGTTTTCTCGGAATTGGAGTACGTGTTTCCGGTGTGTGAAAACAGATGGCGTTGATGAGTCACGGGTTTTTCCAGTGACGGTTGGTCGGTAGTTTCCGGTGTCTGAAAACAGATGGCGTTGATGAGTCAGAAAGTCTGGGGTGGGGAGGAGGAAAAGTAGGCGACGCGGTGACGGTTGGTTTTCTCGGAATTGGAGTACGTGTTTTCGGGGTCTGAAAACAGATGGCGTTGATGAGTCACGGGTTTTTCCAGTGACGGTTGGTCGGTAGTTTCCGGTGTCTGAAAACAGATGGCGTTGATGAGTCAGAAAGTCTGGGTTGGGAGGAGGAAAAGTTTTTGTTATGTTATTTTGGCATGTGACGTCATATATAAATTGGAGTACGTGTTTCCGGTGTTTGAAAACAGATGGCGTTGATGAGTCATTCTAGGGAATTCCAGGAATTGGGCGTGTCTGTTTTCTGTCTGAAAGGAACATGTTCGAACATGTTTTAGGTTGATGAGCCATTCTTGGAAATTCTTGGAATCGGGTGTGGTTATTTTCTGTCTGAAAGGAACATGTTCGAACATGTTTTAGGCTCGGTCTTCTAGAGGACTATTTGAAGTATGTTTAACGGAAATTTGACGTAGAAAAAAGGAAGGTATAAATAGAAGGGATACATGATAATAGCGTCATGCGAGGATGGATGTGTGCGGCACAAGACTGTCTGATAATGGCGTGAATTTCTACGAGGTTAGCTACGAGGAGTTCTGGGAACTTGTTCGATCTTGCGGCGACCTGGACAACGATCGAACGGCCCTGCATCGGGTGCTGAGTTATTTCCCGTTTATGTATGTAGCGATACCTGAATCTCCCTGGTGTGGATGTTACCTGTTCAACGGATTAGGAAAAGGAGTCCATCATCACTGCGAGACGTTGAAGGAGATAGAAGAGAGGAAAAGAAGAGCGGACGAGAGAACAGGATTTCCAAGTCACAGGTGTATGTGCGAACTACGTCGCAGGAAGGAAGAGGATAAGATCGGTGAAGCTTTGAAGGAGAGAGTGAAAGAGTGGCTGTCTTTGTTGGCGAACAGAAATTCCTTGTGGTGTTCTGGCTGTGATCGTCCTTTGTTACGTAAATTAGAAGGACATCCCTGTTTCCCTGTGGTTCCTGCAGAAGGTTTCGGTGTCCGCAGACGTCTGTTCCCCGACGATCCTCCGGCTGTTCCTTTATCGCCGATACCTGGGACGCCGTCACCTACAGTATCCGATTACTTCACCTTTTATGACGTATGAGAGTGTTTACTTATCACGTCTGCAGGACTCACGCCGAGCCGTATGTTATCAATTACTTATCAGTGAATTCGAGATACAGAACATACAGAAAGTGGCCTATAGGATTACGTCAGACTCCGGAAGAATTAGTGACTGCAGGATTTTACTATTCAGGCTTTAGCGACAGAGTATTATGTTTTCATTGTTCGTACGGACTTTGCGATTGGACATCCAAAGATTGTCCGATTCTAGGACATTACATGTTGGTACCCCAGTGTCCTTTTATACAGAGTGTTGCGGCGTTACATCGTAACTCCAAGAGCTGCAAGTATTGCGACAGTATAGAGACTCTTGAGAAAACGTCCGATAAACCTAGTGTGGATTCTGTGTGCAAAATATGTTTTGAGAATCCTAGCAGTGTTGTAATTCTCCCGTGTCGACATTTTGTTTCCTGCGGATCCTGTGCTTCCCAATTGGACAAGTGCGCCGTATGCCGGGGTAGCATTGAAGATACGTTGACAGTTTTCACCTGATGAACAAAATGGATGTCTGTTTTTTGGACGTTCAAGGTCTTCGAGGAGTAGGAGGAGAATTTGTGTGGAAAGAAGTCGGAATTTTAAAATTTCCTTTTGACAATGCATTTGATTGTTTAGTGAAATCTCCATATGGTTTACACTGTTTGAGTGAAAAGTATCGCCGAGTGAATTACTGGCTCCGTGCCAACAAACACGGTCTCAACTGGGGAGATGGATGGCTGCCGTATGAGAAATTAGGAGATCTGTTATATGTTGTGCTTGTGAATCAAATAGTGTACGTTAAAGGTACGGAGAAAGTGAAATGGTTTGAAAAATTACTTGGAAAAAAAGGTAAAAATAAAATATCCGTACGTAACATCGAAGAACTTGAATGTCCAAAATTGAATAGTGTGAAAAACATTTCAGGAAGATGCAAAGAACATAGCAAATGTGAAAATGTAAAAAAAACCTGTGCAGTTGAAAATGTCTGGAAGATGTACAGTTTCTATTGTAATAAGTACAAGAAATAAAAGAGTTTTTTAAAATATACAAATGTTTTATTTACAATCGGTAATATGGGTTTAAATACATAGCATAACACAAATGTTGTATTTACAATTGAATATGAAAGGTTTACAATACCTGAAGGGTTATATTACAATACATAAAATAACAGCGGTTGATGTACAATACATAAAAGAACAATGATTCATTTACAATGGCTACTTACAACATCAGATACATGAAAGTAACAGAACTTATTTACAATGTCAATGTCTGCCCAAGATTGTTCTCAAGATATATTTCAATCATCAGTTCGTTGTACCAAAGAATATAAAAATAGTTCACTAAATTGGGCACTTCTTTTTTTTCTGAAACCATATTTTTCTTGATGCAATATACAAAAGCCTCCATTTCGGGTTGCAATTTATGATAACGTTCGTTCTTTAATTTCTGCAGAGGCCAAAAAAGGTTACACAAAAATAAGTGTAGTTCAGAGGCTGTGAAAATAAAAGCATCGGATGAATGATGCTGATACATCGAGATACAACGTTTCCCGAAAAAATTTACAGCACTGACGGTGATATTTCCTGTAACCAAGTAATTGAATCGACGACCTGTTTCGACGTAATTCAGTAAGTCAGGTTTCAAAGCCCACAGTTCTCTAATCTGCTTAGAATCGATGCGTACGGGTGATCTCCCCTGTTGCGAAAACTCCCACACCAAATTGAAAGGGGATTGCTTTTCGAATCCTATTGCCACGAACTTGTTTTTTTCCTTGTTCAGAAAATATGTGTTAGCAAGATAGAGATCTAAACACGCCTCTACGTTGTGTAGTCCAGGACATTCGATTGTATCTGGGGAAAAGCCGATCTCCCTACGACGTTTCATGAAATCACAGTCTGTAGTCACATCTACCCCCTCGTCCATCGGTTCGTTCTTGATAGGGACAGTTTCGATTTTGAGGGGCTGCACACGTTTGCGGGTTTTACGTTTGGAAGCATCATCCTGATGGGTCATGCGTTTCACTAGTTTATTGTGTTTTTCCATTGTAGAATCCTTAGTAGGCTCCATGATGTTTTCACTAGAGCTGTCTCGACGACACTGAGAGAAAGCTACAGCAGCACACATTTATATAGCTTTTTGCATAACACGACACCGGATCGTGTGGATGGAGCAACACGATTGATCCCCTCTCGGGCACTTGGAATGGGGTAAACATTTGAAGATCTGACGAAAACGGTGTAGGATATATCCATCTTTACTGACACCGGGCGGAAATGCTTGAATGAAATCCTTGGTCGTAACATGGCGTGCTTTGTAATAAGCATACACGCAACAGTAATGTCCGCACGTCGTGGCCAATACCCCCTGTAAGGGAATGTTGTTGTAAGTCCAGACCGAGGAATGACGATTCAGGAAAGTTACGAATTCTGGATAGAAAGGATGAAATCCGTATGAATCGAAATATTCAGCAATATTGTTTTTGCCAAAATATAAGGCCACCCAGTGTGTACCCTGGAAGTTGGAAGTGTCAGTGTTTGCGATTATCAAAGCAGGGGTAGGAAACGTCCGAGGTAAAAGATCTCTCGAGTAAACACCGTAGAAAATGTTCTTGGTGGAACAGTTTTGAGATAGAATCTCCCTGATCTGCGACGTGTTCATGCTGCCTATGTTTCCGAAAACGTAAAATGAGAGTAAGATGATATTCTTCTAATATTTTGGGGGACGGTTGCGTGTCAACAGGTTTGGCGGACAGTACTTCCGAAGAATCACTATTATAAATATCATCACAGGTTAACAGTTCGATGAGTTTTCCCATCTCACGTTACATATGTTTTCATATGTTTATAATAATATTTCTGTCTTTGGTTATTTCTATGCTCCCAGGGCTGTTGTCAAGTAGTTCGGGAAACGATTGTATGTTCACAGGTTTTGAAGTTGTCACTTTCGAAGAAACACTACTATGCTTAATAGTACGGGTTATCACTTTGGTAGGTTTCTCCATCACAGGTAGTATAATGTCTACGTCAGAACTGTCTCGATAACACTGCGAGCCAGAAACACAAGCACACATATTTATAGACAATTCGGTCTCACTGATGGAGGATAACACTTCTGTCTTTTGTTATATCTACTGCACATTCGAATTCAGCATACAGAAGGCATGTTATATTTTCCGACAGCTGGGGAGAAAATTGCATCTCGGCTCCGATGATACCTTGTTCCTGGAGACTGGTGTGCGTGTCGTTTCCTGAAGAGTCAGGTGTTATGTCGAAAATCAGGAAAAAGGATCCGTTCTCGAACATTTTCCTTGTGATCTGGTGTCCGTAATTGGCGTGGTGAATGCCTGTACCGGAAAATAGAGTTTGATAGGCACGTGTTATCAATCCTCCGTTTCCTCCTGTGGTGACCCGCAAGGGTTCGTAAGGTACGAGTTCTCCATTTTTCACAAGATGGAAAGAAGATAGATTGAAACTTCTAAAGTCGAACGGATTTTTCTTAGAGTCTCCGAGAAAGCTGGCGGTGGATACCATAGCAAAAAGAACAACATTCGGAAAAGCACCTTGAAAAGCATTATCGATCGAAATCTGCTGCGTTCCGGCAACGTAAGAATAAGCTTTGATGACGCTTCTGGTGAACGGATAATGGGCTGGAGCGTAAGAGAGTGCTCTGTCTATGGCCAAACTGGTGGTAGGAGTAGGAATGATGTGATTTATTTCGAGAACAGCCTTTAAAATTTTTATTCTGGTGGTTGGTGAAGTCTGATCTCCCCAGATGTAAAAAGCATCACGTGACCTGGCTAGATCGATACGTACTTCAACGCCGTTGACCAGGTATTTAGGCTGGTGGAAAAAATCTATGTGCAGTTTTCCCATAAGTTCGACTACGGCAGACACTTCCGTAGGACTTCCGGTTGTCGGAACGTGCTGGAAAAAGTCTTTTCTGGTGGTGAAACCTTTGTTGTCGGCTGTGATTGCATCTTGATGTCCAGGTGTGTCCAAGTACCACAATGCATTTGTGAGATGTGTGTTCGCAGCATCGCTGCCGTAATTGATTTCTGCTTCGAAGATTGATTTATATGCGTAATTGTTATCGGCAACTGTTACAGCGATACCGTTGAGAGCCACTGTAACTTGTGAAAAAAGTGAATGGAGAGGATAATTTACGACCCCGCAGTTTTTTGTGAGGGCGTTGGAAGGTTCGGAAGCACTCATGGGAGACCCATCTTGATTGACCATCTGCGTTAGCAGACGGAGATAAGCAGATGAAAGATCTAGAAAATCTGTTCCTGCCGGCGGAACGGCAAATTGAAGTATGTTCTGATTATCGATGGAAGTGATAGGCTTGTAGGCGACCGTGTAAGTTTTTTCGACATTTTGCTGAATAGGTTTTTTGCTGAAAAGATCGAACTGTGAGATCATGCAAGTGTTATTCTCCATCATTATCCAAAAATATCTTTTCCTGCCGCCTTCTGTTTAATTTTCCTTTTGCGTGTTGTCCTAGATTTTGTGGATGTTTTTCTCCGCTTTTTGGATGCGCTTTTTTTACGGATCGCAGATGTTCTAATACGGGTGGCTGAACGTTTTAACATCGACTGAGCAATTTTTGTTGCAGGTTTTGTTCTTATACCGGAACCTACCAGAGAGTCGATTTTCCGTTGTGCTTTACTTTGAAGATTTTGACCCGCTTCACGTACACGTTGACGAACGATAGTTCTTGGAGTTTGCTGGCTTGTTGCAATGTCGGTGACAATGTTAGCGCCTGTTTTCAAAGCTTCTTTTCCGATCGCTTTTGCACCACTCCAGAGTAGAGGTTTCACCATTCTAAAGAGTCCTGCGAAGAGAGACCCCAATCCTCTCCCTTTTTGAATTCTAGTTGAACGATAGATGGGTCCAATTCCCCCACGGATCTGATTACTGTAATATTCGGTCTGCGAATTCATGGTGATTCATCAGCTTTTCGACATAGACTGAGCAAAATGATTCCTTACTGTTTTTTAAAAGGACTTTGCTTTCCTACGAAAATGTAAAACAGCTATTGTAGGTACGGAGCCGTTTCTCAAAGGCAGAAAATATCCTTTTCTATCATACATCGCAATTTCTATTGTTTCGAAAGAACCTTTATCCAGAGAAACGTAATGAATCGGATTAAATGTATGATGGGCTACGGGTACTGTGCAAGATGATTCTGTTTCCGAATACTGTTTTCGGGCAAGACGTAAAAGACGTAGCATTTCTCCTCCGACCAATTGCTGTTTCACGAGATCGGAATAAATGAATATGTAGGGGTTTTTATCCACGACGTTATTGGACACTACGTGCGTAGAATAAATAGATTTCAATACGTCATATCGAAATTTAGCGGAGTCATCAGTTTCGTCTATGGGTGTAACAGTATTTGTTGGAACACCTTCCAATTCAGGATCGGGAACCCCTATCACGGACAGATGTTTGTTCACAGCCTCTTTAAAGAAAAATCTGAGATGAGTAGGAACAACGGCGTTAGCAGGGTTTGTTTTCAGGAACTGAATGAACTCCTCTATTGTATATGTTGCTGCAGGAAAATAAAATGGCTGCTCGTTAATATAGAGTGTATTATCCGTAGAAACAGAAGATCCCGACGCGTCCCATTGCGCTTCCAACAGAAAATGCCAGAATTGCTTAAGAACGTTTCTCCGTATTTCCAGGTCGTTGGGGAGGGATTCTTCGATGGTAGAGATCAGATCCTCAGCACTTGCATACGTCCGAACAGGAAAGGTTACCGTTCCGTAATCTGTTTCCAAAACATTGTCGTATAGAGTTGAATAATGCAGTTCTGCTAATCCGACTTCCCACAATTCTGGAGACAGATCGATCCGTTTTGCAAGTTTTACGTTGAAATGGGTCAACGTGTTGTTCGGAAAATACTTCTCCGATGCAGATGACGGTAGGTAAACATAGAAATTATCGTCCATTCTCGCCGAACACAAAGAACTCACTGGATCGTGGTGACGATATATTTTGATATAAATATGTTTTGGAAATTATTTTTCTGATAACTGTTTTACGGAAGATGCCTTGATCCACGAATCGAAACTAGGTGGATATCCGAGCCAGCGAACCAGGTATTCCAAATTTTTACCTTTTCCACGGCTGTTCAAAATCTTATCAATTTTATACTCTTCGTCAGGATCCGAATAAACTTTTTGCAGTTCATGTTTGTAAAATGTGCCTTTTACAGGTTCTTCGTTTAAATCGTCTAATATGTATACAGGTACAGGTGATCGCTGAACAAGGGAGTGGATTTTGAAAAGTTCTCGTGACCACGATTGTTCGTATCCCTTCTCAAAATGTCCTTTGACGACAGAGATTCGTACGAAATCACCAACATTCAGATCTGAAGACGGTTGTGAAATATGTTTGTCAGGTTTGTTGAGACGTTTCCACACGATGTAAACGTTAGACTCGTTCACATCTCGAGGTGCCATTCCTATGGAACTGTGGATAGTTGTATTGTAACCTTCGAGAAGTTGCGGTAAAATGTCTACGTAACGTCTTGTTTGTTTTGATGTGAAATATTTCCACATTCGTTCTTTCAATGTTCTGTTGAAACGTTCACCTACACTTGCTTTCACAGGATAATTTGAAGCGATCGAAAAATTTACATTTTCATTTTTTAAAAACTTCTGGAATATAGAATTTGTGAACTCCGTTCCTTGGTCGGTCTGTAGTGTGACAGGTTTTCGTCTGCTTTGTCCGAAAATATTTTTGAAAGCTTCGGTTACCGAATTGCTTGTTTTATTTTTTAGTGGTAATGCAAAGGCATATTTGGAGAATACATCGATCACTGTCAGAAGATATCTGTATCCATCGTTATGTTTTTGTATCGATGTCATGTCGTTGAGATCAGCTTCCCAAAGCATGTCTATGTTCCACACATTGTAATGATTTCGGGGGAACCTTTTCCTTGCAGGTTTGTGGAGTGTGTACGTTTCCTGGTGCATCAACCATTTTTTCACCGTATTGCGGGATATATTTTTATCCCGCACCGCGTTCCATAAACGATCTACAGATGAGAATGAAGCACGGTGTCGGGGATCGTAATATATTTTGGTGAGGATTTTATCGTGTTTTAACTTAGGGACTCCCATGACTGATCTCTCTGTCTACGGCTTTTTCTCAGAGGAACCAGCTTGTATGCGTCAGGTGTTCTCAGAAACGGTGTAGTTTTTCTGGAAACACGGACAGCCGCTTTCTTCTTCTTCTTTTTCTGTTTCTGTCGATGAGACGGTCCAGGGCTTTCCGTTGACGACGCTGAGAAGTTCAACGTCTTCGGATCAGGAAGTGTTTTTTCCTGACGTTCGTCTATCAAATGTTGAGCCGTAGATTGGTACTCGTCGATGATATTTTGTAACTGATGACGTGTATTACGGGGTAACGTCTCAGCCAGGTTCGGAGGAAAGAACGTCGATCCTGGCGAAATAGTAGAAGAACCGTCGTTATCTTGAACAATAGGAATTTGTAATGGTTCTTTGGATTTTCGACTCAGCCATAAATACTCGTCCAGTTCCTTTCTGTAAAGACGCCATTTCTGATCGTCTGATATATTTTTCATTTTTAGAATATCATTCATTTTTTTATCCAGAACGGATAATTTCTGAGTTACAGACAATTCGGAACCACGAATACGTGCTAACTGTTCCGGTGAAAGGACGATCATTTTTTTGTAAGAAGATGTCATTTCTCAATGAGGAATGAGAGTACCGAGAAGACCCGATAACAAAGAACCTAGAAGTAAGGGTAGAAATCCACCTTTTTGCACAAGTAGTTTTCTTCGTTTTTCGATGTTCACTTTCGGTTTCACGAGATTGCGTAAGACCGACTTGTAAGGTGTCAGACGACGTTTTGTTGACGGTTTAATTTTCACGTTTCCTTTTAAAACGTTCAGGCAGCATTCGCTGATGAAACGAATTGTCTTTTTCGGAGCACTTTTCAATAATGATTTACGGATTTTGGTCGGTGAATTTTTCAACACGTGCAAGAAAGGTGAATGTTTCTTGAAAGAAGACGAATGTCTATTCCTGTTAGAACGTGATTTGGTACGTGTCTTCCTCGTTCTCCTCATCACGATGTTTTAAACATTCCTGAGGAAGATATGCAGTTGAGTAATTCTGGTTAAAAATGTCTGTCTGATAACGTAAAGGATCCGGTGTTGACTGTGAAAGATCAATATACAAATAACTGAAAGGTTGAGTGGTAGCATCTATATATACTTTTTCGAGTTCCTTCATGTGGTGAGGATGAAGTTGTCGTGCAAACACAGTGAATTGGTTCATATCTCGAGGATTTTTAAAAATAACGAAATGCTTCACGTTCAACGAAATGTCTCTGCAATTTTTCCCTTGATGAAAAAGATTCTGTGTTATGAACACCACAGAAATGTTTTTGTGATGACTGCCTTTTGTGAAAAGGTCGGCGACTTTTTCTCCTTGAGCAACCATCATAAGATCATCCAGGATTATGAGAGTAGGGGTTTTTCCGTTCCACGACTGCCAATCGACGATCCCTTTATGATATTGCACATCTCGAAGATTTTGCGGAATACTGTTTTCCTGATCGTAACACCATACGATTTTCTTGATGGGTCCTTCGACAAGATGAACGATGGAGTCGACCATATTTGTCACAAAAGTAGTTTTTCCACTTCCTGATGCTCCGCAGACCATCATGGTGAAAGGATGGGAAAGTTTAGGAAACATGTTTTATACTGGAGATTTGAAGAAAAATGAAGATCTGACACATTGTAAACACATTTTATACACTGACTGTCCGAAGAAGGGTTCGAACTCTGGACCGCTACAGACATATTTTAGTCAGCACAGTATCCGAAGGGATACGATAAATGTTCATCGTCGAAACGTCGTTTCAACAGTACCGGCTGAAACAACTTTTTTTCATATGTACTGATTACTTGAAACTGTTTTGTTCTTCTGATCCTGAAAATATTTTCGACCATAACTTCAGATTGCTCATTGTTTATCATATCGCACATGGTATCAAAATTAACCAATTCCGATGTGGAGGTATTCAATGTGATTCCTTTCACTTTACAGATATACTGCGGTTCGGAGAAGGGTTTTGTTATTTTCATGCTGTAACTTTTCGGTCCCGTTGAAACAAACTGTTCACAAACTGCATCGGGTCCGAAATCTGCCAATTCATCGGTGAGTTCTCCTAGTGCGTCACCTGTCTGGGGATGATATTCCATTTCAGGACTATCTACGTAAATTACAGAATCTGTATCACAATAACATATCCTGTCACCCAATTTTTCGAGAAGTTCGTACAGTTTCAGACGAGCATGGCATGTTGTGAAGGCTCCGATAGGAACATTTACTTTCCTGTTCAGACTGACAGCCTCTTCAACATATTTCCAGTTCACTAAAACGGTGTCCTGATTGATGAATACGACTCCTCCAACCATTATATTTGGATCAGTCATTTTATCGAGAAAATCTTTCGATTCCTTGATGATGGTCGTCTGGGAAAGGTTGTCCCGTTGACAGAACTTGCCCCATAAAGAATTAAGGCAAAGTTTAGCCAGAGTACGTTTACCAGGATTGGCATCGATACTGTTTTCTTCCAATAGAATACCCTCCTTATCGAAATATTTCTGTATGTACTTCTTCTTATCCTCGTCGTTCTGACACCATGAAGGCCAGCCGCTCGCTTCCTGTTTTATTTTCAAGAAGGTGTTGACATAACCAGCAAAAAGTCCTCCAGTTTTTGTGACAGGGTCGTACATCGATGTTTCATACTTCCACACTTCCGACACTGACAGTACTTTGTAGCCTAAACTGTAAGCTTTACGCACCTCGGCGATGACCCAAGTCCCCGAAAGTGCGCGTTGTTCATCGGAATGGCTGCACGTACCTTCACATTTTAATCTGATAGCACATTCGTTACACAAGACAAACATCAGTTTTCCATGCATTTTTGTAGGTAGAACAGGATGTAAAAGGGCTTTTGGTGGCAGAACAGTACATTTTATGAGCCCCTCCATGTTCAAAACCTTATTTACCGAAGGAATAGAAGTTCCTAGAAATATGGCAGGATGTCCGACAGGATAGGCACAGTATTTGTTCACATAAGGGTACAAACTTGTAAAATCATAGTACTGTAATTTTTCATTTTCCTTGATTTTGTAATACGTCCTGACTGTTTCAACTCTTCCTCCATATAAGGCGTCTCGTGGATTTAAAGGAATGCAGCAAACGATAGGATGTGTCGATAGATGTCTGTCGAGTTCAGGATCTGCTTGCAATATTTTTTTGAAATCGCATTCCCACATTGTGACAACAAGGTATCCTTCAGAACGTAGAGCCGCAAGTTTACGACACGTTGTCTCGTATCTGAAGGCTGCAGTGTTCAACAAGTCACTATGTTTATCACTGTTACTATCCTGATCGGTTTCATCTTCTCCGTCACCTTTCGGATACATATCCCTGTTAATTGATATGCAGCGTTGACAACCATGCCAGTAGCAGCCCAGCGCCTCGTACACCGTCTGCGTCTCCTCGTGATAACCGTCCACTCTGTAACGCCCTCCTATGACATATTTTTCACGAGTACGTCCACCGTGAAGAAGTATTACATCATTTTGTTCTTCCACATAGGTTAACCATTTCAATGCGAACTTGGACATCTGATCTGCATGATGGTAACCTCCTTTAGGTATTATTCCTATAGTGTTAGCTGGCATAAATTTCTGCCTGTAAATTAGTGAACAGGCAGATGCTATTGTGAGACAATCCTTGAAAATGTCGATCTTGCATATGTCTAGGAAATTCTGTCTCAGCTTCAGACATCCTTGTCTCAACAGCGTAACATCCTTGATGCAGTATTGGAGTAGTTGGTTTTTGTTGTTGAAAGGTACATTTTTGCTGCATTCAATATCATACCAAGACATAAAACGGTGCTGATCTTCAACTGTTTTCATATATTCATAGCCGTATGCAGAAGGAGGAGGCATCGACCCTATGTAATTTCTGTTCTTGTAGGTGTTCCACAGATGCGGATAATAGCCTTTCTGAACAGGCAAACCGAAAAGTTTGGAAAATCCGGCAAGATTTGTCTGAACGTAGTTGAGACTGTCCACAAAATGAAGATTTTGGTATGACATACTGATGATTTTGGTACCGTCTAAGATCACACGAGGTTTCATTTCTCTTTCCAGCATTCTTCGTAATAGAAACGTGCAATCGTAACCTCGGGCATTGTGTGCACAAATGGTTATGTTGGAAAATTTATGTTGCAATTCCAGGTAGGACAGGAATGTGTCTACAGGGTCATCCCAGAATATAAACTCTCTTGTTCCACAAACAGAACATGGAACCGTTAGATCCTCTTTCTTGTAACATGCGTGACAGGCCGTCTACACCACAATAAGATTAGGAACATGAAGAAAAGTTTTCTCTTTCTCGTAGTGAGGAATATCTGTGTAACATTCAAAATCGTAAAAAATATATAGAAATTTTGAATTCTGTTTAGGTTTTGGTATAGCCATGTAGCAGAAATGATTTATAGGTTTCACGCAGTTGCATACAGTACAGTATTTCATGTTACATTTATGTACTTTTTCATATGTATTGTGTGTTAGAATAATTCTGAAACATCGAGGACACTGCTGGATTTCACTACAGACTGTACCATTTCGGAATGGTGTAGAAACATGATTTGTGAAGCAGTTCTCATTTTTGAAAATTCTGTGACATGTCTGACATATTCTGCGAACACCCTGTTCAGGCACACACGGTGGAGTTGAACGGCACATAGAACATAATTGTTTACACAGATGGTTATGAGCTGTTCGAAATATGAGTTCGTTACACCCACGACATTCTTGTTTTGCCGCAAATGCTCCAACACGGTTTACTATCACATCATAATGCTGTCGAGTGTTATCATACAGAAGGTATATATATTTGGAAGCATTTTCAACCTGTCCTTCAAACAAAACATCTTTCACATCACGAAGATTGTTGTATACAACAATTTTATATTCTGTAAGAACTTGCTGAAATTTTCTCAGTTCAGGAATTCCACTTCCTGCACACGCATTGTCTGTGAGATCTACATCTGCTTTGCGCATAAGTTCGAAAACAGGTTTGAGAAGATTTCTATTTTTTCGATACTGTGAATAGGACGGATCATTATCGGCATGAGCTTTTCCTATTACCAAAGCTTCAGCTAAACAGAGTGGTTTTTTCCTATTCGGCACACCGACGATACTCCTTTTTTGCGTGCTTAACATGTAATTAGGTAAACAATATGTTCGTTTACCTCCACCACCTCCGACAGGTATATCGACATGGTCGGCTCTTAAAATTAACCGATCTGTAGCCGTGAATGTTTTCGCACTCTGCAATATTTTATACATAATGTTCCACACCATATCACTGTGTAACTGATCACATCTGTGCCACCCGACATAAATATCTTTCACGGTTGGGTCAGATATGTTAGAGAGAGTTAAACCTATCTTGTCTTCATCCTTGGTGTCTTTCTTAACATAGGTGAGAAGATTTTCAACACCTTCACGGATCCATGTGTGAGGATCGACATTTTCTGGAGGGTGCGAGAAACTGAATTCCACACGACGTCCTTTGGAACGGAATTTGGGATATTCACGTTCTTGAATGTTGTGTAATATTATGTTCCCTATTTGTTCACGAGGCACTGTATCACGTTTTCTTTTCTTACCTCTTCTATCTGATACAGAAGCACTTTGGGATGACGGTTCTGCTGAGGGTAAAGGGTCCGGTCTCCATGACGTTCCTGGTAAAGGTTCCGGGTCTGATCCGGATGCGGTGCTTCTGGAAGTTCCTGGTGATGTGACGGCTATCTGCTTCTCCTCGGCAACTCTGGATACAGGATCAGGTGTCGATGACGGGCCTGGCGACTCTTCGGAAATATCTCTCCATCCTTCTCCGGTAAGATCGGGTACGAATGATGTCACGGTCTGTAGTAGACGGTCATACTCCTCTACTAGGGAGATACTTTCTCCCGCGATGATTTTTTGCGCGATGATCGTCAACACTTCCCGCAACTGTCCATGTGTTGTGTAATATCCATCACGATAACGTGCTAACAGATCGTCAGCGGATAACTGTACATCCATGATCGTACGATGACTGTTTCACGAACACTGTGTTGTGGAGAGAACGCCTTTCTTTATATACGCAAGCATGACAAAGCAGTTATTCCCGTTCCTAACGGTTCTACTGCGGCTAGTTAACCGTCTTCACCAGATGTTTTCCTGGCAGATATGACAACTCATGTAAAATTCTCAGAAATCGTCAAACGTCTTCAGCAGATGTTTTTCTGACTGATACGAAGGCTCATGTAAATTCTCGGAATCAATTAACCGTCTTTACAAGATGGTTTTTAGCAGTGACACATTCTGTTATTCAACGCAGATGTCTTCCTGACTCATATGAGTTGCAAAAATCGAAATTTTCAAATCGCTCTAGCTCCTCCCCTAATTGACGTAGAGCGAATCTGATTATATATTCGTAATCTGCACGTCGAGACCTTTCGTTAGAGTTGTCGGAAGGTGGGTCTACGATTGAAAATAAAGAAAGTAGGAAACCACCGGTCCTAGAACAATGAAACCTGATTCACCGGAAAGAGGACTTCACTCCGAGTCCGACAAGCTATCGATCACCCTCCTAGCTCAATTAGGAGCCGAGCTACAGCGATTTTAAATTTTCGCAGAAAAAAAGGTAAAAAAAAAATCGAAATATTCAAATCGCTCTAGCTCCTCCCCTAATTGACGTAGAGCGAATCTGATTATATATTCGTAATCTGCACGTCAAGACCTTTCGTTAGAGTGGTCGGAAGGTGGGTCTACGATTGAAAATAAAGAAAGTAGGAAACCACCGGTCCTAGAACAATGAAACCTGATTCACCGGAAAGAGGACTTCACTCCGAGTCCGACAAGCTATCGATCACCCTCCTAGCTCAATTAGGAGCCGAGCTACAGCGATTTTAAATTTTCGCAGAAAAAAGGTAAAAAAAAAATCGAAATATTCAAATCGCTCTAGCTCCTCCCCTAATTGACGTAGAGCGAATCTGATTATATATTCGTAATCTGCACGTCGAGACCTTTCGTTAGAGTGGTCGGAAGGTTGGTCTACGATTGAAAATAAAGAAAGTAGGAAACCACCGGTCCTAGAACAATGAAACCTGGTTCACAGGAAAGAGGACTTCACTCCGACTCCGACAAGCTATCGATCACCCTTCTAGCTCAATTAGGAGCCGAGCTACAGCGATTTTAAATTTTCGCAAAAAAAAAAAAAAAAAAAAAAAAAAAAAAAAAAAAAAAAAAAAAAGTGAAAAAATCGAAATTTTCAAATCGCTCTAACTCCTCCCCTAATTGACGTAGAGCAAATCCGATTACATATTCGTAATCTGCACGTCGAGACCTTTCGTTAGAGTGGTCGGAAGGGGGGGTCTACGATTGCAAATAAAGAAATTAGGAAACCGCGTTGCAAAAAATGATACCAGATGTCCGTCTCTATCAGGAAGTCTTGTTCGTAGAACATGTGCTGACACGGAACAAGGAACTGTTGTGCCTCACAAAAACGTCGTGATCTCATATGCAGACTTCTAACGTACGTTGCAAAAAATAATTGCAGATGTGTGTCTCTATAAGGAAGTGGATAGAATTTCTTCTGCAGGCATCCTTCCCTCCAGTTCATCTCCTTTTCATCTGGGCCGCGTTGCAAAAAATGATACCAGATGTCCGTCTCTATAAGGAAGTCTTGTTCGAAGAACATGTGCTGACACGAAACAAGGAACTTCTGTGAAAATTATCAAGGAACTGTTGTGCCTCACAAAAACGTCGTGATCTCATATGCAGACTTCTAACGTACGTTGCAAAAAAATAATTGCAGATGTGTGTGTCTATAAGGAAGTGGATATAATTCCTTCTGCAGGCATCCTTCCCTCCAGTTCATCTCCTTTTCATCTGGGCAGCAACATGGATGGCCAAGATTTATTACATGTTGTAA
Organism: Lepisma saccharinum; assembly: GCF_977018435.1. Taxonomy (NCBI): domain Eukaryota; kingdom Metazoa; phylum Arthropoda; class Insecta; order Zygentoma; family Lepismatidae; genus Lepisma; species Lepisma saccharinum. The sequence continues at coordinate 3,042 of NW_028143014.1, read as the reverse complement.
GTACCCTTTTACATTTCACAACCATACCTGAGCAGAATCAAACATGTTTTTAGGGAACCTTAGTTAATTGTAGGATTCGAATCCAGGGTCTCCGGCGACATTCGCAACCATACCTGAGTGGGTTTCGAATCCTGGTTTTCTTTATGCAAACATTGGCAATTCCAGGATTCGAACCATGTCTGGAGGGTTTCGAATCCGGTACCTCTTTTATCAAAACATAGTTAATTTCAGGATTCGTGGTACTTTTTTCATTAAACTTTTGGGGTTTTTATCCTGTGTTAGGCATTCTAATATAATACTATTTATATACAAAACAATATTGTTCTGTACAAAATCTTTTATTAACACATTGAACTTCTACAGAAAATTACAAGTTTTCTACATATACAAACTTTTTATTTCAACTCGTACTACAGGTTATTAGATATTTTTACATATTTTGTTACACTACTGGTAGATGTTAGTGTATTAGTATGTGTTTGTTACTCGTTCAGTTTTCTTTTTTTCAACATCTCCATCATTCGTTCATGTATATTTTCCCCTGTTCCCCCTGTCTTCTTATTTTCACCCTTCTCATTTCTCACACCTTTAAACACCTCCATCAATTCGAAACATATTCTTAAAGATAGATGGGAAGGTACATATTGCGCTCTTTGTATATTCTCTACAAAATCGCCAAACACTGGCGCATCTCGTTTCTTGTCAACAATGTAAGTAAATATTTTGACCAAACAGTCCACCGATACCTCGATATCTTTACATGTCTCTTCTAATTTTGCCAATAACTCTTCCGCCAGTCCATTTTCTTCACAGAAATTCACATAATTGCCGATGTGTTTTTCAACCTGTCTTGCATGTGTTTTGCTCCATAAGTTCCTTCGTTCTGTCGGACCTGCTGTTGTCTCCTTAATATCGCCATACATCAAATTGAATCCGAGAGGGAGTGTCGACATCTGAAATTAGACAGAAAATATGTTCATTATGTTTTGCACAAATTAATCACTTTCATATATTAATTCACACATATTTTCAAGAACACATACTCCATCACGGGGAGGCACTGCGAAATGCATATTATCGACATCAGGCAGGCACTGAAGGCGCTGCGCATTTCGCAGAGGCTGTAACGTTTGCATTATTTTTGCTTTACAAACATTACATATTCAAAAAAAAAGTGAAGAGAAAGCGACGTTCCCTTTTTTTTTAGCCATCGGAGGTCGCTTTACCTCACGATGACTTCTGGTGCTGCCTCTAGCGGCGATTTCGGCCGCACTGGCCTGCTTGTAAAATATGCTGCTCCAGTCAGTCGGTGTGTGCGTTCAGCCTCTTGCAGCTACTTCCTACTCTTGCTCCGAACGGCAGGTGCCTGACCTTGGGCACGACGTCTAATCCATCGTCGGCAAGAGATACAACTCCACAACTATTTTCTGAAGTGAAGCCTGCATTCCCACCGTTAACACGTAGAAGCCTGTCGAACGTGTATAGTGGAAGGATGGCGTGGGTCTTGGTGTATATTGAACATTAGTGGAGGTATGTACAAAAACAATCTCTTGACCGTGATATGGGAATGGTGATTACATCCTGCGATCTCGCCGTTCGTTGATAACGATTTACAATTTGCTTTGATTTTTATGGAACCTTGAGTAACAAATTCTATAAAGCGAACACTAGTTCTCCATCAGTTGTTCCCCCCCCCCCTTTTGTCTTTTTTTTTTTGGTTTCTCTCGGCGGACTTTCTGAAAAGTGTTTGAAACCAACGCGTATATTGGCGAGTGCCCATTAAACAAAGGGAAAAAGGAGCCAAGCAAAAAGGGCGTGTGTGTGCACGCGTGAATTTGTACTATATGTTGTTGACACGTTTAATAATCAGATATTCTCGAAGAATCTCACGTAAAACGCAACTAGCTGCATAATTGAACCATTTAATAAAGTTTACTCACGCACAGGCAGCGTGTAAAGGACTGACAGTGAAGCATATCTTTTTGATCGCCCAAGTTGTATCGGTGAAGTTAAATGCGCGTATGTGGGCACTTGACATTTACGCTACCAGAAAATTGCGATTCTTACCGTCTTATCCCAATTTTTCTATCTCGTAGTAATAACCTCCCTGTCCGCCTTTGGGTAGCACTACCGATGCAGTAATATAAAAGAAATAATAATAAAATAGGCAGCAGGTGCAATTTAGACTCTAAAAGAGAGAGGCATTTGATTAAGCTTTAAAGAGAGGCATTTGATTAAGCATAAAAGAGAGGCATTTGATTAAGCTTAAAGAGAGGGGCATTCGATTAAATGTAAAGGTAAAAAGGCATTTTATTAAACGAAAAAAAAAGAGGCATTTTTGGGTTTGAACAAAAGAATTAGCGGATACGCTGTATTTTTGCAAATTGTACCTTCAAGGTAATTTAGAGACACGTTCAGGTTCACGCCAACTATTGGTGGTGTCTCGCTCCGTCAAAGAATAAGGTTGTGATTTACACTGTATTTTAGGAGCATGCTCATAGTTTGTTAACTAAAAGAATGGAAGTTGCGCGAGAAGATTGAAATAGTGCGCAGGACGCGCAGGTTATTGTTAAAGTTACGTTGATTGTTAAAATCGTTTCCCAACTTTAGTTGTTGGAGATTGTGCATACTCACAAAGTGTATTGTTTCAGAACTTTGAATATATATATATACATATGTTAAAATTGAATTGTGAAGATCATTTAATTTTGCCTTGGTTACGTACACTAAAATAGTAAGATTTACAAAAAGGTGGGACTGATTGAAAACCCAATTGAAGTTAATGTTAGAGGACAATTATTGGAGTACGCGTTTGGCAACGTTGTAAAGGGAGAAAGGATATTACGTCGGGAGAACGTAACCATAGGACATAGATTACAGCGGAGAAGGCAAGCACTGCTATCCGCTGGTGAATCCCTTCGAAACTATTGCATAACTGCGCATAAATCATAAGTTTCTTTATTCCAGGGTTCCCTTTTTTGTCTCGTGCTTCTTGTGCGTGCTTCCCGTAAACTCTCGCGGCACGGTGCAGGAAGTACGACG